>NW_026061870.1:0-318116 GCF_023897955.1 Schistocerca gregaria | reverse complement strand
CACAGCAATACCGAGGTAGCGATGAAGTGTGGATTTTCCCGTACGACCATTTCACGAGTGTACTGTGAATATCATAAATCTGGTAAAACGTCAAATCTCTGATGCTGATGTTGCCGGAAAAAGATACTGCAAGAACGGGACCAGCGACGACTGAAGAGAATTGTTCAGAGTGACAGAAGTGCAACCCTTCCGCAAACTGCTGCAGTTTCCAATTCTGGTCCATTAAAAGTATCAGCGTGCTAACCATTCAATGAAACATCATCGATATGGGATTTTGGAGCCAAAGGCCCACTTGTGCCTTTAATAGGTTCCACAACGAAACATTGTCTCGAAATTTGGTAGAAAATCCGAAGAAATTCTGGTCGTATGTAAAGTACACAAGCGGCAAGACGCAGTCAATAGGTTCGCTGCGCAGTGCCGATGGTAATGTTACCGACGACTGTGCAGCTAAAGCGTAGTTATTGAACGCAGTTTTCCGAAATTCTTCACCAGGGAAGACGAATGGAATATTCCAGAATTAGAAACACGAACAGTTGCTGGCATGAGTTTCTTAGAAGTAGACACCTTAGGGGTTGCGAAGCAACTCTGATCGCTTGATACGGGCAAGTCTTCAGGTCCAGATTGTATACCGATTAGGTTCCTTTCAGATTACGCTGATACAATAGCTCCCTACTTAGCACTCATATACAACGGCTCGCTCACCGATAGATCTGTACCTACAGATTGGAAAATAGCGCAGCTCGCACCAGTGTTTAAGAAGGGTAGTAGGAGTAATCCATCGTACTACAGACCTATATCATTGACGTCGGTTTGCAGTAGGGTTTTGGAGAATATATTGTATTCAAACATTATGAATCACCTCGAAGGGAACTATCTATTGATACGTAATCAGCATGGTTTCAGAAAACATCGTTCTTGTGCAACGCAACTAGCTCTTTATTCGCACGAAGTAATGGCCGCTATCGACAGGGGATCTCAAGTTGATTCCGTATTTATAGATTTCCGGAAAGCTTTTGACACCGTTCCTCACAAGCGACTTCTAATCAAGTTGCGGGCCTATGTGGTATCGTCTCAGTTGTGCGACTGGATTCGTGATTTCCTGTCAGGAAGGTCGCAGTTCGTAGTAACAGACGGCAAATCATCGAGTAAAACTGAAGTGATATCAGGTGTTCCCCGGGGAGGCGTCTTGGGACCTCTGCTGTTCCTGATCTATATAAATGACCTGGGTGACAATCTGAGCAGTTCTCTTAGACTGTTCGCAGATTATGCTGTAAATTTACCGTCTAGTAAGGTCATCCGAAGACCAGTATCAGTTGCAAAGCGATTTAGAAAAGATTGCTGTATGGTGTGTCAGGTAGCAGTTGACGCTAAATAACGAAAAGTGTGAATGAGTTCCAAAAGAAATCCGTTGGAATTCGATTACTCGATAAATAATACAATTCTC
Organism: Schistocerca gregaria; assembly: GCF_023897955.1. Taxonomy (NCBI): domain Eukaryota; kingdom Metazoa; phylum Arthropoda; class Insecta; order Orthoptera; family Acrididae; genus Schistocerca; species Schistocerca gregaria. The sequence continues at coordinate 316,672 of NW_026061870.1, read as the reverse complement.
GAGGCTGTCAATTCAACTAAGTACCTGGGTGTTAAAATAACGAACAACTTCAGTTGGAAAGACCACATACATAATATTGTGGGGAAGGCGAGCCAAAGGTAGCGTTTCATTGGCAGGACACTTAGAAGATGCAACAAGTCTACTGCAGAGACAGCTTACACTACACTCGTTCGTCCTCTGTTAGAATATTGCTGCGCGGTGTGGGATCCTTACCAGGTGGGATTGATGGAGGACATCGAAAGGGTGCAAAAAAGGGCAGCTCGTTTTGTCTTATCACGTAATAGGGGAGAGAGCGTGGCAGATATGATACGCGAGTTGGGATGGAAGGAATTAAAGCAAAGACGTTTTTCGTCGCGGCGAGTCTATTTACGAAATTTCAGTCACCAACTTTCCCTCCCAAATGCGAAAATGTTTTGTTGAGCCCAGCCTACATAGGTAGGAAAATAAGAGAATTCAGAGCTCGAATAGAAAGGTTTAGGTGTTCGTTTTTCCCGCGCGCTGTTCGGGAGTGGAATGGTAGAGAGATAGTATGATTGTGGTTCGATGAACGCTGTGCCAAGCACTTAAATGTGAATTGCAGAGTCATCATGTAGATGTAGATGTGTACCCTTGATGACTGCACAAAACAAAGCTTTACCTCTCGCGTGGGCCCATCAAACCCGACATTGGACTGTTTATCACTGGATATATGTTGCCTGGTCGGACGAGTTTCGTTTCAAGTTGTTTCGAACGAATGGACGTGCGTGGGTACAGAGACAACCTCATGAATCCATGAAACCTGCATCTCAGCAGGGGGCTGTTCAAGCTGGTGGAGGCTCTGTAATGGTGTGGGACGTGTGCAGTTGGGGTGATATGGTATCCCTGATACGTCTAGATATGACTCTTGCAGGTGACATGTAAGTAAACGTCCTGTCTGATCACCTGTATCCATTCACGTCCACTGTGCAGTCCGACGGACTTGGGCAATTCCAGCAGGACAATGCGACACCGCACAAGTTCAGAATTGCTACAGAGTTGCTCCAGGAACACCCGTCTGAGCTTAAACACCTCCATTGGCCACCAAACTCCCCAGATACGAACATTATTGAGCATATCCGGGCTGCTTTGCAACGTGCTATTCAGAAGAGATTTCCACCCCCTCGTGCCATTACGGCTTTAAGGAGAGCCCTGCAACATTCATGTGTCAGTTCCCTCCAGCACTACTTCAGACTTTAGTCAAGCCCATTCCACGTCGTGTTGCGGTCTTTCTGCGTGCTCGTGGCGGCCCTACACGATATTAGGCAGGTGTACCAGTTTCTTTTGCTCTTGGATGTGCTGCAACAGAGGGCGCTTGTTGTACCGAGGCGTTGCTCAAGAGCCGCGCACCATTGAGTCCGCCAGATCTCGCAAGTCCGCTATCGGCATCTGACAGCTGAAATTCCGTTGCCGAACTAAAGGGTGGCATCAATACGTTATACCACAATACCAGTTCTAAAGGTTACGTTTCTCATGAGCCATAGTTTTCGGATATATTAATGAATGTTCGTCTTCTGTAAGGCACAGTTTAAGTTAGCTGCAGGTGCATTTATCCTTTATTGCATGTATACAGTTTTAGTTTTTTTTGTTTGTATCCAGAGTTTGCGTTTTATGTGTGTTACATAAATATTTCATTAGTGTGTCTTGATATAGAGGTTGAATTTTGCGAATATGTTAAGAGTCCGTGTGTATCAATGGGCATCAATATGATTTCCAGTTTTGTTTGAGTGTAGAGACTCGTGTTAGTAGCGCACTTCAAGTATGACTGAATGTTGTATACCAATGGACACGCAATTTCTCTTTTTATATGGGCTCTTTTTCACCCTATGGATAACACCATTATCTACGTTTACAACATGTTATTATCGACTGTTTTAGATTAACCTATGGGGCAGTGAATTACAGGGACGGGTGACAGTTTCAGCTGAAGTAAGTTTATCTTATTTTAGAAACGTTAATGGTGAGACTGAGATCAAATGTCGTGGACCGTCTCCTTATACAGTCTGATATCTTTAATTTGGTGCTTCAGTCATGTATCATGTTGTCAAACTTGTTTGTGAATTTGCGTTTTATTTTGTTTGAGAAATACAGAATGTGTTGTATTCTGCCTACTCGTCAAAAATTGGGGTGCCTAGGAAACCTGCTCGTCGGATCGCTAGACGACAATTCAGGCAAATCGTACTTAGGAGTTTCATTGTGAAAATTAAATGACAATACTTAAATTTGAAAAATACATACAAGATGTGATCAAAAGTGTACGAACAACCCCTAATAACATACGTTTTTCATATTATGTGCATTTTACTGCCACCTACTGCCAGGTTCTCCATATCAGCGACCTCAGTAGTCATTAAACATCATGAGCAGAATGGGGCGCTCCGCGGAACTCAAGGACTTCGATCGTGGTCACGTGATTGGGTGTCACTTGTGTCATACGTCTATTTGCGAGATTTCCACACTCCTAAACACCCCTGTGTCCACTGTTTCCGATGTAGTAGTGAATTGGAAAAATGAAGGGACACGTACAGCACAAAAGCGTACAGTCCTTCCTTGTCTGTTGGCCAACAGTTGAAGAGGGTCGTAATGTGTAATAGGCAGACATCTATCCAGACCATCACACAGGAATTCCATACTGCATCAGGATACACTGCAAGTACTATGACAGTTAGGTGGGAGGTGAGAACACTTGGGTTTCATGGTCGAGCAACTGCTCATAAGCCATTCATCACGCCATTAAATGCCAAACGACACCTCGCTTCGTGTAAGGAGAGTAAACAATGGACGATTGAACAGTGGGAAAACGTTGTGTGGAGTGATGAATCAGAGTACACAATGTGGCTGTCCGATGGCAGGGTGTGGGTATGGTGATTGCCTGGTGAACATCATCTGCCAGAGTGTGTAATGCTAACAGTATAATTTGGAGGCGGTGGTGTTGTCGTGTGGTCGTGTTTCTCACGGAGGGGGCTTGCACCCGTTTTTTTGCGTATCACTATCATAGCACAGGCCTACATTGATGTTTTAAGCACCTTCTTGCTACCTACTGCAATTCGGGGATGGCAGTTGCCTCTTTCAACACGACTGAGCACTTGTTCCTAATGCATGGGCTGTGGCGGAGTGGTTACACGACAATAACATTACCATAATGGACTGGCCTGGACAGTCCTGACCTGAATCCTGTATGACACCTTTGAGATGTTTTGGAATGCCGACTTCGTGCCAGGCCTCACTGACCGACATCAGTACCTCTACTCGTGCAGCACTCCTTGAAGAATGGGCTGCCATTCCCGAAGAAACCTTCCAGCACCTGACTGAACGTATGCCTGTGAGAGTGGGAGCTGTCATCAAGACTAAGGTTGGGCCAACACAGAATTAAATTTCAGCATTAGCTATGGAGGGCGCCAGGAACTTGTAAATCATTTTCAGCCAGGTATCCGGATACTTTCGATCACATAGTTTACATGTGTCACAAGCAAAGGGCGACATGGAATATAATCAATGTCCTTCAGTATACCGACTCCAATACAACTCAAGTAATACAGTGGATGTTTCTATCCACGTCGCTGGTCTTGACATTTCTGTAGAACTCGTAGAATTGGACTGCAGCGGCATGCACCTTTCTTCTTATGAGGAAGGCTCTTCTTTCTTCCTCGGAGTTGTACAGTATGAGCTGTGAAGCTATTCCTGTGGACAAAGCTTAATTAAGTTTAGGATATACATACATTTAACAGTGGCTTCTTTGACAAACACTTATTGGTGCCATGATATACTCTTCGTGGGTTTAGGTATTTCAGCTGTATCTTGACTTCTTCAGTGGTGATTTCTTGTATCTGGTCTTCCTCTTCTTGTGCGTTCAGGAACAGGGGGAGGCGGTTGTTCACCGTTTCGATGTGCTCTGGGTCGTTGGGGTCTTCTACATCTACATCTACATCTACATTCATACTCCGCAAGCCACCTGACGGTGTGTGGCAGAGGGTACCCTGAGTACCTCTATCGGTTCTCCCTTCTATTCCAGTCATTGTTCGTGGAAAGAAGGATTGTCGGTATGCTTCTGTGTGGGCTCTAATCTCACTGATTTTATCCTCATGGTCTCTTCGCGAGATATACGTAGGAGGGAGCAATATACAGCTTGACTCTTCGGTGAAGGTATGTTCTCGAAACTTTAACAAAAGCCCGTACCGAGCTACTGAGCGTCTCTCCTACAGAGTCTTCCACTGGAGTATATCTGTCATCTCCGTAATGCTTTCGCGATTACTAAATGATCCTGTAACGAAGCGCGCTGCTCTCCGTTGGAACCTTTCTATCTCTTCTATCAACCCTATCTGGCACGGATCCCACACTGCTGATCAGTATTCAAGCAGCGGGCGAACAAGCGTACTGTAACCTACTTCCTTTGTTTTCGGATTGCATTTCCTTAGGATTCTTCCAATGCATCTGCTTTACCGACGATCATCTTTATATGATCATTCCATTTTAAATCACTCCTAATGCGTACCCCTAGATAATTTATGGAATTAACTTCTTCCAGTTGCTGACCTGCTATTTTGTAACTAAATGATAAGGGATCTTTCTTTCTATGTATTCGCAGCACATTACTCTTGTCTACATTGAAATTCAATTGCCATTCCCTGCACCTTTCGTCAATTCGCTGCAGATCCTCCTGCATTTCACTACAATATTCCATTGTTACAAAGTTCTCGATACACCACAGCGTCATATGCAAAAAGCCTCAGTGAACTTCCGATGTCATCCACCAGATCATTTATGTATATTGTAAATAGCAATGGTCCTATGCCACTCCCCTGCGACACACCTGAAATCACTCTTACTTCGGAAGACTTCTCTCCATTGAGAATGACATGATGCGTTCTGTTATCTAGGAACTCCTCAATCCAATCACACAATTGGTCTGATAGTCCGTATGGTTTTACTTTGTTCATTAAACAACTGTGGGGAACTGTATGGAACGCCTTCCGGAAGTCAAGAAACACGGCATCTACCTGTGAACCCGTGTCTATGGCCCTCTGAGTCTCGTGTAGGAATAGAGCGAGCTGGGTCTCACACGACCGTCTTTTTCGAAACCCATGCTGATTCCTACAGAGTAGATTTCTAGTCTCCAGAAAAGTCATTATACTTTAACATAATACGTTCCAAAATTCAACAACTGATCGACGTTAGAGATATAGGTCTATAGTTCTGCACATCTGTTCGACGTCCCTTCTTGAAAACGGTGATGACCTGTGCCCTTTTCCAATCCTTTGGAACGTTACGCTCTTCTACAGACCTACGGTACATCGCTGCAAGAAGGGGGGGGGGGGGGGAGGGGGACAAGTTCCTTCTATTGGTGTAAAGTTCTGTGCAAATACGTCTGTAAGCGCGTTCGCTTTGCTGTTGGGCTCACATACCACTACTAGCGGGGGTATTCTTTGATAGCGGCGTAGGAGGTTCCTAGTGGTGTTCCAGGCAGTCCCGTCTTCGATTCTAAGTGCGGATATTCTGGCGGACCACGTTTGTATTCTATGCGCCTCCACTGTTGCCTCTATTTGTCGTTGTAGCCTGTTCACTTTCCTCTTGGTTGCTGGGTTTCTTGTTCTGGTCCTTTCTCGGGAAGAGTCTGTTTCTATCTGCTATTGCTGTCCTTATTTGTGGGGGGAGGTGGTGTGGGGTGGTGCCTGTTCCTCTTCCCTCCTTGCTGGCGTGGCTGCAACAGCTGCGTCTATGGCTCTCTCTGTCATGTATCGGATGGTTTCCTCGGCTCCGACGGCGGCCAGATCTGATGGTGTGGCGAGGTCTTCGGCTAGCTGTTGCTTGTAGCTCTGCCATCTGATGCCTCGGAGGCCGAGTCCGTCTTTAGGCGGGGCGAGTCCTTACAGGGCGATGAGGTAGACTGGTTTGGGGTCCGAGGCCAGCGCGTTGCGTTTGCTGGCGTGGATGGCCAGGGGAAGTCCTTTAACCATGGCCACATCCAGTATGTCCAGGTTGTAGTTCTTCGGGTATTTATTTATTTAGCGTATGGCTCATAACATCACAGTAAAAATTACAGAAACAAAGTAGTATGTTGGACTGTTGGGTCCTATTACTGGACTGCAGCCAGGCGGCGCGGCGCTCATGTCCTCTTCATGTAGAGGGCGCTGCGGTCGCGTTGTCTTCCTGGAGAGGGGTCGGTCAGCGTGCAATTGGCTGATGTCATCTCACTGCCCTCCCTGGTCTAACATTCCCGTCTGGAGTGCTGGCGCTCGACTTTACGCCGGAGCAGAATGTTTCTGTGGTAGCAGACGGTTTGGCCTCTACCGATATTGTTGCTTTCAGAAAGGTATAAGCCGCGCACGATTCTTGGCGGGAGAGTGTTTTAGTATTCAGTCGCTAGTGGCGATAGCAGTAAAGGCTCCACCGGGAGATGCTTTCAGTTCGACCAGGAAACTGCTGCTTTCATTTTTTTCCTAGAGATTTTGTTGTTTTTTTACGGAAGCCAGTTCAAGCCACAGATGCACTGAGACAGCCAAACGAGATCCCTTTCGTTGTGTTTCTTTCGGAATACAGTAACTGTCATCGTCATTTTTGTGTTTTTATTTCATGGCGTGCACAGTCCATTTTCCATATCCCCACTGAAATGTACAGAATTTTCTTCTCAAAACACCATTCACATTTGGTGACATCAAATATGCTTTTAATTTGATTGTTTTCGGGGAAATTTAATAGTGTTTCATTGTTTTCCTTGAATTATGATTCCGGTTGTTTTCTTACCATTGCAATGTTCTATGTTTCTATAAAGTTCTATAATAAATGTGTGACTAGGCCCTCCCACCGGATAGACCGTTCGCCAGGTGCAAGTCTTTCGATTGGAGACCACTTCGGCGATTTGGGCGTCGATGGGGATGAAATACTGGTGATTAAGACAACACAACACCCAGTCTCTGGAAGGAGAAAATCTCCGACCCAGACGGGAATAGAACACGGGCTCTTATGATTGACAGTCTGTAGCGCTGACCCCTCAACTACCGTGGGCGGACAGTTCTATAAGATATCGTGAATACCATGAATAATTTTCAAATTTGAATTGAAATAATTTTTTTTAAAAAAAGACGATGACATTACCGTCAACGGATTCACTGTTTCAATGAAATTGTCAAGAATACAATCTACACTACTGGCCATTCAAATTGCTACACCACGAAGATGACGTGCTACAGACGCAAAATTTAACAGACAGGAAGAAGATGCTGTGACATGCATATGATTAGCTTTTCAGAGTATTCACACAAGGTTGGCGCCGGTGGCGACACCTACAACGTGCTGACATGACGAAAGTTTCCAACCAATTTCTCATACGCAAACAGCAGTTGACCGGCGTGGCCTGGAGAAACGTTGTTGTGATGCCTCGTGTAAGGAGGAGAAATGCGTACCATCACGTTTCCGACTTTGATAGAGATCGGATTGTAGCCTGTCGCGATTGCGGTTTATCGTATCGCGACATTGCTGCTCGCGTTGGTCGAGATCCAATGACTGTTCGCAGAATATGGAACCGGTGAGTTGAGGAGGGTAATACGGAACGCCGTGCTGGATCCCAACGGCCTCGTATCACTAGCAGTCGAGATGACAGGCATCTTATCCGCATGGCTGTAACGGATCGCGCAGCCGCGTCTCGATCCCTGAGTCAACAGATGGGGACGTTTGCAAGACAACAACCATCTGCACGAACAGTTCGACGACGTTTCCAGCAGCATGGGCTATCAGCTCGGAGACTGTGGCTGCGGTTACCCTCGATGCTGCATCACAGACAGGAGCGCCTGCGATGGTGTACTCAACGACAAACCTGGGTGCACGAATGACAAAACGTCATTTATCCGGATGAATTCAGGCTCTGTTTACAGCATCATGATGGTCGCATCCGTGTTTGGGGACATCGCGGTGAATGCACATTGGAAGCGTGTATTCGTCATCGCCATATGGCGTATCACCCGGCTTGATGGTATGAGGTGCCATTGGTTACACGTCTCGGTCACCTCTTGTTCGCATTGACGGCACTTTGTGCAGTGGACGTTACATTTCAGATGTGTTACGAACCGTGGCTCTACCCTTCATTCGATCCTTGCGAAACCCTACATTTCAGCAGGATAATGCACGACCGCACGTTGCAGGTCCTGTACGGGCGTTTCTGGATGCAGAAAATGTTCGACTGCTGCCCTGGGCAACACATTCTCCAGATCTCTCACCAATTGAAAACGTCTGGCCAATGGTGGCCGAGCAACTGGCTCGTCACAATACGCCAGTCACTACTCTTGATAAACTGTGGTATCGTGTTACGCTGCATGGGCAGCTGTACCTGTACACGTTCTCCAAGCTCTGTTTGACTCAATGCCCAGACGTATCAAGGCCTTTATTAGGGCCAGAGGTGGTTGTTCTGGGTACTGATCTCTCAGGATATATGCACCCAAATTGCGTGAAAATGTAAGCATAATATAGTTGTCCAATGAATACACGTTTATCATCTGCATTTCTTCTTGGCCTAGCAATTTTAATGGCCAGTAGTGTAACAATAAATTTATGTGTAGTAACTTCCATCGAGTTTTTTTGTGCATTGGTGAAGAAGACGCGGTTGGAGAACGGGTTTTTTAGGGACGCTTTCAGTGTTTCAGTGTCGCTGTGGCTGCTTGCAGTCAGTAACGCAATGCACAGTGTCAAGCAGGCAACCTGCGTTTCGAGATAATCCCTTCGACAGCGTTAACGGCCTGTAATCCGAGCTTTGTCTACCGGCAGATTCTTCCAACGCAACGCCAGCAGTTTTGTTCGAAGGCCTCAGCGGCTGCCCACATCTTTGACGAAAGGGCTCGCTACGCGACTCTGTTTTACGTCAGCGAGAAACCTTACTGCCAACTTAGTAAACGCCGGTGCTCATGTATTCAAACCCATGACACATACAACACGCGACGCGGAAACATAAAACACACAGAATATATAAAATTTAGAGATATTTCGTTCTGTCATTGGCCAAATGAGGTAGCCAACTTTCTTTATCTTTCTATATCATTACTGTCAACAATTCTTATACATTTTGCCTTCAAAAATGGTTCAAATGGCTCTGAGCACTATGGGACTTAACATCTGAGGTCATCAGTCCCCTAGAACTTAGGACTACTTAAACCTAACCAACCTAAGCACACACATCCATGCCCGAATCAGGATTCGAACCTCCGACATTTTGCCTTCTGCTCTTTTAATACGTCATCATAGACATTATAATGTCAGCGAGTACTTTATTCAGTTTCATAAATGCTTGTTAAATATTAATGTGATGTCCGCCTGCTTAGCTGGGTGGTAATGTTCTCGTCCCCCATGCAAGCAGCGCCAGGTTCGATTCCCTACCAGGTTGGAGACATACGTCATCATAGACATTATAATGTCAATGAGTACCTTATTCAGTTTTATAAATGCTTGTTAAATATTATTGTGATGTCCGCCTGCTTAGCTGGGTGGTAACGTTCTCGTCTCCCATGCAAGCAGCGCCAGGTTCGATTCCCGGCCAGGTTGGAGACGTACGTCATCATAGACATTATAATGTCAATGTGTACTTTATTCAGTTTTATAAATGCTTGTTAAATATTAATGTGATGTCCGCCTGATTAGCTGGGTGGTAACGTGCTCGTCTCCCATGCAAGCTGCGCTGGGTTCGATTCCCGGCCAGGTTGAAGACTTTCTCTGATGGTGGACTGGGTATTGTGTTGTCCTCACCATCGTTTCATCCTCATCGCCGGCGAACAAGTTGCCCAATGTGGCGTCGAATGAAATAAGACTTGCACTTGGCGGCCGAACTTTCCCGAATGGGGGCTTCCCGGCCAACGATGCCATACGCTCGTTTCCATTAATGTGATGCTAGTTTTAGCTCAGAAGCAAGCCAGCAGTTTCATACTCACGCTCACCAGTAAGTAATTTTTTGTTATTCGTTCAGTTGAGGATGATACCAATGCAGCTCTCCTAACACTTTTTTTTAATGAAAAAAAGTAGGAAGCAGAGGAGTTATGTAACATAACTGGTCTGTTACGCATCCCGACCCGTTCTTTACCCTGTCTGAAAAAGCTGTCTTTTCATAACTAAGCTGGAAGATCGGACACATGTAGTGACTGAAACTTCCTGGCAGATTAAAACTGTGTGCTGGACCGAGACTCGAACTCGGGAATTTTGCCTTTCGCGGGAAAGTGCTCCACCACTGGGCTCCCCAAGCACGACTCACGCCCCGTCCTCACAGCTTTACTTCTGCCAGTACATCGTCTCCTACTTTCCAAACTTCACAGAAGCTCTCCTGCGAACCTTGCAGAACTAGCACTCCTGGAAGAAAGGATATTGCAGAGACATGGCTTAGCCATAGCCAGAGGGGTGTTTCCAGAAAGAGATTTTCACTCAGCAACGGAGTGTGCGCTGATATGAAACTTCCTGGCAGATTAAAACTGTGTTCGCCGGAGAGCTTCTGTGAAGTTTGGTAACTAGGAGACGAGGTACTGCCGTAAGTAAAGCTATGGGGACGGAGCATGAGTCGTGCTTGGGTAGCTCAGTTGATAGAGCACTTTCCCGCGAAAGGCAAAGGTCCCGAGTCTCGGTCCGGCACACAGTTTTAATCTGCTCACTCCGCTGCAGAGTGAAAATCTCATTCTGGAAACATGTAGTGATTGTTGGAGCCAAATATAGTACTTTCCTTTGTGGGAAACAGCTCCACCGAGTCAGCATAATACCGGGGGGAGGGGGGGAGAGGGGGGCTGGACGCTTCGGAACGCAGGGCTCATTTCTTAACCTTCTCCAAGGCCGTAAAATTCTAAGCACTCACAGGACGCCAATTACCGTTCTTGTTTGTCGTCAGGGCGCCTTCCCTTAGAAGTCAGGAGATTACTTTGAGCGCTAGAAGTGTTTGCAAGCGTGAAGAATTCACTCTCCCTGCATGGCACTGAAGTATACGACTCCGGCATTTTGTGATTCCACAACGTGAGAATGTATTCTGGGAGCTCCAGCAGGCGCCCACCTATATGCTTGCTTTACTCTGTGAGCGGCGAGACAGCAATCGGTGTGCCAACCTTCAGTTACGGAATACACACTGGGCGCTATTCAAGAATGTTAGCAGTTTCTCCCCTGCGATTTGTGCTGGAAAGGGAAGTCCCGAGGTGCCAGTCTGGTAATCGTGACAGATTCTTCCCTCGAGGACGTGGTGTTCTGTAGTGGTAGGGTGTGGTTGCAGAGAGGGCGGAAAGCGGCGCGTGGGCTCGCGAGATATTTTCGATCGCCGTGATGCTGATCTGCAGCCTTGGTCGGGTTTGCTGTCTGAGTAAGGGTCGCAAATTCGCCATAGCACGGTCCCTTTACCTTTGAGCTACTCGCAGCTTGCATGTCCTTTAAATCGCAACTTGTATTGCATTTGTATTAATTCAGACTTAAATTTAGTATTCAACAGTTTCCTCTTATTGCATTTGTGAGCTGTTCAGATTTTCTGGAATCCCACATGCTCTTTCACTAGCAGTTTTCCATATTATTAATTTGCTTTTCTCGTAAATAATTGCGGTATTATCCGTAAAAATTTGCGTGTTATTCAAATAATCACATTCAGCTGTGTGATTTGAAAAATCTATCTTTTTTGAAAAGAGTCTCTCTTAATAATTAGTTTAACGGTGAAACTTCCTGGCAGATTAAATCTCTTTGCCGGACCGAGACTCGAACTCGGGACCTTTGCCTTTTGCGAGCAAGGGCCCTACCAACTGAGCTACCCAAGCACGACTTACGTTCTCTCCTCACAGCTTCACTTCCAGCAGTACCTCGTCTCCTACTTTCCAAACTTCACACATTCTCTCCTGCGAACCCAGCAGAACTAGCACACGTCAGCGCACAGTCCGATGCAGAGTGAAAATCTCATTCTGGAAATATCCACCAGGGTGTGGCTAAGCCATGTTTCCGCAGTATCCTTTCTTTCAGGAGTGCTAGTTCTGCTAGATTCGCAGGAGAGCTTCTGTAAAGTTTGGAAGGCAGGAGACGAGGTGTTGAGTAAGCCTGAGTCGTGCTTGGGTAGCTCGGTTGGTAGAGTGCTTGCCCGCGAAAGGCAAAGGTCCCGAGTTCGAGTCTCGGTCTGGCACACAGTTTTAATCAGCCAGGAAGTTTCATATCAGTGCACACTCCGCTGCAGAGTGAAAATCTCATTCTAGTTTAACGGTGTTACACACCCAAGTTTATGACTCTTGAGCATTTCGTGGATAGTTAAGAGACCACGATTTTAAGTTTCAAGCTAATTTTTTTCTTATTGTACCATTCTTATAACAAATTCTATTTTTTCATGAGTATCATTGATCTCACATTATATTGTATGTTCTACATAAACGAAATAAACTAGATTAACTAAAACTGACCCATTTAACTTATTTCGCATCAACTTCATGACTCTGAACAGGCAATCATTCACTATTGAAAATTATTGAACGCCCTCGTGTTCAGTCACATTTCTTTGTATTAATCTGTGTTGTCATTGTGCTAGCGATCCCTTGTACTACAGGTGCCCCATTGAGATCAAATTGTGGACTTTTCAGTGGAATTAATTGATTGTTATATTTTGTATGAATGAGCAGAACTCATTAAATTTTTTTAAAGATATGAATCGCTAGTTGAGTCTCCCTTTTTTCCTGGGTTCGTGTGAGTGAAAAAGGGATTGCATGACCGCTGCTGTCTCATTGCAAAATAAAATCAATATAAAAAGAAGAGGTCTACATCTACATGTACATCCATATTCCGCAAGCCACCTGACGGTGTGTGGCGGAGGGTACCCTGAGTACCTCTATCGGTTCTCCCTTCTATTCCAGTCTCGTATTGTACGTGGAAAGAAGGATTGTCGGTATGCTTCTGAGTGGGCTCTAATCTCTCTGATGTTGTCCTCATGGTCTCTTCGCGAGATATACGTAGGAGGGAGCAATATACTGCTTGACTCTTCGATGAAGGTATGTTCTCGAAACTTTAACAAAAGCCCATACCGAGCTACTGAGCGTCTCTCCTGCAGAGTCTTCCACTGGAGTTTATCTATCATCTCCGTAACGCTTTCGCGATTACTAAATGATCCTGTAACGAAGCGCGCTGCTCTCCGTTGGATCTTCTCTATCACTTCTATCAACCCTATCTGGTACGGATCCAACACTGTTGAGCAGTATTCAAGCAGTGGGCGAACAAGCGTACTTCCTTTGTTTTTGGATTGCATTTCCTTAGGATTCTTCCAAGGAATCTCAGTCTGGCATCTGCTTTACCGACGATCAACTTTATATGATCATTCCATTTTAAATCACTCCTAATGCGTACTCCCAGATAATTTCCAGTTGCTGACCTGCTATTTTGTAGCTAAATGATAAGGGATCTATCTCTCTATGTATTCGCAGCACATTACTCTTGTCTAAATTGAGATTCAATTGCCATTCCCTGCACCATGCGTCAATTCGCTGCAGATCCTCCTGCATTTCAGTACAATTTTTCATTGTTACAACCTCTCGATACACCACAGCATCATCTGCAAAAAGCCTCAGTGAACTTCCGATGTCATCCACCAGGTCTTTTATGTATATTGTGAATAGCAACGGTCCTATGACACTCCCCTGCGGCACACCTGAAATCACACTTACTTTGGAATCACTCTTACTTTGGAAGACTTCTCTCCATTCAGAATGACATGCTGCGCTCTGTTATCTAGGAACTCTTCAATTCACACAATTGGTCTGATAGTCCATATGCTCTTACTTTGTTCATTAAACAACTGTGGGGAACTGTGTCAAACGCCTTGCGGAAGTCAAGAAACACGGCATCTACCTGTGAACCCGTGTCTATGGTCCTCTGAGTCTCGTGGGCGAATAGCGCGAGCTGGGTTTCACACGACCGTCTTTTTCGAAACCTATGCTGATTCCTACAGAGTAGATTTCTAGTCTCCAGAAAAGTCATTATACTCGAACATAATACGTGTTCCAAATTCTGCAACTGAGCGACGTTAGAGATATAGTTCTGCACATCTGTTCGACGTCCCTTCTTGAAAACGGGGATGACCTGTGCCCTTTTCCAATCCTTTGGAACGCTTCGCTCTTCTAGAGACCTACGGTACACCGCTGCAAGAAGGGGGGCAAGTTCCTTCGCGTACTCTGTGTAAAATCGAACTGGTATGCCATCAAGTCTAGCGGCCTTTCCTCTTTTGAGCGATTTTAATTGTTTCTCTATCCCTCTGTCGTCTATTTCGATATCTACCATTTTGTCATCTGTGCGACAATCTAGAGAAGGAACTACAGTGCAGTCTTCCTCTGTGAAACAGCTTTGGAAAAAGACATTTAGTATTTCGGTCTTTAGTCTGTCATCCTCTGTTTCAGTACCATTTCATCACAGAGTGTCTCGACATTTTGTTTTGATCCACCTACCGCTTTGACATAGGACCAAAATTTCTTAGGATTTTCTGCCAAGTCAGTACATAGAACTTTACTTTCGAATTCATTCAACGCCTCTCGCATTGCCCTCCTCACACTACATTTCGCTTCGCGTAATTTTTGTTTGTCTGCAAGGCTTTGGCTATGTTTATGTTTGCTGTGAAGTTCCCTTCGCTTCCGGAGCAGTTTTCTAACTCGGTTGTTGAACCACGGTGGCTCTTTTCCATCTCTTACGATCTTGCTTGGCACATACTCATCTAACGCATATTGTACGATGGTTTTGAACTTTGTCCACTGATCCTCAACACTATCTGTACTTGAGACAAAACTTTTGTGATGAGCCATCAGTACTCTGAAATCTGCTTTTTGTCACTTTTGCTAAACAGAAAAATCTTCCTACCTTTTCTAATATTTCTATTTACGGCTGAAATCATCGATGCAGTAACCGCTTTATGATCGCTGATTCCCTGTTCTGCATTAACTGATTCAAATAGTTCGGGTCTGTTTGTCACCAGAAGGTCTAATATGTTATCGCCACGAGTCGGTTCAGTCGGTTTTTAGATAAAGCACTTACAAAAATTTCACTGGATTCTTTTTCCCTGCCACCCGTTATGAACGTCTGAGTCTCCCAGTCTATATCCGGCAAATTAAAATCTCAACCCAGAACTATAACGTGGTGAGGAAGTCTACTCGGAATATTTTCCAAATTATTCTTCAGGTGCTTAGCCACAACAGCTGCTGAGCCCGGGGGGCTATAGAGACATCCAATTACCATGTCTGAGTCTGCTTTAACCGTGACCTTCACCCAAATCATTTCACAATTCGGATCTCCGTGAATTTCCTTCGATACTATTGCACTTCTTATCGATATAAACACGCCTCCCCCTTCACTGTCCAGCCTGTCTATGCGGTGTACTTTCCAATCTGAGTTTAGGATTTCATTACTGTTTACGTCTGGCATATACGCCAACTTTCAGTCCCAAGTACTATATGGGCGTTGTGACCGTTTATTAATGAGAGCAGTTCTGGGACCTTTCTATAGACGCTCCTGCAGTTTACTATTAGCACATTAGTATTGTTATTCCCTGTTGCATTTTGCCTACTCCTACCTTGCCGCGTCTCAGGAGGCGTCTTGTCGGGCCTAGGGAGGGAATTCTCTAACCTAAAAAACCCCCATGTGCACTCCACACGTACTCCGCTACCCTTGTAGCCGCTTCCGGCGTGTAGTGCACGCCTGACCTATTCAGGGGGATCCTACATTTCTCCACCCGATAGCGGAGGTCGAGAAATTTGCACCCCAGCTCTCCGCAGAATCGTCTGAGCCTCTGGCTTAAGCCTTCCACTCGGCTCCAAACCAGAGGACCGCGATTGGTTCTGGGAACGATACTACAAATAGCTCTGATTCCACCCCGCCAGCGAGGCTTTCCGCCTTCACCAACTCCGCCAGCCGCCTGTACGAACTGAGGATGACCTCTGAACCCAGACGGCAGGAGTCATTGGTGCCGACATGAGCAACAATTTGCAGTCGGGTGCACCCAGTGCCTTCTATCGCCGCCGGTAGGGCCTCCTCCACATCTCGGATGAGACCCCCCCGACAAGCAGACAGAGTGAACACTGGCCTTTTTCCCCGACCTTTCCGCTATTTCCCTAAGGGGCTCCATCACCCGCCTAACGTTACAGCTCCCGATAACTAATAAACCCCTCCCCCCGTGTGCCTGCTCGGACCTTGCTGAAGGAGCGGCCACATGTCCACTCACAGGCAGAGCGGGCGATCAATGAGAGAAAGTAACATTTCATTATAATCACATGTCACTCAATTTATTGCTAATGAATTAAGTTTCTTCATTCCTAATAAAGTACACTACTGACCATTAAAATTGCTACACCAAGAAGACATGCAGATGATAAACGGGTATTCATTGGACAAATTTATTATACTAGAACCGACATGTGATTACATTTTCACGTAATTTGGGTGCACAGATCCTGAGAAATCAGTACCCAGAACAACCATATCTGGCCTTAATAACGGCCTTGATACGCCTGGGCATTGAGTCAAACAGAGCTTGGATGGCATGTACAGCTGCCCATGCAGCTTCAGCACGATACCACAGTTCATCAAGAGTAGTGACTGGCGTATTGTGAGGAGCCAGTTGCTCGGCCACCATTGACCGAAGCCAGGGCAGCAGTCGAACAATTTCTGCATCGAGAAAGGCCCGTACAGGATCTGCAATATGCTGTCGTGCATTATACTGCTGAAATGTACGATTTCGCAGGGATCGAATGAAGGGTAGAGCCACGAGTCGTAACACATCTGAAATGTAACATCCACTGTTTCAAAGTGCCGTCAATGCAAACAAGAGGTGACCGAAACGTGTAACCAATGGCACCCCATACCATCACGCCGGGTGATATGCCAGTATGGCGATGACGAATACACGCTTCCAATGTGAGTTCACCTCGATGTCGCCAAACGCGGATGCGACCATACAAGACAATGATAACAGACATTCCCAGCACTAGATATCTAAATAGACGACAGAGGGATAGAGAAAAAATTAAAATCGCTCAAAAGAGGAAAGGCTGCTGGATCTGATGGGATACCAGTTCGATTTTACACAGAGTACGCGAAGGAACTTGCCCCCCTTCTTGCAGCGGTGTACCGTAGGACTCTAGAAGAGCGTAGCGTTCCAAAGGATTGGAAAAGGGCACAGGTCATCCCCGTTTCCAAGGAGGGACGTCGAACAGATGTGCAGAACTATAGACCTATATCTCTAACGTCGATCAGTTGTAGAATTTTGGAACACGTATTATGTTCGAGTATAATGACTTTTCTGGAGACTAGAAATCTACTCTGTAGGAATCATCATGGGTTTCGAAAAAGACGGTCGTGTGAAGGCCAGCTCGCGCTATTCCTCCACGAGACTCAGAGGGCCATAGACACGGGTTCCCAGGTAGATGCCGTGTTTCTTGACTTCCGCAAGGCGTTCGATAGAGTTCCCCACAGTCGTTTAATAAACAAAGTAAGAGCATATGGACTATCAGACCAATTGTGTGATTGGATTGAAGAGTTCCTAGATAACAGAACGCAGCATGTCATTCTGAATGGAGAGAAGTCTTCCAAAGTAAGAGTGATTTCTCGTGTGTCGCAGGGGAGTGGCATAGGACCGTTGCTATCCACAATATACATAAATGACCTGGTGAATGACATCCGAAGTTCACTGAGGCTTTTTGCATATGATGCTGTGGTGTATCGAGAGGTTGCAACAATGGAAAATTGTACTGAAATGCAGGAGAATCTGCAGCGAATTGAAGCAAGGTGCAAGTAATGGCAATTGAATTTCAATGTAGACAAGTGTAATGTGCTGCTAATACATAGAAAGAAAGATCTCTTATCATTTAGCTACAAAATAGCAGGTCAGCAAATGGAAGCAGTTAATTCCATAAATTCTCTGGGGGTACGCATTAGGAGTGCTTTAAAATGGAATTATCATATAAAGTTGATCGTCGGTAAAGCAGATGTCAGACTGAGATTCATTGGATGAATCCTAAGGAAATGCAATCCGAAAACAAAGGAAGTAGGTTACAGTACGCTTATTCGCCCACTGCTTGAATACTGCTCAGCAGTGTGGGATACGTACCAGATAGTGTTGATAGAAGAGATAGAGAAGATTCAACGGTGAACAGCGCTCTTCGTTACAGGATCATTTAGTAATCGCGAAAGCATTACGGAGATGATAGATAAACTCCAGTGGAAGACTCTGCAGGAGAGACGCTCAGTAGCTCGGTACGGGCTTTTGTTGAAGTTTTGAGAACATACCTTCACCGAAGAGTCAAGCAGTATATTGCTCCCTCCTACGTATATCTCGCGAAGAGACCATGAGGATAAAATCAGAGAGATTAGAGCCCACACAGAAGCATACCGACAATCCTTCTTTCCACGAACAATACGAGACTGGAATAGAAGGGAGCACCGATAGAGGTACTCAGGGTACCCTCTGCCAGACACCGTCAGGTGGCTTGCGAAGTGTGCATGTAGATGTAGATGTAGATGTAGATGTACTTCCTGCAGGGGGAGCTCGATCCACGGCCTGCAGGAAGTATCATTACGCCAAAACCTGACTGGCTGGAGACAGCTATTTAGGGGCTAGAACCAGCCCCGAAGTTCATTCTGGATGCCGACCTCGGGACTTCTTTGCTGAAAATTACGTCTTCGTCTTTAAATTGGACGTTTACTAGTGTGTGTATGTCACCACGAACCTTTGTGGAAAATTAGAAGTGAACTTATGTTTGCCTCAATTAGGAGACTTTTACTGGCATCGTTATTGTTGCCTTTCTTTTGCTGTTCAGTCATCAGCCTTGTAAACGTACATAAATAAAAGTTATATTTGTGAAAAATTGCGAATTGTCAGCTACAATATTCCGGACATGCGTTCGTACCATCGATTTGTTCCCCAAGACACGGTATACGATCCCTCGAAGTTTGCTGCAACATTCCTGGGACATCCTGCAGATGTCACACTGGCAGAATCCATTCTCGCAGCCATGTAGGCAGACGTGTGCTGAGGGATTGCATCATGCACTTCCGTGGATAATTCAGTGTTGGAACCGGCAGCAGACAGTGCAATCTAAACTGTCAAAACAATGAGGGGATCAGAAGAGATATAACTCTTTATGTCAGGATAAGCTTCAGTTCACTGTCACACCGTAAGTAGAACACGTGCGGCATATGATGCAATCGATATGGGCGCTCAGTAATACGTTATCAAGGTGACTCAGGGTATGAAACGACAATTTCTAGCCGGCCGCGGTGGTCTAGCGGTTCTAGGCGCTCAGTCCGGAGCCGCGCGACTGCTACGGTCGCAGGTTCGAATCCTGCCTCGGGCATGGATGTATGTCATGTCCTTAGGTTAGTTAGGTTTACGTAGTTGTAAGTTCTAGGGGACTTATGACCTCAGCAGTTGAGTCCCATAATGCTCAGAGCCATTCGAACCATTTTTTTGACAATTTCTACACCACTTGAGTATCTCGGAAGCAGGTGAAGTAACCATTTGTAGGTCCCAATCCGCCGTGTCCAAACAGCAAACGGCCAACACTGCTCCCTTCGTCCTTGTCTTGGCTTCATTGAGAATACTGACCAGTTTCATTCAGTCACTTGTCGAGGAGAATAATAGCCTCTTGTAGAACATACACTATTGGCCATTAAAATTACTACGCCATGAAGAGGACGTGCTAGAGACGCGAAATTTCACCGACAGGAAGAAGATGCTGTGATATGCAAATGATTAGCTTTTCAGAGTATTCACACAAGGTTGGCGCCGGTGGTGACACCTACAAAGTGCTGACATGAGAAAAGTTTCCAACCAATTTCTCATACGCAAACAGCAGTTGACCGGCGTTGCGATGTTCTGATGCCTCGTGTAAGGAGGAGAAATGCGTACCACCACAGTTCCGACTTTGATAAAGGCCGGATTGTAGCCTACCGCGATTGCGGTTTATCGTAACATTGCTGCTCGCGTTGGTCGAGATCCAATGACTGTTAGCAGCATATGGAATCGGTGGGTTCAGGAGGGTAATGCGGAACGCCGTGCTGGATTCCAACGGCCTCGTATCACTAGCAGTCGAGATGACAGGCATCTTATCTGCATGGCTGTAACGTATCGTACAGCCACGTCTTGATCCCTGAGTCAACACATGGGGACGTTTGCAAGACGACAACCATCTGCAAGAACAGTTCGACGACGTTTGCAGCAGCATGGACTATCAGCTCGGAAACCTTGGCTGCGCTTACCCTTGACGCTGCATCACAGACAGGAGCGCCTACGATGGTGTACTCACCGAAGAACCTGGGTGCACCAATGGCAAAACGTCATTTATCCGGATGAATCCAGGTTCTGTTTATAGCATCGTGATGGTCGCATCCGTGTTTGGTGACATCGCGGTGAACGCACATTGGAAGCGTGTATTCGTCATCGCCATACTGGCGTATCATTCGGCGTGATGGTATGGGGTGCCATTGGTTACACGTCTCGTTCACCTCTTGTTCGCATTGACGGCACTTTGAACAGTGGACGTTACATTTCAGATGTGTTACGACCCGTGACTCTACCCTTCATTCGATCCCTGCGAAACCCTACACTCAGCAGTATAATGCACGACCGCATGTTGTAGGTCCTGTAATGGCCTTTCTGGATACAGAAAATGTTCGATTGCTACCCTGGCCAGCACATTCTCCAGATCTATCGCTAATTGAAAACGTCTGGTCAATGGTGGCCGAGCAACTGGCTCGTCACAGTACGCCAGTCACTACTCTTGATGAACTGTGGTATCGTGTTGAAGCTGCATGGGCAGCTGTACCTGTACACGCCATCCAAGCTCTGTTTGATCCAATGCCCAGGCGTATCGAGGCCGTTATTACGGCCAGAGCTGGTTTTTCTGGGTACTGTTTTGTCAGGATATATGTACACAAATTGCGTGAAAATGTAATCACATGTTTAGTTCTAGCATAATATATTTGTCCAATGAATATCCGTTTATCATCTGCATTTCTTCTTGGTGTAACAATTTTAATGGCCGGTAGTGTATTAACAATATATTCACTTCGTATTCAAGGAAGGGACCACGACAGTTCTGCTGACATTGGTTACCCGTCTATCGATCATGGCTATAACCTTACAGTTCGGCATTCCTTGGTGTAGCAATTGCCAGTAGTGTATATGGAACTGTTGAGATACGTCTTCCGTGCGAATCACGGAGATTCTCATAAGTTGATCTGAAAGTCGTAGTATACGCATGCGACCATTAAAATGACAATAATGAAACTGGGTTTAAAATGACTGGCTTGTCGCAAAATAATAGTCACAGACTATTCTCTATCCCGTCTTGTATCATGTGCCTACAGGTAAATCGGTAGGAATGAGCCTGATATTGCAGGGTCTCTCCCACAACAACAACATTCAGTACTCGTGAGAAACGGGAAAGAAATGTATACTGGCAGCTTTGTAGCAAAGTCGGTTTAGGAGTCACTTTAAAGGATTGTAAAGACAATACGTATGCTATACCTGCAATGTGTTATAGCACTAGAACTAATTATGATAATCACAACGTTAGTGAGAGAAGCATAATGAAAGCTCGGTGTGTGGCGTGGTTTATTCAGACCAAATTGGACATGCAAATCTAAAGAAACTTGGATCCATGATACAGGAAGCAACGGCCCTTGCATACGTTGATTCAAAAGTGGTACAGTAGTTGTATTTAGACTGGGAGCGTTGATGTGAAGCACCGTTTTGATCGACCAGGAACATGTGAAGGCGACACAGAAAGGTTACGGCTGGCATTTCAACATTCACCGCAGAAGTCTGCTCGTGCGCGTCGCAGGAGCTGCAAATGCCTAAGGCAGCCGTGTACTGGGCCCTTCGCCAACGTTTACAAATGTGTCTGTGCCAACTGAAACTGCTGCACGCAATGAAACTACAGTCCTGGAAATAGAAATAAGAAAACCGTGAATTCATCGTCCCAGGAAGGGGAAACTTTATTGACACATTCCTGGGGTCAGATACATCACATGATCACCCTGACAGAACCACAGGCACATAGACACAGGCAACAGAGCATGCACAATGTCTGCACTAGTACAGTGTATATCCACCTTTCGCAGCAGTGCAGGCTGCTATTCTCCCATGGAGACGATCGTAGAGATGCTGGATGTAGTCCTGTGGAACGGCTTGCCATGCAATTTCCACCTGGCGCCTCAGTTGGACCAGCGTTCGTGCTGGACGTGCAGACCACGTGAGACGACGCTTCATCCAGTCCCAAACATGCTCAATGGGGGACAGATCCGGAGATCTTGCTGGCCAGGGTAGTTGACTTACACCTTCTAGAGCACGTTGGGTGGCACGGGATACATGCGGACGTGCATTGTCCTGTTGGAACAGCAAGATCCCTTGCCGGTATAGGAATGGTAGAACGATGGGTTCGATGACGGTTTGGATGTACCGTGCACTATTCAGTGTCCCCTCGACAATCACCAGAGGTGTACGGCCAGTGTAGGAGATCGCTCCCCACATCATGATGCCGGGTGTTGGCCCTGTGTGCCTCGGTCGTATGCAGTCCTGATTGTGGCGCTCACCTGCACGGCGCCAAACATGCATACGACCATCATTGGCACCAAGGCAGAAGCGACTCTCATCGCTGAAGACGACACGTCTCCATTCGTCCCTCCATTCACGCCTGTCGCGACACCACTGGAGGCGGGCTGCACGATGTTGGGGCGTGATCGGGAGACGGCCTAACGGTGTGCGGGACCGTAGCCCAGCTTCATGGAGACGGTTGCGAATGGTCCTCGCCGATACCCCAGGAGCAACAGTGTACCTAATTTGCTGGGAAGTGGCGGTGCGGTCCCCTACGGCACTGCGTAGGATCCTACGGTCTTGGCGTGCATCCGTGCGTCGCTGCGGTCCGGTCCCAGGTCGACGGGCACGTGCACCTTCCGCCGACCACTGGCGACAACATCGATGTACTGTGGAGACCTCACGCCCCACGTGTTGAGCAATTCGGCGGTACGTCCACCCGGCCTCCCGCATGCCCACTATACGCCCTCGCTCAAAGTCCGTCAACTGCACATACGGTTCACGTCGACGCTGTCGCGGCATGCTACCAGTGTTAAAGACTGCGATGGAGCTCCGTATGCCACGGCAAAGTGGCTGACACTGACAGCGGCGGTGCACAAATGCTGCGCAGCTAGCGCCATTCGACGGCCAACACCGCGGTTCCTGGTGTGTCCGCTGTGCCGTGCGTGTGATCATTGCTTGTACAGCCCTCTCGCAGTGTCCGGAGCAAGTATGGTGGGTCTGAAACACCGGTGTCAATATGTTCTTTTTTCCATTTCCAGGAGTGTAGAAATGAGCGTTTGGCGTCATCGGCCGGGAGGCCCCTGACGGGGCAGGTCCGGCCGCCTTGGTGCAGGTCTTATTACATTCGAAGCCACATTGAGCGACCTGCACGCCGGATGGGGATGAGATGATGATGAAGACAGCACAACACCCAGTCCCTGAGCGGAGAAAATCCTCAACCCAGCCGGGAATCGAACCCAGGCCCGTAGGACGGCAATCCGTCACGCTTACCATTTTTTTTCTTTTTTCTTTTTCAATCATTTTTTGTTTTTTATTTTTTTTTATTTTGGAGGGGGAAGGGGATAGTGGACCGGTGAGGCTCGGGGCGCAAAGTGGGCAGGGGTCGAAACCCGAGGCCTGGCAACAGTGTCCCCCTCACCACCACCGAACCTGTGGTGCTTAGGGAAGTGGGAGACACAGGTACCAACAGAAGTGGAAAGCGTTGTTGTTTTTATTTATTTGAATTGCGTTTTTGTAATATTCACTATTATCATGAAGTGATGTTAACACATCGGCGAAAGAGAAAAATATATTTATATAAATTCTGGGTAAAGAAAAAGAAAAGAAAAAGGAAAAGCAAAAGCAAAAAGAAATAATATCCGCGCAATCTGCGACGCGCTCTCTCATCCGCGGAGGTCAGAGGTAGAATCGATCGTAGGCGTCTTAAACTCAGACACCGTCGAGGGAGGAGGGGTAGGTGCCCACTGAGCCACGCCCCCCCCCCCCACCCCCCCAACTTAGTGGAGGTCTAATAAAGACCCCTCTAAGATAGTTAGCAAATAATGTTCGGTAACGTGGCGTGTTTTCGAGAGCTACATGGGCTGTTCGTAAATAGGTCCAGAAGCTAGGCGAGATTTAGGCCCCGTCATTGGCCGGGAGGCCCCTTGCGGGGCAGATGCGGCCGCCTTGGCGCAGGTCTTATTACATTCGACGCCACATTGGGCGACCTGCGCGCCGGATGGGGATGAAATGATGATGAAGACAACAACCCCAGTCCCTGAGCGGAGAAAATCCCCGACCCAGCCGGGGGTCGAGCCCGGGCCCGTAGGACGGCAATCCCTCCCGGTGACCACTCAGCTATCGGGGCGCACAGGGGAGTCAGTGAAACCACCCCTTTTCTTGAGACGTTGATTCCCACAGATTACGCGGTCGAGACAGTTTGCAGTGCGATGAGCAGTAGGCCGACGTTGTTCATAACCTTTAACACCGCTTATACCCCGCGAGCGATCAACACTTCTCTAAGGACATCGTGGACCTTCAGTATCATTGAACATGATCGTATCTCTTTGGACTGTAGCGCGACTGCAATTTTTGTTCTGGTATACAAGGTGGAACTTTGGGGCCCGCCCAAAACCATTCGACGACATCTGAATGTGATTCGAACCAGCAAAGACAGTTATGCTTTTTCAACCTTCCTGCCTCGCGCCCTCCTATGGAGCTCTCCTTTGACGTCGCGTACCGCCACGCTGTTGCGCCATTACGCAGGAGAGTTGTAGACATATTTGAGACAAATTGCAAATTTAAGCGTCGCGATGGGAGACAGTTACGGAGTTTCGAGAAACAGCTTCGAAAAAGTGACCCTTCTATTTCGCCTCTGTTGTGCCATCATTGCCA
Source organism: Schistocerca gregaria (assembly GCF_023897955.1). Classification (NCBI taxonomy): domain Eukaryota; kingdom Metazoa; phylum Arthropoda; class Insecta; order Orthoptera; family Acrididae; genus Schistocerca; species Schistocerca gregaria. The sequence continues at coordinate 291,744 of NW_026061870.1, read as the reverse complement.
TGGGACATCGGATGGTAAGTAATTTTCAGTGTAAATTAACTTCACCAACAGCCATATAAGATATTTTATTCTGAAGGCAACCAGTTTCGGCATTTCATTATGCCATCTTCATGCCTCACGCGCTTTAAATAAACGAACTTGTCGTATAGCGCCATAAATCAGCGGATATCGTGAATTCCAGTCGTTATACAATTGCCAGAATGACATTTTCACTCTGCAGTGGAGTGTGCGCTGATGTGAAACTTCCTGGCAGATTAAAACTGTGTGCCAGACCGAGACTCGAACTCGAGACCTTTGCCTTTCGCGGGCAAATGCTCTACCATCTGAGCTACCCAAACACGACTCACGACCCGTCCTCACAGCTTCACTTCTCCCAGTACATCGTCTCTTACCTTACAAACTTTACAGAAGCTCTCCTACGAACCTTGCAGAACTAGCACTCCTGAAAGAAAGGGTATTGTGGAGACATGGCTTAGCCACAGCCTGGGGGATGCTTCCAGAATGAAATTTTCACTCTGCAGTGGAGTGTGCACTGATATGAAACTTCCTGGCAGATTAAAACTGTGTGTCAGACCGAAACTCGAACTCGGGACCTTTGCCTTTCGTGGGCAAGTACACTACCATCTGAGCTACCCAAGCACAACTCAAGCCTCGTCCTCACAGCTTTACTTCTGCCAGTACCTCATATCCTACCTTCCAAACTTTACAGAAGCTTTCCTGCGGACCTTGCAGAATTAGCACTCCTGAAAGAAAGTATATTGCGGAAACATGGCTTAGCCACAGCGTGGGGGATGTTTCCAGAGTGAGAGCATTCGCCCGCAAAAGGCAAAGGTCCCGAGTTCGAGTCTCGGTCCGGCACACAGTTTTAATCTACCAGGAAGTTTAGTTATACAACTGCTTCATACGTAGATGTGACAACAGTTGCTGTTAAGTTTCGTATAAAGCAATTGTATAACGATTGGAATTCACGATGTCCGGTGATCTGTGGTAGCTTCATGCCGTCGCAAGAGACATTTGTATAACGATTCGAATTCACGAGATCCAGTGATTTATGGCGCTATATTACAAGTTCGTTTACTTGGATAAAAGGGGCCTGAAGAAGGCAAAATGAAATGTCAGAACTGGTTGCCTTCAGAGTGGAGTAAAATATCTTAAAGTATTCGGCTGTTGGTGAAGTTTGTGGACACTGAAAAACTTCTGTTTCATTGTGCAGTGTATTATAAAAGTCAATTTCTTGCTCACACAATATTTTATGAAAACTGATAATGGATTTCAGCTTTCCAGTCATCATCAGATCTAGAAACTAAATTGTGTACTTAGCGCTGCTTATGTGTCGATGCAGTATTTTTATTACTGCTGGTGCTTGCGAAGCCGAAACCTGTTATCAGCTATAACAAAATAGCATGTGACTAACAAACTGAATTTTATAATACAATCTGCATCTTAAATTGAATAATTGCATCACGTTTCTGAGATAATAGTAATTTGTTACATTTATCGTGAAATAAAAGGTGAAAACACCATATTGGCATTAAAATAGCGAAAGCAAGAATAGCAAATACCGAAATTTTAATTATTTTCCATATACAGCACAGTAAAAGAATACTTGAGTAAATGTGTAGGTTATTCAGTGGTATATACGATGAGAAATACTTGCTGCACCTGAAATGTACAGCCTAAATGCCAGAGATTCTTCAGCGATATTTTCTTGCAAGGAATCCTTCGTCTTCGATGTCTCGTTATAGAACAGTAATTTATTTATGATTTATTCTATTTATTACCCGAGTTACCGTTGTTCCATTCAAAGTACTTCCAATACAGTGTAAATTCCTATAACGTCCAATTGCAAAAATACAACGTACATTGGTCAGTAAGAACATTACGGCCACCTACCTAATAACCCCTATGTCCAGATTTGGCATAGATAACAGCGGCGAAGCGTCGCAGCATGGAAGCAATTAGGCCTCGGTAGGTTGCTAGAGAGAGAGGGCACCACATGTGCACACACAAGTCACCTAATTCCAGGAAGGGGGGCAATGATCTCTGATTTCAATCACATCCCAGATGTGTTCGATCAGGTTCAGATCTGGTGAGTTGGGGGGCCAGCAGATCAATTTGAACTCGCCACTGAGTTTCTTGAACCACTCCATCACACTCGTGGGCTTGTGATATGGCGCATTATCTTGTTGAAAAATGCCACCGACGTGATCGTGAGGAAGAGTGTACAGTCTACAGCCAGTGTACGATATTCCTTGGCCATCATGGTGCTTTGTACGAGCTCCACTGCATCCGTGGATGCCCGTGTGAATGTTCCCGAGAGCATAATGGAGCCGCCGGATCGTCTCCCTCCCACAGGACAGGTGTCAGGGAGTTGTTCTCCTGGAAGATGATGGATTCGCGCCCTCCCATCGGCACGATGTAATGCTCTGCCACTGCACCTTCGGTCACTAGCCCATTTCAGTAGTAGTTGCCCGGGTCGTCGGCTGCAAACGACAGTCGTTACGATTGTTCGGTGCACTGTGTCCTGAGACACACTTTTACTCTACCCAGCATTAAAGCTGTTCCGCCACAGTTCGTCTCCTGTTCTGCTTGACCAGTGTGCCCACCCTACCACATCTGACGTCTGTAATGAGGGGTGGCTGCCGACGATATCTGGACGTGGTTTCACCTTGGTTTCTCCACATCTTAAGACACTCTCCACAACACACTTCAAACGCCCGAAAAGTCCTGCAGTTTCCGAAATGGTAGTGCCGAACCTAAGGGTCATCGGAATCAGCCTTCGGTCAGAGTCAGATAGAACGCACAGCTTCCCAGTTGTACACACGGACAACACACTCACTGATATGCGGTACATGCACCATGTGTGTGTCTGACTAGCAGTCATTCCTCGCCAGGTGACGCTGCTAACGCCTGGACGGCTTTATATCGATAGTACGGCGGTGGTCACAAAGTTCTGGCTGATCAGTACAATGATGAAAATTTCTGGTAAGCTTCTGCCGGGCCAAACTGCTGAGGCCATTGGTCCCTAGACTTACACACTACTTAATCTACACTACTGGCCATTAAAATTGCTACACCACGAAGATGACGTGCTACAGACGCGAAATTTAACCGACAGGAAGAAAATGTTGTGACATGCAAATGATTAGCTTTTCAGAGCATTCACACAAGGTTGGCGCCGGTGGCGACACCTACAACGTGCTGACATGAGACAAGTTTCCAACCGATTTCTCATACACAAACAGCAGTTGACCGGCGTTGCCTGGTGAAACGTTGTTGCGATGCCTCGTGTAAGGAGGATAAATGCGTACCATCACGTTTCCGACTTTGATAAAGGTTGGATAGTAGCCTATCGCGATTACGGTTTATCGTATCGCGACATTGCTACTCGCGTTGGTCGAGATCCAATGACTGTTAGCAGAATATGGAATCGGTGGGTTCAGGAGGGTAATACGGAACGCCGTGCTGGATCCCAATGGTCTCGTATCACTAGCAGTCAAGATGAGAGACATCTTATCCGCTTGGCTGAAACGGATCGTGCAGCCACGTCTCAATCCCTTAGTGAACAGATAGGGACGTTTGAAAGACACCTACCATCTGCACGAACAGTTCGACGACGTTTGCAGCAGCATGGACTATCAGCTCGGAGACCATGGCTGCGGTTACCCTCGACGCTGCATCACAGACAGGAGCGCCTACGATGGTGTACTCATCGACGAACCTCGGTGCACGAATGGCAAAACGTCAATTTTTTTCGGATAAATCCAGGTTCTGTTTACAGCATCATGATGGTCGCATCCGTGTTTGGCGACATCGCGGTGAACGAACATTGGAAGCGTGTATTCGTCACCGCCATACTGGCGCATCACCCGGCGTGATGGTATGGGGTGCCATTGGTTACACGTCTCGGTCGCCTCTTGTTCGCATTGACTGCACTCTGAACCGTGGACGTTACATTTCAGATTTGTTACGACCCCTGGCTCCACCCTTCATTCGATCCCTGCGAAATCCTACATTTCACCAGGATAATGCACGACCGCATGTTGCAGGTCCTGTACGGGCCTTTCTGGATACAGAAAATGTTCGACTGCTGCCCTGGCCAGCACATTCTCCAAGTCTCTCGCCAACTGAAAACGTCTGGTCAATGGTGGCCGAGCAACTGGCTCGTCACAATACGCCAGTCACTACTCTCGATGAACTGTGGTATCGTGTTGGAGCTGCATGGGCAGCTGTACCTCTTCGCGCGATCCAACCTCTGTTTGACTCAATGCCCAGGCATATCGAAGCCGTCATTACGGCCAAAAGTGGTTGTTCTTGGTAGTGGTAACATGCGGACATACAGTGTTAGGCCGTCACATTGAACTGAGATTATGTTGGAAAATATGGTTTTGTTGCTAAAAGATTGGGGATTGAGATGATATATTGGAATCTTCAATGAAACCAACTTTCTTTCGGAAAAAAATGTGTTACATTACTTACTGAACTCCCTTCGTGAATGACGTAGTCTTCCCGAGAGGTGTGCTTAGAGCCATTACATTTTTTGGTGGACGTTGCCCTGTCGCCTTGTTGCGGTATACTTGCTGCAGGCTTGGGTTCGCATGTGATAAGCGAAGACAGTGAAGCTATCAGCGACGATGTACGAGTGTGTCGGCTGCGGCTCCATCTGCACGCGAACTTACCTCCGAGATACAGCGTGCTGATAATAAACGCTCCTGGTTTCGAGGAAGAACTGTTGCGAGTTTCACTGAGTCGCGCTACCATAGTGGCTCCGGAACTTTGGCCCCTTTAAAAAATGAGTAGTTCCTATGGAGACGGCAGTATGGACCACGAGTCAGATTCAAATGCCAACACCAGTCTGCCCCTCTGTGCTGCATCCATAACGAATCTAGGGAGGTGCTCAGCCTATTTGGTCTGCCTTGAGTCTCAGAGAGTTGGAAGAACCACACCGAGTCGTCAGCTGTGTGTTCGCAGTGTATTCGAATCACGCTGGTAGCCATTAAGACTGCAATGGAAGGGTAGCTAATAATGAAATATTACGTAATGGTTGTTTATACTGTTGGTTGGTTGTTTTGGCCGAGGAGACCGAACAGCGAGGTCATCAGTCCCATCGGATTAGAGAAGGATGGGGAATAAAGTTATCCGTGACCTTTCAAAGGAACCATCCCGGCATTTGCCTGAAGTGATTTAGGGAAATCACGGAAAAGCTAAATCAGGATGGCCGGGCGGGGTTTTGAACTGTCGTCCTCCAGAATGCGGGTCCAGTGTGCTAAGCAGTGCGCCACGTCGCTCGTCCTGGTGTCCGGATATGCTGTTATCCAGGCGAACGGCTGCTGGAAGCGTATACTGTACCAGAGATACATGGTGGTGGAGCAGCAGTATACACTACTGGCCATTAAAATTGCTACACCAAAAAGAAATGCAGATGATAAACGGGTATATATTATACTACAACTGACACGTGATTACGTTTTCACGCAATTTCGGTGCATAGATCCTGAGAAATCAGTACCCAGAACAACCACCTTTGGCCGTAATAATGGCCTTGATACGCCTGGACATTGCGTCAAACACAGCTTGAATCGCTTGTACAGGTATAGCTGCCCATGCAGCTTCAACACGGTACCACAGTTCATTAAGAGTAGTGACTGGCGTATTGTGACGAGCCAGTTGCATGGCACCCATTGACCAGACGTTTTCAATTCGTGAGAGATCTGAAGAATGAACTGGCCACGGCAGCAGTCGAACATTTTCTGTATCCAGAAAGGCCCGTACAGGACCTGCAACATGCGGTCGTGCATTATCCTGCTGAAATGTAGGGTTTCGCAGGGATCGAATGAAGGGTAGAGCCACGGGTCGTAACACATCTGAAATGTAACGTCCACTGTTCAAATTTCCGTCAATGCGAACGAGATGTGACCGAGACGTGGCACGCCATACCATCACGCCGGGTGTAATGCCAGTATGGCGATGACGAATACACGCTTCCAATCTGCGTTCACCGCGATGTCGCTAAACACGGATGCGACCATCGTGATGCTGTAAACAGAACCTGGATTCATCCGAAAAAATGACGTTTTGCCATTCGTGCACCCAGGTTCGTCGTTGAGTACACCGTAGCAGGTGCTCCTGTCTGTGATGCAGCGTCAAGGGTATCTGCAGCCACGGTCTCCGAACTGATAGTCCATGCTGCTGCAAACGTCGTCGAATTGTTCGTTCAGATGGTTGTTGTCTTGCAAACGTCCCCATCTGTTGACTCACGAATCGAGACGTGGCTGCACGATCCATTACAGCCATGCGGATAAGATGCCTGTCATCTCGACTGCTAGTGATACGAGGCCGTTGGGATCCAGCACGGCGTTCCGTATTACCCTCCCGAACCCACCGATTCCATATTCTGCTAACGGCATTGGATCTCGACCAACGCGAGCAGCAGTGTCGCGATAAGAGAAACTGTAATCGCGATAGGCTACAATCCGATCTTTATCAAAGTCGGAAACGTGATGGTACGCATTTCCCCTCCTTACACGAGGCATCACAACAACGTTTCACCAGGCAACGCCGGTCAACTACTGTTGGTGTGTGAGGAATCTGTTGGAAACTTTCCTCATGTCAGCACGTTGTAGGTGTCGCCACCGGCGCCAACCTTGTGTGAATGCTCTGAAAAGCTAATCATTTCCATATACCAACATCTTCCTGTCAGTTAAATTTCGCGTCTGCAGCACGTCATCTTCGTGATGTAGCAATTTTAATGGCCAGTAGTGTACTATGGGGTTTCGAACTGTGAACAACGTTGCTGGCCACCTGCATCCCTGAATCTCTGATATCTTTCCCAATGGCGATGGGAATTTCCAACAGGATAACTGACCCTATGACAAAGCCATGATCGTACTATCTGTAGTTTGAAATGCGTGATAGTGAACTCATATTGACGTCTCGGCCACCAGACTTGCCTGATCTGAACGCAGTGGTACACACCTGGGAAGCTATCGGGTGTCATCTGCGCTCCCGTAAACCCAGTTTAAGGAACTGTGTGACCTGTGCGTAGACTTACCGTACCACATATCTCCTGAAACCTACCAAGACTTGACGGATCACTGCCACGCAGAATCGCTGCTATGTTATAGTGCAGTAGGAAGAATTTGTACGTGATTTGGTGGTGTAAATGATGTGAAATGTAGCAGATAGGCCCTGTTGGATGACAGATATGGGTACGTCCTTCCACAGTGCTTTACCTCTGTGCCAGAAGTCGTCATTCATAGTGACTGGAAACTATTGGCATACCAGTCTCTCGTAACCATGTTTCCAGTGGTTGAGAGGTTTGGAGGCCAGGAGAACAAAGCGAACACCTTTTGTGTCGACGCAGGTCAGGACAGCAAGGGCTTTATACCGTCCAGTGTACCTACATCTGTACACATACTCTGCAAGCTACCATACCGTGCATAGTGGAGGGTACTTTCTACCACTGATAGGTTTTCCCTTTCCTGTGCCACTCGTAAATGGATCAAGGCGGAAAGGATTGTCTCTGCACCCCAGTACGAGCACTGATTTCTCTTATCTTGTCTTGACGCTCCTTATACAAGATGTACGTTGGTGGCAGAAGAATCGTTCTGCACTCTGCAGAAAATACTGGTTCTTTAAATTTTATCTGTAGTCATAGCGTGTAGGCTTTCACGGCCGGCATCGTCAGTAGTTAAAACTTCCGGGCTGAGAGGCCGTGGTCGAACAGTAGAACTTCTTCTCCCTGACGTTTCGTTGCCAGCTGCGGACAACATCTTCCGAGGCGAAGATGTTGTCCGCAGCTGGCAACGAAACGTCAGGGAGAAGAAGTTCTACTGTTCGACCACGGCCTCTCAGCCCGGAAGTTTTATCTGTAGTGTTTCACGAAGAAAACGACGCCTTCCCTCCAAGGATTCTTTTTCCGTAATTATTACGATTTCTAGGCTAAAATTACGGGAGTCCCTGCTAAAATTACAAAATTCGCTATTTGATTTACATTAGTAGCTCAACAGCACAATGTGTTTCGTAGCATCATTTTTTCTGAACCAGTATTGTCTCACAAGTCACCCAATACCCTTTTATCATCTAATTAGCTCATCTTTATAATATACTCAAACATTTCTCGACTTCAGTGGTTCCTTGCCAACTTCACTACCGTGGATGCGTAAAGTTACACTAACGCGTATGTTGCGATTTGACGTCACTGTCGAAAAGCAATTGAGTACCATTTAAATTAACTCTCGCACTTTTTATTTCAAGTAATTGTTCTTTTAAAGTAACGAAAACTCTGCCAGAGAATTTCCTCGTCTCTTCACAATTGCGTCAGAAGTCTTTCGTCTCCCTCCAAAGTTCTCTTACCCCGTTACTGGTACAGTGAGTCCAGAAAGTATTCGTCTAGTTGTAATTTCTTTTAAAAAGACTATGTACATGTCAGTTGAAAGGAAGGGAACATAAAATGTGAACACAAAGTCATATGCAAAGAACCTTGGTAAGTCATTTCTATTGACGCACAAGGAAATAAATACATCGATAGCTATAACAAATTTGACAAAATGGAGAATTTATCCAAAGGCTACTTCAAAAAGTATTCGTCGACTCATTTTCTTAAATTTACAATCTGAAAATATGATTTCAGTTACAAAAATTAAAATTTAGTGTGATTTCCCTTTGCAGCTATTACTGCTTGTAGTCGTTTGGGCATCGACTTGACCAAGTTCGCCGTCAGAGGGGCTGGAATTTTGTCCCATTCGTCTTGAAGTGTTTCTCTTAGGTCTGTCTCGTTAGAAATGTGTCATCTCCTGTTGCTATCGTCCAGTACCTTGCAAAGGTGCTCAACAGGATGAATGTCTGGGCTCCGAGGAGTGGTGTTGTTATTATGGGGTATTGTACAGGCGCCACAGCTTTGCATTTAGAGCCGTATGCTATCTTGCTGAAAAATGTAATTTCCTCGGAGACCTAATTTTCCTGCGCTTGGATTCAGATTGTCCTTTAAGATATTGATATACATTTGGTGATCCATTGAACCTTCTATGAAATGTAATTTTCCAACACCTGCAGCACTCACACAGCCCCACACCATCAGGGAGCCACCACTGTGTTTAACCGATGGCAGAAGATTGCCTCGCAACAGCTTCTCATTCTTCTTACGCCACACCATTCGGCTGCCATCCGACCCGAACACGTTATACACTCCTGGAAATTGAAATAAGAACACCGTGAATTCATTGTCCCAGGAAGGGGAAACTTTATTGACACATTCCTGGGGTCAGATACATCACATGATCACACTGACAGAACCACACGCACATAGACACAGGCAACAGAGCATGCACAATGTCGGCACTACTACAGTGTATATCCACCTTTCGCAGCAATGCAGGCTGCTATTCTCCCATGGAGACGATCGTAGAGATGCTGGATGTAGTCCTGTGGAACGGCTTGCCATGCCATTTCCACCTGGCGCCTCAGTTGGACCAGCGTTCGTGCTGCACGTGCAGACCGCGTGAGACGACGCTTCATCCAGTCCCAAACATGCTCAATGGGGGACAGATCCGGAGAGCTTGCTGGCCAGGGTAGTTGACTTACACCTTCTAGAGCAGGTTGGGTGGCACGGGATACATGATGACGTGGATTGTCCTGTTGGAACAGCAAGTTCCCTTGCCGGTCTAGGAATGGTAGAACGATGGGTTCGATGACGGTTTGGATGTACCGTGCACTATTCAGTGTCCCCTCGACGATCGCCAGCGGTGTACGACCAGTGTAGGAGATCGCTCCCCACACCATGATGCCGGGTGTTGGCCCTGTGTGCCTCGGTCGTATGCAGTCCTGATTGTGGCGCTCACCTGCACGGCGCCAAACACGCATACGACCATCATTGGCACCAAGGCAGAAGCGACTCTCATCGCTGAAGACGACACGTCTCCATTCGTCCCTCCATTCACGCCTGTCGCGACTCCACTGGAGGCGGGCTGCACGATGTTGGGACGTGAGCGGAAGACGGCCTAACGGTGTGCGGGACCGTAGCTCAGCTTCATGAAGACGGTTGCGAATAGTCCTCACCGATACCCCAGGAGCAACAGTGTCCCTAATTTGCTGGGAAGTGGCGGTGCGGTCCCCTACGGCACTGCGTAGGATCCTACGGTCTTGGCGTGCATCCGTGCGTCGCTGCGCTCCGGTCCCAGGTCGACGGGCACGTGCACCTTCCGCCGACCACTGGCGACAACATCGATGTACTGTGGAGACCTCACGCCCCACGTGTTGAGCAATACGGCGGTACGTCCACCCGGCCTCCCGCATGCCCACTATACGCCCTCGCTCAAAGTCCGTCAACTGCACATACGGTTCACGTCCACGCTGTCGCTGCATGCTACCAGTGTTAAAGACTGCGATGCCACGGCAAACTGGCTGACACTGACGGCGGCGGTGCACAAATGCTGCGCAGCTAGCGCCATTCGACGGCCAACACCGCGGTTCCTGGTGTGTCCGCTGTGCCGTGCGTGTGATCATTGCGTGTACAGCCCTCTCGCAGTGTCCGGAGCAAGTATGGTGGGTCTGACACACCGGTGTCAATGTGTTCTTTTTTCCATTTCCAGGAGTGTATTTACTCTCATCAGAAAATATCGCTCTATTCCAGAAGTCTTCCTTTTTGAATCTATGTTCCATCTCAAAATGAAAACGTTTCTTTCGATTCTGTTTACTGACCCAAAATGTCTTGCGCGCTACTCGGCCGTGACAGCGATACGTTTTGGAGGTATTTCTGTGTTGGCACATACCTTCTTTCCCCTAGATTTAGGAGCGCTTACTTTAGGCTCCTTCTTTATTTCCCTCATGGTAAATCTCACATCTTCATCAGTCAAAATGTGAGAGCGTCCGGTACGTGTTTCGTTTCGTATTGATTTTGTTGTGCATTATTGGCTGAACCGCCGATCTAGGCCCACCGACTACTTCAGCAATCTCGTTAGAAGATTTGCACTCATTATGTGAGCATAGAATAAATTTCCTTTCGATCAGCGTTCAGAACCACAACAGGCGATAGAGTAGGGCCGAGCTCGGTTGACCCCAGTGTGTGCCATGGGTCAGTGTTATGGTTTAATCACTGCGCGCAGAATTTCGGCATCTTCAGATGGCGGACGAATACTTTATCAACTAACTCTTGTATTACACTTTCTTTTCTTTTAATCTTGCTGTCGATTTGGGTGTATTTCTTTCGTTACTTTTCAACAAATATGACTGACCGAGGTGTCGGCCGGGTGGCCGAGCGCTTCTAGGCGCTACAGTCTGGAACCGCGTGACCGCTACGGTCGCAGGTTCGAATCCTGCCACGGTCATGGATGTGTGTGATGTTCTTAGATCGGTACTGCACGTAAGTAAAAGTGGTTCACTGGTGCCTGAATACAGAGGCATGCATAACTTTGTACAGATGAGCACAGTCTCCAGCTGCAGCTAAGTGTCCCGGCCGTCTGCTCTAGATTAAATGGGACTGAAACTGGAGCGGAGCTCGTAGATCTCAACAGCGCCTGTTAGAGGGCGCTGTCGTCGGTGTCTCGTAGTAGTGCCAACTTAAGGCCGGTATTACACTATCAAATTTCTTTGTCATAGATTTGATCAAAGATGTGATCAAATATTCCGTCAAATATATTTGACAAAGATCTTTGAAGTAGTGAAAAATGAAATGGCGTGTGACGAGGGCCTCCCGTCGGGTAGACCGTTCGCCTGGTGCAAGTCTCGAGTTGACGCCACTTCGGCGACTTGCGCATCGATGGAGATGAAATGACGATGATTAGGACAACACAACACCCAGTCCCTGAGCAGAGAAAATCCTCGACCCAGCCGGGAATCGAACCCAGGCCCTTTGGATTGACAGTCTGTCGCGCTGACCATTCAGCTACCAGGGGCGGACTTTGACGGAGTGCTGGAAGGGGTATTACACTGTCATCATATTTTTCGTCAAAGTTCGGGGTGGCTGACAACAACAACTTGTTATTAACCGCAGCAGTTGCATGTACCACAATTGCACTGTGTCCACATGCACAAGAGAAGTGGGGGAAAAACAGGAAACATACCTGGGTGAAGCCGTGGGTTTTACGACAACACGATAAAAGCATTCAACAAAACTTGTTACGTGAGCTTATAGTAGAGGAAGTCAAGTCGTACATCAATTACTTAAGAATGGATGAGCATACATTTCTGTATGTCCTCAATGAAGTGTAGCCTCATATCACAAAGCACAATATTCACTTAAGAACTGCTACATCTGCAGAAGACAGGCTCACTGTAACACAACGATTGATTCCTTGCTACAGGAGAGGGTTGGGTTAGGTCAGGTCAGGTCAGGTCAGGTCAGGTCTCCAATCTTCATAATCTATTTTTGTATTCAGCGTGCCTCACGTTGTAAAGTGCCTCATCAGCTTCATACATCCCTATTAATTTTGTAATTGCCGGCACACACCAATTGTATTTACCAGCAATGTTTAATAAAACACTACAGACGACAGAATGCTGCAGCGATGATAGCGCTCCAGGTGGTAACATGTCACATTGCAGTGAACAGAAGACAAGTGACTTCTTTGATCAAATCTACAGCGAGGCCCTAGATTTGATCAAATATTGGACGACATTTGACAAAGTTCCCTATTACACCATCAAAAATCTTTGACAAAGACATTGGGCAAAGATATTTGACAAAGAAATTTGATAGTGCAATACCGGCCTAACTTACGCCGTGGCATTGTAGCTATCGAAACAACGCTTCTTACATGACTGGCTCTTTGGATACATTTCTTTTCATGTTACACAGACTTTGTTTTCTAAAAGATATGCAGCTAGACGAATACTTTCTGCACTCACTGTAGCTCCTTTCCAAACTAGGAATTTCTGCAGTTACCTCAAGGCAGTAATATACACTTAAAGTCACTCACTTTGCAAATATAAAAGCACAGCATGATTTTTATTTGTGAGTTTATTAATTCTATTCCTAATCCGATGTTGAATATTTCAAAATATGTATCAATGTTCTGAGACCGCAACCAACAACACCATCTCTTAGTAGCCCAAGAAACTGTTTGCATGAATATTGTCATTTCTGCCTGAGCACTTTAGTATCTGTGGATAATATTATTTGTGTAACTAGTTATTTCAAAAGTTGAACTATACTGAAAAGCAGAAAGTGCACTAACAAGAAACAAAGTATATGGGATATTTATTGTACTTGTACGAGAGCTGCACTAGTTAGGCAGAACTTTTCTTTTTTCGTAACAACTTTCGGAGTAGAACTCTGTGGCAGCCTGTTCGTAGTGGCAATAGCGTGTGATCGGTGTCCAGTTGTGAGCCTTTTCAGATGATCGATGAAATACGTCAGCTAGAACATTTATAATGTGACTTTATGAGGAGATACTACGAAACGAGGTTTTATGCCACTTAACAGCGACGTCACAGCAGCAATCCAGTTAAGTGATAACTCCTTGTAAAGTGAAGATTCTAACTAACGTTCTAGGTCCATATTCTGAACACAAAGCGTATTTATTTAACTATTTTGACAACTATTTTCACAACTCTTCATCACGAGTTATGTTGACACTGCCGTTTTAGCCATCGCAGTAAATTATTCAGTGTACTAAGTGGGCTATATTTATCAGTATGAGTAATTCTATTGCGTAGTCCAGGAATAGTCTTTTAATGTGAGTGCAGTATAGTGTGGATAATTATTGCGATTATTACTTTACTAGATTATTACGTGATTCAGTGATGTATTGTATGCATCGCTAGCTACTCCACGTCTACCTTCCATTTGTCATATCTGGATTGTTTCATTCTAATTAGTGGTCGTCAGTACGTGTTCATAAAAGTAGGTTAATATCATCGCGCGTGTTGAAATTTAGTTGTAGCTCGGCGTCGGGTCGTCTGATGAATTCACGGTCACATATTCAATGGATTAACATATCAGTGTAGTAATATCCCTATGGCCGCGCCACAGTTTCTATTTGAGTTTACGAAGAATGTCCGTAATAGTCGCGTCTTCATCGAATATATCGGGAACAAATCTAGCAGCACGCCCCAGATTTGCTTCGATATCTTTTTTTAATCCGATTCAAAACATTTAAGCAGTACTTAAGAATGGATCGCACTGGTGTTCTGTATGCGATCGCTTTTCTACATAAGCTACAGTTTCCCAAGATTCTGCGTTCCATTTCATGTCGCTTGGAAACAGTTCGCCTGTTTAATCGAAATGACTGTTACAAGCAGCGCACCAGTAGCACTGTATTCGAACGTTATAAGTTGCTTTTCCTAGTTCTCTGCATAAACTTCATTTTCCCCACAATTAGAGGAAACAAACATCAATCGCAGCATCTATTCACGCCATCCAATATCCCCTTACAGTCACTCAACGACGATACTTTCATCAGAAAACAACTGCAGATTGCTGCTCACCCTATCTGACAAATAATTTAAGTACGTACAAGACCGGACATACCACACTTTGCTCTGCGATTTCTCACCATGCCTCTAACGCTTATATAGACTCGCCATCCAGCAGAGCGTAGTAAGTTCTATTACTTTGAAATGTTTCTATCCACCTACGTATGTGCGTATCCTCGAATCTTTTTCCAACAGCCTTCAGTGTGTCACCCCTCTGTCCGTACGCCTCCCATTTGCGTTTATGTCTATTCTATGTTTTTGAATTTTTAACACTATGTCTGAAGTCAGCAAGTAGTGCGCATTGCCTTTGGCAGCTAGAACGACTGTCTCTTCCATCTGAAATTACAAGCTGAGTGTGAGCCTTGTGCCATGCCCCACGCCAAATCATTTGCCATGCTGTTCTGATGCGCGTTCTGCCTTTGAGATCAGGACCCAATGGTCAGAAGTGTTTAATGAACAATCGGTGGCAGAGTGGCTCCAGCAACACTCTTCTGAGTTTAAACACTTTCGCTGGCCACCAAACTCTGCAGGTATGAACATTATTGAGCATATCTGGGATGCCTTGCAAACGTGCTCTTCGGAACAGATCTCCACCCCTTCGTACTCCTTCGGATGTATGGACAGCCCTGCAGGATTGATGGTGCCAATTCCTTCCAGCAGTACTTCAGGCATTAGTGGAGTCCATACCGAGTCGTGTCGCGGCACTTATGTGTGCTCGCGTGGGCCCTACACGATATTAACCAGGTACACAAGTTTGGCCCTTCAGCGTGTATATATGAGACTTCTGTAAATTTTTTAAAGATATATATATATATATATATATATATATATATATATATATATATATATATATATATATAATCATACTGACTGCTAAGCGATTGGTCAGTAAACTGGTAAACAGTAGTTGTCGTGTCCAACAGTTACGTAGGTAGTTGGAATGCTGCGAGTCCTTGGAAACCCGACAGCAGACTGAGGTGATGTGTTTTCATTTAAATGGACGGAGTGTATAACATCCCAGCTTCCTCAACCAAATTATAATGTCCCAGGACTTTCTGCACCAAATTATAACATTTCAGCTCCTCAACACCAAATTAAAACGTTGCATTAGGAGGTGTCTGCTTCGTGCAAAAGGTCTTGAGTTCATATTGACGACAACAAGTAATTCTTCATTACAGACGTTTATTTACAAACAGAACTGACAGACTTCACAGACTCAACAACTGACTCTCAGAGCTAACCGCACTGCATATCCGAACTGAACTGGCAACTGACAACTCCTAGGTGTATTAATATCTTTCCAAACAATGAGAGTCTTTGACAATGTTTTGTTTATAATACGATAGCAATTCACGACTTAAAACTAAATTAGACATTACAGAATTTTAGTACAGATTAAAGTAAGTAAAAGGATCAGTATATATAAATTCTTATAAGCATAATTTCCAAATAGATTTTATAACATTTTTCTACCAGCTTCTGGATAACCTTCACCAGATTTGTACCGATGTTTCCAGAAATATCTTGATATTTCATTCTGGATATTTCTTGAGTGATTTAGAACAACTATCTATATGTAAAATGATTTAAATCGTGTTTCAAAACGCAAACAAATCTTTTTAGCAATATTTCTTGATACAAATCGTCTTTCGAAATTAGATTATGAAACAGTTTTCACAAGTTTTCGTATTTTTGCGATCATAATATAGAATTTCTCCATAGAAAGTTCCAGAAGTGTGCATTAAACGTTCATTTACACACTTTCTCTTTAGCTGGTGAGTTTTTAAAAGTATCTTGTCCATATCATACGAAATAATTTAGCTCAAAACTGATAATTTATACAATTAATCAGAACTACAGCAAACAGTGAGTCTTTCTTTTACAAAATGAAATATAATTACAAAATTGAATGAAAATAGGTTACTAACACTAATATATATTTACATTAATTCTATTTTTGTTCTTTCTGTGCAAAATGTCCCAATATTGACACAGTACAATGTTTAAACATCACCAAAGTTTCCCTTTACATTTTGCATATCTGTATCGACATCCCCTAAAAGTCTACAGTATCGAATACTTCAATATGTCCCAATATGTCCTGTAATGTTACAAGTGGAGTCGACTCTCCGAGCATACGATGATGGCGAGTTCGAACATGACGTCGTAGGATCGACTGGCGCGTTTAAAGCTAGTATACTGAAGAGTAGGATACAATCCGTTGGCTTTGCCTATTGACGTCAGATGTTACCAGAGATGATTTATTGCACAGATGTAACAGCAAAAGCCAATGCTGAGAAACAAAGGCATGCAGGATAGAGAAAACACACAGTGGACATATGTTCATACACACATCAAATATAGTTTTGCATCACCCCAGTTTACCCAGAACTCCTGAAAAATAGACCTTTGTTGTACTGTATCACAGACACAGTCCCTTTGAGTGTTCAGAGATGTCACTAAACCCGCCCAAAGATGTAAAAAACAATGCACGAGAAGCGCCTATTAGACGGAGGGATCCAACAGCCGATCAGTTCCAGACATTTCGCCAGGGAGAAGGTACACGGCTCGTGTCGTCTGTAGTTCAGCTATGCCTTGACAGTCAATACCGAGGTTCGATCATTGTTACTTTGTACCAGGGAAGACTCTCAACAAGGGAAGTGTCCAGACGTCTCGGAGTGAAATAAAGTGATGTTGTTCGGACATTGAGGAGATACAGAGAGACAGAAACTATCTGTGACATGCTTCGTTCAGGCCGCCCAAGGGCTACCTCTGGAGTGGATGACAGCTACCTTAGGATTATGGCTCGGAGGAACTCTGACAGCAACGCCATCATGTTGAATAATGCTTTCCGTGCAGCCACAGGACTTCGTGTTACGACTCAATCTGTGCACAATAGGCTGCATGATGCGCAACTTCACTCCCGACGCCCTTGGCGAGGTTCATCTTTGCAACCAAGACACCGTGCAACGCGGTACAGATGGGCCCAAACATGCCGAATGGACCGCTCAGGATTGGCATCACGTTCTCTTTACCGATAAGTGTCGCGTATGCCTCCAAATAGTCGTCGGAGACGTGTTTGCAGGCAACCCAGTCAGGGTGAACGCCTTAGACACACTGCCCAGCGAGTGCAGCATTATGTGGAACCAAAGTATGCCGTTGGTGGTCGTGGTAGGCGCCTTAACGGCTGTGCGGTACGTGAATGTCATCCTCCAACCATTAGTGCTACCATATCGGCAGCATATTAGCAAGGTATTCGTCTTCATGGAGGCAAATTCGAGCCCCCATAGCGCACATCTTGTGAATGACGTCCTTCAGGATAACGACATCGTTCGACCAGAGTGGCCAGCATGTTCTCCAGACATGCCTGGGATAGACTGAAAAGGGCTCTTTCTGGACGACAACAATTCTGAGGGATCTACGCCAAATCGCCGTTAAGGAGTGGGACAATCTGGACTAACAGTGTCTTGGTGAACTTGTGGATAGTATGCCACGACGAATACAGGCATGCATCAACGCAACAAGGCATGCTACTGGGTACCGGTGTGTACAGCAATCTGGATCACCACCTCTCAAGGTCTCGCTGTATGGTGGTACAAAATGCAATGTATGGTTTTTCATGAGCGGTAAAAAGGGCTGAAATGATGTTTATGTTGATCTCTGTTCCAATTTTATTTACAGGTCCCGAAACTCTAGGAACCGAGTTGATGCAAACCTTTATTTATGTGTGTAATTTGAACATATTGTTAAGTAAATCGCTTCTTTGACTCCTAGTATCCTATTCTCTACTTGACCTACTGTATGTAACTCAACTGAAGAATGGGAAATAAGTACAAAAAAAAACAAAGAAAGAAAAGGAACAGAGGCAACTTGTATAGGTTAACTGCAGTACGGGATACAAATTAAACGTATGTCGACTTTTTTAGCACTAATATCCTATACTTTATAGGTCAACTGAAGCACGGAATACAAATTTTCCGAATGTTGGTCTTTTCGGTTACGATAGTTCTAGTATCGACTGAAAAATATAGTAGTAATACTAGTGCTAGCGAAATCAAAAAAAGCTACAACTATAAAATCTGTATTCCATACTGAAGTTGACGAAACCTACTTCAAGTCTTCCATATTAATAGAAATAGATAAATACATAGCTACAAACTAAAATCAAAAAGTAAAAATTGTCCAGAATGAAAAGCAATTCCTCCAAAATACCTCAAACTCAATGAGAATGAAAATAAGCACCTAATGAATTGGAACGAACAAATGACTTAAATTAATGAGTAAATTATGACGTCGTTGATCAACGCCGATGGGTTGTATCGCATTCCTCAATTGATCCTAAAGTTTGGTGCACGACACGAACTTCTGCCTAGCTACCCATAATGAATGCTGTGAAATACTGCGAACGCGCCAAGTCGATTGTATTGCTGTTAGAAACCAGCCAGAGTGAAAAGCTAAACGGAGTCCAAGTTCGCAGCATAGGTCGTTCACGAGAGGGCAGCCGACGTATACGTTGCAAGGATGTAGACTGCAGGCAACTCTGGCCTTCTGTCGCGATGACGTCATCCTTTATCCCAGTCGCGATGACGTCAGCTGTATCCCACTCTGGAGACCCCACCAGGGCGACGCATGAAGTGACAAAGAGGCGGCCGCCTCGGGCTCGCTGCTGTGTGTTCGCTGCCTGCTGCGCGTACACTCAGGTGACAAAAGGCGTGGGACAGCGATACGCACGTATAGAGATGTCAGTAGTATCGGGTATACGAGGTATAAAAGGACAGTGCATTGGCGGAGCTGTCATTTGTACTCAGCTGGTTCATGTGAAAAGGTGATTATGGCCACACGACGGGTATTAACAAACTTTGAATGCAGAGTGGTAGTTGGAGTTAGACGTGTGGAGCATTCCACTTCAGAAATCGTTAGGGAATTCGATATTCCGAAATCCAGTGTGTCAAAAGGGCCGAGAATACCATATTTCAGTTATTACCACTCATCACCCCCCCCCCCTCCCCCCTTGAACCATGGACCTTGGCCATTAGTGGGGAGGCTTGCATGCCTCAGCGATACAAATAGCCGTACCGTAGGTGCAACCACAACGGAGGGGTATCTGTTGAGAGGCCAGACAGACGTGTGGTTCCTGAAGAGGGGCAGCAGCCTTTACAGTAGTTGCAGGGGCAACAGGCTGGATGATTGATTGATCTGGCCTTGTAACACCAACCAAAACGACCATGCTGTGCTGGTACTGCGAACGGCTGAAAGCAAGAGGAAACTACAGCCTTAATATTTCCCGAGGGCATGCAGCTTTACTGTATGGTTAAATGATGATGGCGTCCTCTTGGGTAAAATATTCCGAAGGTAAAATAGTCACCCATTCGGACCTCCGTGTTGGGACTACTCAGGAGGACGTCATTATCAGCAGAAAGAAAACTGGCGTTCTACAGATCAGAGTGTGGAATGTCAGATCCATTAATCGGGCAGGTAGGTTAGAAAATTTAAAAGGGAATTGGATAGGTTAAAATTAGATATAGTGCGAATTAGTGAAGTTCGGTTGCAGGAGGAACAAGACCTCTGGTCAGGTGAATACAGGGTTATAAATACAAAATCAAATAGGGTTAATGCACGAGTAGGTTTAATAATGAATAGGAAAATAGGAATGCGGGTAAGCTACTACAAACAGCATAGTGAACGCATTATTGTGACCAATAAAGATACGAATCCCACGCCTACTACAGCTGTACAAGTTTATATGCCAACTAGCTCCGCAGATGACGAACAGATTGATGAAATGTTTGATGAGATAAAAGAAATTATTGAGATAGTGAAGGGAGACGAAAATTTAATAGTCATAGATGACTTGAATTCTATAGTAGGAAAAGGGAGAGAAGGATATGGATTGAGAATAAGAAATGAAAGAGGAAGCCGCCTGGTAGAATTTTTGCACAGAGCATAACTTAATCATAGCTAACACTTGGTTCAAGAATCATCAAAGAAGGCTGTATACATGGAAGATCCTGGAGATACTAGAAGGAATCAGATAGATTATATAATGGTAAGACAGAGATTCAGGAACCAGGTTTTAAACTATAAGACATTTCCAGGGGCAGATGTGGACTCTGACCACAATCTATTAGATATGAACTGTAGATTGAAACTGAAGAAACTGCAAAAAGATGAGAATTTAAGGACATTGGATCTGGATAAATAGAAAGAATCAGAGGTTCTAGAGAGCTTCAGCGAGAGCATTAGGGAACGATTGACAAGAATGGGGGAAAGAAATACAGTAGAAGAAGAATGGGTAGCTTTGAGAGACAAAATAGTGAAGGTAGCAGAGGATCAAGTAGGTAAAAAGACGAGGGCTAATAGAAATCCTTTGGTAACAGAAGAGATATTGAATTTAATTGATGAATGGAGAAAATATAAAAATGCAGTAAATGAAGCAGGCAAAAAGGAATACAAACGTCTCAAAAATGAGATCGACAGGAAGTGCAAAATGGCTAAGCAGGCATGGCTAGAGGACAAATGTAAGGATGTAGAGGCTTATCTCACTAGGGGTAAGATAGATACTGCCTACAGGAAAATTAAAGAGACCTTTGGAGAAAAGAGAACCACATTCGATCTCAGATGGAAACCCAGTTCTAAGCAAAGGGGGGAAAGCAGAAAGGTGGAAGACGTATTTAGAGGGTCTATACAAGGGCAATTTTCTTCAGGACAATAGTATAGAAATGGAAGAGAATGTAGATGAAGATGAAATGGGAGATATGATACTGCTGAAGAGTTTGACAGGGGACTGAAAGACCTAAGTCGAAACAAGGCCCCAGGAGTAGAAAGCATTCCATTAGAACTACTGAGTCTTGGGGGAGCCAGGCCTAACAAAACTCTGCTATCTGGTAAGCAAGATGTATGAGACAGGCGAAATACCCTCAGACTTCAAGAAGAATATAATAAATCCAATCCCAAAGAAAGCAGGTGTTGACAGATGTGAAAATTGAACTATCAGTTCAATAAGCCACGGCTGTAAAATACTAACACGAATTCTTTACAGATGAATGGAAAAACTGGTAGAAGCCAACCTCGTGGAAGATCAGTTTGGATTCCGTAGAAATGTTGGAACACGTCAGGCAATACTGACCTTACGACTTATCTTAGAATAAAGATTAAGGAAAGGCAAACCTATGTTTGTGACATTTGTAGACTTAGAGAAAGCTTTTGACAATGTTGATGTAATACTCTGTTTCAAATTCTGAAGGTGGCAGGGCTAAAATAAAGGGAGCGAAAAGCTATTTACAAATTGGAGTGAAACCAAATGGCAGTTATAAGAGTTGAGGGGCATGAAAGGGAAGCAGTGGTTGGGAAGGGAGTGAGACAGGGCTGTAGCCTATTCCCGATGTTATTCAATCTGTATATTGAGCAAGCAGTGAAGGAAACAAAAGCAAAATTCGGAGTAGGTATTAAATTCCATGGAGAAGAAATAAAAACTTTGAGGTTCGCCGATGACATTGTAATTCTGTCAGAGACATTAAAGGACTTGGAAGAGCAGTTTAATGGAATGGACAGTGTCTTGAAAGGAAAATATAAGGTGAAGATCAACAAAAGCAAAACGAGGATAATGAAACGTAGTCGAATTAAATCGGGCGATGCTGACGCTTAAAGTAGTAAACGAGTTTTGCTATTTGGGTAGAAAAATAACTGATGATGGTCGAAGTAGAGAGGATATAAAATGTAGACTGGCAGTGGCAAGAAAAGCGTTTCTGAAGAACAGAAATTTGTTAACATCGAGTATAGATTTAAGTGTCAGGAAGTCGTTTCTGAAAGCAATTGTATGGAGTGTACCCATATATGGAAGTGCAACGTGGACGATAAATAGTTTAGACAAGAAGAGAATAGTAGCTTTCGAAATATGGTGCTACAGAAAAATGCTTAAGATTAGATGGGTAGATCACATAACCAATGAGGAGGTATTGAACAGGGTTGGAGGGAAGAGAAATTTGTGGCACAACTTGACTAGAAGAAGGAATCGGTTGGTAGGGCATATTCTGAGGCATTGAGGGATCACCAATTTAGTATTGGAGGGCAGTGTGGAGGGTAAAAATTGTAGAGGGAGACCAAGAGATGAATACACTGAACAGATTCAGAAGGATGTAGGTTGCAGTAGGTACTGGGGAATGAAGTAGCTTGCACAGGATAGAGTAGCATGGATAGTGCATCAAACCAGTCTCTGAACTGAAGACCACAACAACAACAAAACCTCTCATCAGGCATCGTGTGAACCATTCCTAACATCGAGTACGGCTTACACCGTAGGCTTCCTGCAGCATCTGGCGTCTCTGTAAAGGTTTTCTTGAGTTTTACGCAAAATTTAATGCAGACACGTTGCTCCTCTAACTCTGCCATAGCAGAATTTGTTCGACACAACGTTCTGCTCAATACAGCACTGAACGATAACTAACAAACATACAACAATGAAACTTCCGGCAATCACACATTAAACAAAGTCGTTTGCAGGGATGCCAACTGCATTTCGCTCTGACACACCATTGGCGCGAAATTACGAATGTTCCGAAATTTTGTGAACAAACCCCGTATACAAGGTACAAGATCGTTAAGGTGGACGGAGAGAGCAGTAATGGTGTCATTATGGAATCCTGTGAAGAATTCATTGTAATTTTCCTATTGAAGATGATGTATCATTCTTGCATGATATTATGAAGCTTGTTGTGAAGTTTTGGACGACAGTTTCATATACAGCTATGATGAACAAAATTATAACCATCGCAAATAGGCAGTTTCGACGTCTTTTGGAAACAATGGGAGAGGACCGTCAGTCTACATTAGGATAAGCTGTAGAATATCATTATAGCGTTTGGACTCTTAGACTGCAGCTTCTGAAGCCAGCTTCGTTGATCAGGAGAGGGAGTGCTACCAAGATTAACAGGCAGCTACTTCACTGTACCGAATCAAGCTGGCTAGTAATTCTAGGAATAAGTCCATTTAACTTGGAAATCGGGAAAGGGGAAGTTCTTCATTGGCTGAAGAAACGCAGTCAGATCGAACTACGAAGGATACTGTGAACTGAGGCCAATACGAAAACATTGAAACGTTCCCTTAGAACTATTATACAAGATGGTGCTTAAACTGACACACAATATTTTTAGCGCAACGCAATCTGACTTTCAAAAATCCCTACGAAAGAATGGCCCTGACTAACATTAACCTGTACATTTCACAAATCACTTACCTCACCAAAAATCTTCGTTACTCGAACTACTGCAATACAGCGAGCGCCACTACTGCCAGCTGAATAAAAGATTCAAACTACTGAAGGCACTAACTACTGATAGGCATAGTTAGCGAATGAAAGATTTTAATAGAGAACAAACAATGTATTTACCTTAATAGTCATAATACATATAGCAGTTCATGACATCCAGTCTTACAAATTTCAAAATTCCGCCATCTCTCTCCCCACATCCACCACTGCTGGCGGCTCACCTCCAACTGCGCAACGCTACGCGCTGTTAGCATCCAGCTGCCGCTGCCCAACACTACAATGGCAGACAACAATGCAAACCAGTCACAGACTGCACAGGGGACAGCCAGTGATTTTCATACAGAGCGCTACGTGGCGGTGGCGTTACCAATAAAAAAACCTAAACAGCCTACTTACAACATTATTATAAACTCGCCTGTTGCAATCTTTCAAAGGTTTGAATGACGTTAGCCGCAGTTGGACATTGAAATGTATCAATAGTAACAAGGTGAACGTATGTCCAGGACCGGGGTTCGATCCCTGATTATCCGCTTTACGGGAGCGGTCGCCTCTACTCGTCGGCCATCCGAATACGCATACTATCCAAATTCCCAGCCTGGTACCCACCACTGACGTAGAGACAGCTATCCATGAAACTCTCACTCGCGCTCTCTGATTCCCGTATGAGATCGGGACGGCAAGCATTGTCACCTTACTTATACAGGACGAGTTTTTCCACCCTGATGAACTCTAGGAATTGATCGATGAGAACATACAGAACAAAAAAGACCCAATTAATGTATGTCCTGAAATTAATGCTTTCCATACGAGAGACCGATTATTCATGTGACAGAGACTGCGGTCTATTAGCGGTGTACCTCGAAGCCATAGTTACATGATTTCCTCGTAGAGTGTGGCACTGTTCCTTGTAAGTCAGAACCTCTTCTGCCATAGTTGTTGGTAACGTTGTGTTCGATTCACTTCTCTTGCTGACTCACCTTGTTGTTGATGTGATACAACGTTGTACACAATGGTTCCGTATTCAATTCGAGAGTTTGCCGGCATGGTGTTTGCTTATGGAAAGGCGAATGGCAACGGACGGCGGGCAGCAAGGTTGTATCCCCGCCTACAATAACCGCAACATTCAATGTTTGCAACGGTTTTTCGGCATTTCTCTGAGGCAGCGTCGTTTCAGGAAGCAGGGAATCATGAAGGATGTACCCGAAATGTTCGGACACCAGACTTGGAGGAAAATATGATTAACACTGTCGGAGGCGACCACCGTGTCAGTTCGAGGCAGTTGGCTCGCCAGTACAGGGTAAGCCAGATGACCATGTGGACATTCTCGTGACAATTGTTACTAACCTTATCACTTATAGCGTGTGCAGGGCTTACTAGCGACAGACTTTGCACCTCTGAAGCAGTTTTGTCACTGGTTTCTTCACCAAGTATCCAAAATTCCGGGATTTGTGTCTTTCCTCCCATTCACAGATGATGCCATCTTTACGCGAAGTGGTATCTTCAACCTTGATAACAGTTATCTGTGGGATAGTATTGCAGAATCCCCATGGTACAATGACAGCGAATCATCAGCATCGGTGCAGCCATAATGTGTGGGCCAGGATAACTGGCGACTGAATTTTTGGACCAGTTTTCTTTCCACGTCACCTAACAGGCCGGAACTATTAGCGTTTCTTGTAGGTGACTTTGCCTCCCCTGCTGGAAGAAGTCCCTTTGATGATTCGAAGGGTTCTGTGGCTGCTATACGATGATGCTCTAGCCCACTTCGCCGTTAAGGTCCGGACGCATCTCAGTCATGCCTTCCCTGGTCAATGGACTGAACGAGGGAGTCCAGTTGCATAGCCTCCTCGTCCAGCTGATCTCTACCCGTGCTATTTCTGGTTATGGGGCCATCTCAAAAGTATCGTGTATGCAGAGCTATTTACAGATGTGGAGACGTTGGAGCAGCGTATTCATACTGCCTTTGACACTCTTCGGGTGCAGCCTGGCTAATGTGATCGTGTGAGACAGAGCATGCTACAGCGCGTACGCGCTTGCGTTGAGGAACATGAAAACCATTTTCAGCACGTACTGTAACTGTGCCTGCATGATACAGCGCGTATTAGACCGCAGTCTCTGCCACATGAATAAATGGTCTCTTGCATGGAAACCACACGTTTCCCGACGTAAGTTCATTAGAATTTTTTGTACCGTATCCTCTCATCGATCAGTCCCTAGAGATTCTACACGGTGGAGAAAGTCACCTTGTATATACGAGGCGTGTGAGAAAAGTACTGGGACTAATTTCTTTATCTACCAAATTTTTTACTTTCTTCAAACAATAATATTGTGCGCTTCAAAGTAGTTCCTTTAGGCAGCTATACACCAGTGAAGTCGTAGCAGTGCTGAAAGGCTTCAACTGGTAGGACCTCTAACACGTCGGCCACATTCTTTTTAACGTTCTCCAGAATCCCAAAATGACTTCCTTTTAAGACATTTTTTCAATTTTCGGATAAGAAAAGAGTCACGAAGGCTGTGATCAGGTGAAAAAGGGGGCGGGGGGGATTGTGGAACAAGAGGAATGCCTGTTGAAGTAAAAAATTCGGTGCTGTAAGCAGCCTTGTGACTGATGCACCACCCACTTATCCACAGTGCAGGGTCTCATTCGATTCACCCTTTCCTGAGCCTTTCAAGGGTATCCTTGTAAAATATTCGGTTGGCAGTTTGTCTTGGTGGAGCAAATACCTTATGCTCGGACCCCGTACACTGGAAAAAGGAAATCAACAGTGATTTGATTTTCGAACTACTCATTCGAGCTTCTTTCTGTCGAGGAGACGTCTCAGTGTGCCACTCCTGACGTTGTCGCTTTGTCTCGGGAACGTACTCAAAAATGCAGGATTCATCACCTGTGATCACGCGACCGAACCATTCGTGGTCACTGGAAATCTTCTCACGGAGAACACCTTGCTTAGTCGATGGTCAACAGCATGCACAAACTTTAAAAACTGCATAATACTGTGCTGTCTATAAGAATGTTATTTTATTTTGCTACCGGTTCGGCTCTGAATTATCATCAACGGCAGGAAAACTATCACAGATGTATCTGCTTTAAAATAAGTTATCACAGGAAAGCAATATTGCCAAGGTAATGTCAAATCGAAAATTATAACAAGATAAAATTATTTTTATCTTGTTACAGTTTTCGATTTTATATTATCTTGGCAATTACTTATTTTAAAGCAAACATAGTAATGCTACTTCTAGGACAATTTTCCTGCCGTTGACGATGGTTCAGAAGCGAAACCGATAGCAAAATAACATTCTGACACACAGTAGAGTTTTATGCAATTTTTAAAAACCTCTCTAGAAGATCAGCGCACACGTTTCTTCGATTGTCCTTCTGCTCAGTTGTAAGGTTCTTCGGCATCATTTTTGCACAAAACCTTCGCATGCGCAAATCTTCGATCAAAAACTGATGTACGGTGGAAGTGTTTACTGCTAATCATCGGTTTGATCTCACAAGGACACACACACGCTCGACGCTTTCCTCGGATTTTTAACTTTAAGGTTTCCCTGAGCGAGGTTTATCTTCAGCGTGCTCTCGGACATCCAAAAATTATTTGTGTCGTCAAAAACCTTGTGTTCTTGATGAGCAATGTTCCCCATAGACCTGTTTCAAATTTTCAAAGGTTACACTTGCGGATTTTCCAAGTCTAACACAGAAGTTGATAGCATACCGTTGCTCTATATTCCACTGTTCCATTTTCGTTACACGCAACAGAAACACAACTTTACTGATGGCACTCTCAGAAATCACGTGATCGCTGTACAGAGTCTGAAACTCAAATGGTTCAAATGGCTCTGAGCACTATGGGACTTAACATCTCAGATTATCAGCCCCATAGAACGTAGAACTACTTAAACCTAACTAACCTAAGGGCATCACACACATCCATGACCGAGGCAGGATTCGAACCAGCGACCGTAGCAGCCGCGCTGTTCCGGACCGAAGCGCCTAGAATCGCTCGGTCACAGCGGCCTGCCGGAAGGGATGAACACAGCGGTCTACACAGGTACAACAACACACCGTTGCCAGATGGCATTTCTTTTCTCACTTATATCGTATATACGAGGGTCATTCAATTATTAAAGAGACAAATTGGTCTGGAGAGAAAAGCGTTTATTTTTACAAAAGAATACTTTTTCTGCCTTTCAACATTATCCCCTTGAACATTTATATACTTGTTCCAACGGGCTACAAGCTTTTTTACTCCGACTGCAAAGAACTCTTTCTCATAAACATTTTCACTTCCTCGTTGTCCTGGGACATCTTCCCACGTAGTGCATCCTTCAGTGCACCAAACAAATGGGTGCTAAATCAGGACTGTAAGAGGGATGAAGCAGTACTTCCCAGCCGTTTTGTCGATGGTTTCATGGGTTAGTTGAGCAATATGAAGACGTGAGTTGTCATGCTGGAGAATCACATCTCTCCTCTGGGATCTACGACGTCCCTCTCTCATTCTTCCCTGTTTAAAAGCAAATGCAAGTAGTACTGGCTGTTCATTGTACGCTGCTCTTCGAGATAATCACAAAAAACTGGACCTACGGCAACCCAAAACACCGTCGACATGACTTTTCCTGCCGATGCTTGGATTTTAAATTTTTCTTGACACGTGAGGTGGTGTGCTTCCACTCCATACTTTGTCTTTTTGATTCTGGCTCATAAGAGTGAACCCAAGTTACATCACGAGTTAAAATTTTCCAGAATGAAATTTTCACTCTGCAGCGGAGTGTGTGCTGATATGAAACTTCCTGGTAGATTAAAAATGTGTGCCGGACCGAGACTCAAACTCGGGACCTTCGCCTTTCGTAGGCAAGTGCTCTACCAACTGAGCTTTCCTAAGCACGACTCACGCCCCGTCCTCACACCTTTACTTCTGCCAGTATCTAGTCTCCTACCTTCCAAACTTTAAAGAAGCTCTCCTGCGAACCTTGCAGAACTAGCACTCCTGAAAGAGAGCTTCTGTAAAGTTTGGAAGGTAGGAGACAAGGTACTGGCAGAAGTAAAGCTGTGAGGACGGGGCCTGATTCGTGCTTGGGTAGCTTAGTAGTAGAGCATTCGCCCGCGAAAGGCAAAGGTTCCGAGTTCGAGTCTTGGTCCGGCACACAGTTTTAATCTGCCAGGAAGTTTGAAGTTAACATTTTGTTGAGGAAGTGCTCACCTTCTCTTTCATGACGTTCCTTTAGCTCTGTGCACACTCTCAAACTTGTTTCCTTGTGTAGGCGCGTCAACTCCTGTGGAACCCATCTTGCACATGTTCTGCGGTACTTCAGCTTGTTACGGATAATGTTATGAACTGTACCAGTACTAACTTGAACCTTATCAACTATTTGTACACAGTCACACGGCGATCGGTACGAATAATGTCGTCAATTGGACTTTCAAGTGAGGGAGTTGAAACTGCAACTGGTCGACCAGAACGGTGTTCGTCAGTCCCATAGTGCTTAGAGCCATTTGAGCCATTTGAACCACTTGAACCAATACATCAGCTGATCAGGGCTCATCCGAGTGGTGCCAACTTAAAGCTATAAAAATACCAAACTTGCCCCAGTAACAGTTTCTCCCCAGACCAGTTTGTCTCTTTAATTATTGAATGACCCTCTGTAATGACACATTCCGACGCACAGACATACAATACCTTAAAGGCTGCGCCAAAGATTAAATTGATAGGCATGTAGATTATAGTCTTTGTAATGTTCACATTGAATTCTCTTTTGTTTCATACTCCAAGAAGGAGCTAAGAGACAATTTCGATTGTTGCCTTGTGGAGGACGGACGTAATTTTGGAGGGTGCGGAAAGGCAGCCATGTTGTTAGCAATTATGGTTTGTGCGACGAGCAGAGCAACTCTTATTGTCTTGTGAATAAAAAATAGTGGGAAGTATCGAAGTGTTACGAAAATTATTTAAAGTGACGTAGCATTGTATTTCCTTGGTTTCCACCGTCTTCGTGAAGTGAACCGATGCCGACTTAGGAAGATACACACGGTCAACAAAGAGAAGAACATCGATGGAGACTAATGACTTAAAATTGTGGCAGAAGGACTAATTCTACGTCTAAGGTGAGAACTCTGATTAAATCAACAGTGACGTAGAATTCAAAAATGTAATTAATCGGAATGGTAAATTATATTACAGGCATATTTCACGCAGCACTGAATTTGTCCGCATTCAATACGATCAATACAGTCCGTCAAACAGCCTTTCAAAAATTCTGAAGTTACATATACATGTCCGTAATTTTTCCTCTTTTCAAAAACCTAATAAATTTTAATTTTTTTTATTTATTTCGCCGCACCTCGTACATACCACAACTATAGTAAAATGACTATGACACTTCAGGCACAGGCAGAACATACGAATTTTTTCACAACATTAGGGAAAGAATAAAATGATATTTCTTAATCCGTTGAGTGAACTGATACATTACCTGAACGGCCACGGCCCGTATGCTACATATCTGTACAAAATCAAAAGACAAATGAATGATGTTCCGCCCTAGGCAGTGTGGGCTCTACAAAACTCACATTGAGGGGCTGACCCATAGTGCTTAGAGCCATTTGAACCATTTTTGAGGGTCTGAGCGCTCAACGGAGATACAACGGGTAGTGACCGTCAGACTTCAAGGATAATGGATGCCAAAGCAGCATTGAGTATAGCAGTGTAATGTCCGTCAAGAAGGAAGGTGACAGCCAAGAAACGAGATATATACAGGGTGTCCCAAAAAACAACACCGACATTCTTTTATGATGGGCTTCTTCCACCAAAACAAAAGGTTCAAATGGCTCTGAGCACTATTGAACTTTAACTTCTGAGGTCATCAGTCCCCTAGAACTTAGAACTACTTAAACCTAACTAACCTAAGGACAACACACACATCCATGCCCGACGCAGGATCCGAACCTGCGACCGTAGCGGTGGCACAGCTCCAGACTGTAGCGCCTAGAACCGCTCGGCCACTCCGGCCGGCACCAAAACAAGAAAAGAACTTGTAGTGCACCTATGCTTTAAACTGCATACCTTAAGACCTAAGTCCAATTGTTCATCTCCGATGCTATGAAATAAATCTATTCTACTGCAAAGACTTTGCTTTCTACATTCTAAAAGAAGGTGCTGTGGACCAACCCACAATAGAGGCTCAGTAAACAGGAGGGCTAAAATGCATATTTTAAGAGCTATAAGCACTTGTTCATCTTCGCTACCGTGAAACACATCTCTTCTAATGAACAAGTGTTCATAGATCTTAAAGTATGCATTTAAGAGCCGACTTTATTAGACATTTTTTCTTGTATTGGTCCGTACAACCTCCTCCAAAAATATGGAAAGCAAAGAGCCTGAAGTAGTGTTGTGTACATAGTTCCGTGTAGTCAGCGCGTACACAACTTTCCCAATAGAGCGCGCCCCACTAAGCACCACAGCGCAGGCGCAGCGCTCGTCCTGCACTACGAAATGGCACTGTCTTAGAGACGGACCAAATTCTGCTTCCGCCGATTCGCGTATTAATATGTAATGCAGCCAATGAGATTGCTGCTAACGTAGAACCTTTTCTCCTCGCGGATCACACTCGCCCAGTGATACCTGAACTCTCGAGGTATTATAACGAGTGTACAGACCTCCGATTAGTCAGTCGGCATTTGTCTGCACCACTCTGTACCAGTCTGCATTAGTCTGTACCAGTCTATAGTCAAGTTCAGTCTGCGCCTAATATGATTACCGTATTCCTGTACATAGCCATGAAGAGAAATGTATAGACACTTTGTCAAGTATCAGAGATATGTGAGAATAAGATTAACGTACCAAGACCAAAGGAACTTCAGATTGTCAGTTGTAAACAGCATTCAGAATCAAGTTACTTAATGTCTATGATTTTTATAATTTTAATAATTTTGTGTGAAAATCAAGTTCTGTTTAAAGTTGGTCACCGTCAATCTGCTGCTCTAAGCGTGCAAGTGGCATTTCTATCATCTGACATAACGGCAGAAGATAAACACGCCACGATAAGACCACGAGACATATTGCTAACACTCGCCTACTTCGCTAGAGCGACAAGTCAAATAATCTGATGGTGTGTGTACCGAAGGTCTTACAGTACGCACACAAGTAGAGGAGAAGCCTTTCATCGTATCGAAGATGAACAAGTTCTCATAGTCCTTAAGGTATGCTTTTTAGAGACCATCTTACATGAGTTTTTTTCTTTTTTTCTGTTTCGAATGATCATTTCTGTCATATCCGCGAATATTGAGCATCACTTCTGAAACACCCTGTATATTTATAAATGTATCTATAAACATTAAACATGTTTACTCTTGTTTTGTTGCAAGGAACCTGTCCCTATAGCCTATCGCTGTTTTTTTTTTCTCTGTATATTTTGATGAGATTAAATTTATTGTCTTGACGTCTGGAAGCGGACTCATCAGTCATGAAACGCGGCAGATATGAAGATATCTTACTCTTCTTAGGAATCACTACATTCTCTGCAACCTGTTAACGTAAACAGTCAATCTTCGCCTCTATTACGTTGCATGCAGCAGAAAATGAAAAGTAGATTGTCTACTAAATTCTTCAATTATCCCTCAGATCTTTCAAGTTAACTTAAAAACGATGTACTTCGTAATAACAAGTTTTCGAGTCATGCTAATATTATGATACATTTCCACCTGTCGGACACTTTTTCATTTGTCGTGCGCTCGAACAAGAATTTCCCGAGAGGACGTCGGAGCTCTCCCAGACCATTATTCTTCATTGTTGGCTATAGAAAGAAATGTAGAAGGAGTGTGAGGTGGAGGCAAAAGGGATAAATAATCGGGGCAAAAATGACGCACAGAGAGAGATGTAAGGCTCACAACCGGGTCACTCCGGAGCGAAAGTTGGGTAAGGAGTTCTCGCGCCGGTTATTTCCGATTAGGGGACAATTTATGTGACAGGCGAGGCTCTAAAGGGCCTCATTCGAATATATATGGCTGCCATTAGCAGTTCTCCGAAGGGAATCTTTCCAGCCTGAATTGGGTCTTAATGGAAACGACGGGACACACAGAAAGGAAGAATTAACGGAGCTTCGGTTCGTGTTCGGCCCTACTGGAGAACCGAGTCGGAATCTCTGGGCTGCTAAACGGCTGTGAGCGGATCAGTTGTAGGCCATTAATACGCTGGCGAAGTACTTCTGTGACTTCATTAAATTTTAAGGGATGCATTTGCTTCTCTATGGCAGTTTCTTAACGATACAACTGTGGAGAAATTTCTGTCTGTAATGCAGAGGCAAATCGCCAATGATATCAGCAGTCATTAAACTTGTAAAAGCTATAGCGGCATTAATCTCTGTAACGATATATACTCACGGTTTTGCTAAACTGAAACAAAGGTTCGATCTTCTACTTTCTAGAACTGTGATAGTACACTTAAGAGCCAAAGGGTAAGGTACACCTGCCTAATACCCTGTAGGGTCCCCGCGAGCGAGCGAAATGCCGCAACACGACGTGGCATGGACTCGACTAATGTCTGAAGTAGTGCTGGAGGAAATTCACACCATGAATCCTTCAGGGCTGTCCATAAATCCGTAAGAGTGCGAGTGCGTGGAGATCTCTTCTGAAGAGCACATTGCAAGGCATCCCAGATATGCTGAATAATGTTCATGTCTAAGGAGTTTGGTAGCCAGCGGAATTGTTTAAACTCCGAAGAGTGCTCCTGGAGGCACTATGTAGCAGTTTTGAGCGTGTGGAGTGTCGCATTGTTTTGCTGGAATTGCCCAAATCTGTTGGAGTGCACAATGGACGCGAATGGATGCAGGTGATCAGACAGGATGCTTATGTACGTGTTACCTGTCAGAGTCGTATATAGACGTATCAGGGGACCCATATCACTCGTGTTGCACGCTCCATACCATTACAGAGCCTCCACCAGCTTGAACAGTCCCCTGCAGACATGCAGGGTCCATGGATTCATGAGGCTGTCTCCATTCACGTGCACGTCCACCCGCTCGATACGATTTGAAACGAGACTCGTCCGACCAGGCAACATGTTTCCAGTCATCAACAGTCAATGTCGGTGTTGATGGGCCCAGGCGACGCGTGAAACTTGGTGTTGTGCACTCATCAAGGGTAGACGAGCGGGCCTTCGGCTCCGAAAGCCCATATCGATGATGTTTCGTTGAAAGGTTCGCACACTGACACTTGTTGATGGCCCAGCATTATCTGTAGCAGTTTGCGGAAGGATTGCACTTCTGTGACGTCGAACGATTCTCTTCAGGCGTCGTTTGTCCCGTTCTTGCAGGATATTTTTCCCCGCCTTAGCGATGTCGGAGATGTGATGTTTTACCGGATTCCTGACATTTATGGTACACTAGTGAAATGGCCGTACGGAAAAATCCCCACTTCATCGCTATCTCGGAGATGCTGTGTCCCATCGATCGTGCGCCGACTGTAAGTCTGCCATTTTAGAAGCAGTAACCGACCTAACAATGGCGTCAGACACATGTGTAATAAAGACATTGCCGACCGACTCACCGTATTCTGCCTGTTTACATATCTCTGTATTTGCATACGCATGCCTATACCAGAGTTTTTGGCGCTCCAATGTACAAACAAAAACGTTTCATCAAACATGAGAACCAATTCCGAATATTTTGTTACGAGACGCTACTGTCTCCAGTAAGAAGTATTGTTCCGGTTAGTACAAACGTATTTCGAATTTAAACTTTTTGGTTTAGTCTCAATCTACGAAGGACGCTCAATAACTACGGGCAATGCAATAAATTTTTATTTCTCGGCCAATTTCGGTTGTAAAAATGCAGAATTTCTTGTGAGAAATCGTAGAATACACACTCTCCAGCCGTTAAAGTTTCATGAAGTTCCTATATGTGGCGGCGCTGTACGTAGACTCCAAAATGGTGTCTGTAACGGGCGTGCTTTCCAAGAAGGTAGCTGTCATTGAGTTTCTTTTTGCAAAAAAATACAGATATTCACCGGCGCTTGTAGATTGTCTACGAAGACCTGGCAGTGAACAGAAGCACGGTGAGTCGTTGGGCGAGGCGTCTGCCATAATCCGCAATGAGGTCGCGCAAACCTTTCCTATCTCCCGCGTGGCTGCCGGCCGCACACAGTTGTGACTCCTCCAGTGTTGGAACGTGCGGACACTCTCACTCGAGGTAGTGGACGAATCACAATAAAACACGTCGATGCTAAACTGGACGTCTCTGTTGGCAGTGCTGACACGCGTCTATCAGTTGGGGTACTCAAAGGTGTATTCGACCTGGGTTCCTCGCAGCATAACACAAGACTAGAGTAACGAAGAACCACCTGTCGGAGTTTCTTGCGAGTTACGCAGCTGATCGTTACAATTTTTCGTCGAACATCGTCACAAGCGGTGAAACATGAGCTCATCACCTGGAACCGGAAAGAAAACTGCAGTTCATGGAGTGTCGCCACAGCACATCTGATTGATTGATTGATTTGATTGATTGATTGATTGATTGATTGATTGATTGATTGATTGATTGATTGATTGATTGATTGATTGATTGATTGATTGATTGATTTCAACAGGGAAGCTAAAACAGCTTAGGTCTGACCTGCCACTGCCCACACCGAAACTAGGTTTATTGTGCGGTATCGCTCCCTGGATGTCTAGCAAAGCCAACCAGTGCCCTTAAATAGTGCAAGGAGTCCCTCTATCAGTTTTTTGTTAAACACAATTTCTTCAGATCTAGCTGTCCCGAAGATTCTGTTACTCTCCAATGACGTGCACTCAAAGATTAGATGTGATGCAGTTTCTTCACCCTCATCACAGATCCTACATTTAGGGTCCTCTTCCATTATACCCATTGTGTGTTGTTGTTTTCTGAAATTCCCATGGCCGTTCATCAGTCCAGTCACGAGTTTGATCCCTTTCCTGTTCAATCTCAGGATTACAGAGCTTCTTTTAAAACATGGCTTGGGCATTACCATAACATGTTTTTGTTTATGGACCTTGGTCCAATGTCCTACGTGCTGTTTCCTAGGCCAGTCCCGTAGTTCTAATTTTATCATAGCCTTGGCTTGGGCATTACCATAACATGTTTTTGTTTATGGGCCTTGGTCCAATGTCCTACGTGCTGTTTCCTAGGCCAGTCCCGTAGTTCTAATTTGATCATAGCATTGGCTTGGGCATTACCATAACATGTTTTTGTTTATGGACCTTGGTTCAATGTCCTACGTGCTGTTTCCTAGGCCCGTCCCATAGTTCTAATTTGATCATAGCCTTGGTTATTGCCAGGACAGGTTCCGGTCCAATAAATGGAGTTTTTGCCCCCATACTAGCCAATCTATGGGCTTGTTCATTGCCACAGATCCCTGAGTGGCCAGGGACCCACACTAGGTT
This sequence comes from Schistocerca gregaria, assembly GCF_023897955.1. Taxonomy (NCBI): domain Eukaryota; kingdom Metazoa; phylum Arthropoda; class Insecta; order Orthoptera; family Acrididae; genus Schistocerca; species Schistocerca gregaria. The sequence goes on along the minus strand of NW_026061870.1, from coordinate 255,678 downwards.
TACCCTATTGCTTCCCCCTAGCTCCACCAGAGCCCTGTGACAATCTACAATAATCTTAGATCTTGTTGCAGGAACTGCCAATGATTTCAGGGCTTCCTGGCTCTCTGAATGGATGTAGATGCTAGGGCCATTGTAACACCTACGCATATTCTCTTCCACACATGCCCTGATTGCAGTAATTTGAGCTTGATACACAGGCCAGTTTTCCTAGAGAGATGATGCTCTCCAGTCTTGGCTGAACTCCGTACAACCCTGCCCCAACGTCTTGGTCTGTTTTCGACCCACCAGTGAACCAAACGATGTCCCCCGTACGGTATCGAACTGTTTCTTCCCACTGCTCCCTACTTCCTAACACAGCACATCTACTCTGAAGAAAAAGTTCAGAGAAGCACCCTCAGCGGGTTGAGTCATGGCGATCGTCTTCTTAGGCTCTAAATTGGTTACCCGTTTTGTGACCTCCCACATGTTGTAGTTGTTGTTGTTGTTGTGGTTTTCAGTCCAGAGACTGGTTTGACGCACTCTCCATCCTGCTCTATCCTGTGCAAGCTTCTTCATCTCCCAGTACCTACTGCAACCTACATCCTTCTGAATCTTCTTGGTGTATTCATCTCTTGGTCTCCCTCTACCCGAGAGGAGCTCACAGAATTTCATAGGAATGTCTTCCTTGTGCACTCTACACCCAGGGTCTAGCATCTCCCAACTTCCAACTGTTTGGCCCATTGAAGGATGCGCCCGGTGGGAAGCAGTACGTGGGTGATAGGGAAGTTATTGCTGCAGCAAGACGCTGGTCAGGCGTCGACCAGTGGAGTGGTACCATACTCGCGTACATCTCCTCCCAGTAAGATTGGTAGGGCCGTTGCATTGAACGGAGATTATGTTGAAAAACAGGGTTTTGTAGCCAAAAGAATGGGGAATAACCTACTGGCCATTAAAATTGCTACACCAAGAAGGAACGCAGATGATAAAAGGGTATTCAGTGGACAAATATACTAGAACTGACACGTGATTACATATTCACGCAATTTGGGTGCATAGATCCTGATAAATGAGTACCCAGAACAACCACCTCTGGCCGTAATAATGGCCTTGATACGCCTGGGCATTGAGTCAGACAGAGCTTGGATGGAGTGTTCAGGTACAGCTGCCCATGTACCTTCAACACGATACCACAGTTCATCAAGCGTAATGGCTGGCGTATTGTGAAGAGCCAGTTGCTCGTCCGCCATTGACCAGACGTTTTCATTTGTGCTCATCTGCGATGCGCACTGTGGTCAAACGACCCATCTGCTTTCCTTATGACTATCACGTCCAGAAATGGCATCTCACCATCTTTCTCCATTTCTATGATTAATTTCACATTTGAGTGGCGCGAGTTAAACGTTCGAAATCCTCATTGACCCTGTCCCTACCCTGAGGCCAGATCGCAAAGGTATCATCAGCATAGCTAAAGAAGCATGTGACTTTGTATCTATCCGTCTCTAATGCTTCCTCCTCAAATTTCACCATGAACAGAGTGGCAATCGCTGTAGGCGGAAGGCTATTCGTTTTGTCTACTCGTAATATTGGCTCCCCTAAAGAAAATATCTTCAAGTCAAATTTCTCTCCAACTCGTCTTGCAATGGTAAATAGAGAGATCACATCGTTTCACGGGATCTGATATAATGGTCAGTGACTTACGAATTGTTTCAGACACCCCAGAATTACGTCGTAAATTATGACGAAACGGTGCAGCGATATCAGACAAAAAGATCCACAGGACTAAGGTCAGGGTATCCTGATGGCCAAGGTCGAGATCCTGGTCGACTTATCCATTTTCAACCACGCTGACTATTTAGACATCGTCTTATTTGTGCACCAAATTTTTGAGGTGGTTCTTTCTCTGATTATAGGCCAGGGATGAAATTTCAGTTCAGTTAGATGGTAAGTTAATCGGAAAGTCTACCTTTTAAATATATTTGTACTACCACGCGGCTGATACGGTCTCATTTTCGAATCCTGCTTCGGGCATGGATGTGTGTGATGTCCTTAGTTACATTTACGTAGTCTAGGGGGCTGATGGCATCAGATGTTAAGTCCCATAGTGCTTAGAGCCATTTGAACTAAAAGGGTACTATATTTCATACCGAAGTCAATGGCCGCTCGTAACCACACATTCGCAGTTATCTAGCAAACAGCCTGTTGGCTGACTCGTATTTAGTGTGTAAAGGAACTGAAAATATTGTGATTTAATCGCAGAGGTGCTGAAAAATTGTTCCAGTGACACACCAGAGAAATATCTGGTAAACTTTTTATCTTTGAGAGACATAGGAACAATTTCGCCTTTCGTTTTTTATTTCTTGTATGAACGACTACTTTTTGTTCTGATGGGCTGGTGGGATGTCGTACTGTCTAATTACTAGTGTGTGTGTGTGTGGTAAATGAAAGAGTTAAAAGACGCAAGATGTGTTTTATATTATTTTCATCGCACAACAAGCCTTATTCCCATGCCTATGGAGTATTTATGTTAAGCAGAGAAGGCGAGTTTTAGATGGAACCAAAGATATTCAAAACGGCGCTGCTCAACAATAGAGGTACGTGATTGTGCTCTCTACTTTCCTTTCGTGGCCGCTAAAATTACTTCCGATTCGTTTTGCCGAGACATTCAGAACCTGCAATCTTCTTTTTCTTATAAAAATGCTAGTCCGATGCAAAAGAAATACTCTTAGATTTAAATGATTGCCATTCTTTTACCCAGGCCACGGGGAATGATAGAACGTACGTGCCTCTACTCTGAATGTACGTTCGCAATCTCCGAGTGTGTTACGACGAAATTATTTCACAATGAAAATTTCTCATCAGACCGCAACCACTCGCACGCGAATGTACGTACCCTCTGAATGTATCTAGTCAGTCACGCGCGTTGTTCAAAAGCTTTACTTTTAATATTCAGTGGATTACATTTCCGAAATTAATTTTTGTTTATGCTGCAAATCGTACTTCACGCGAAGTATTTATTACGAAAGTTTCAGGCTCAATTTAATAAAAAAAAAGATTCCGAATAATAGAAATAAAGAATAACAATCAAACAAATCAAACCTAAATAAACAGAAAGAGGGAACGTTACAAGTGGCACTTTTTTGCTTGTACGACGACAGTAAAAGTCCTAGCAGCAATAAATAATTTATTTCGGGACAAAATTTGTCTAGGTTGAGGAAAGCCATTGCAAATGTGAAATGCTGGTACACTAATAACAGGTGCTAAATGCAAGCACGCAAATTTGCATACACTGTATCGTACAAGTGCCTGATGTCAGTTTGTGAGATGGAGCTCCATGTCTGCTGCACCTGCTCTGTCAATACAAGGGTGGTTAATGCAGTTTGTGGATGACGCTGCAGGTCTCATCCGATAATGTCCCACACGTGTTCCTATGGAGACAGATCTGGTGGTCGAGCAGGAAAAGGCAACATGTCGACACCCTGCATAGCATGTTGGATTACAACAGCGGTATGTGGGCGAGGATTATCTTGTTTGAAAACACCCCCGGGGACGCAATCCATGAATGGCAGCACAAAAGGTCCATTCAGTAGACTGACGTACAAATCTGTAATCAGGGTGCGAGCGATAACCACGAACAACCTCCTGCTCTCATACAAAATCACCTGTGTGAGATGATCAACTAACTTTTAATACACTACTGGCCACTAAAATTGATACACTACGAAGATGACATGCTACAGACGCGAAATTTAACCGACAGGAAGAAGATGCTGTGATGTGCAAAAGATTAGCTTTTCAGGTCATTCACACAAGCCAGGCGCCGGTGGTGACATCTACAACGTGCTGAAATGAGAAAAGTTTCCAACAGATTCCTCACACACCAACAGTAGTTGACCGGCGTTGCCTGGTGAAACGTTGTTGTGATGCCTCGTGTAAGGATGAGAAATTCGTACCATTACGTTTATCGTATCTCGACATTGCTGCTCGCGTTGGTCGAGATCCAATTACTATTGGCAGGATATGGAATCGGTGGGTTCAGGAGGGTAATACGGAACGCCGTGCTGGATCCCAATGGTCTCGTATCACTAGCAGTCAAGATGAGAGGCATCTTATCCGCATGTCTGTAACGGATCGTGCAGCCACGTCTCAATCCCTGAGTCAACAGATAGGGACGTTTGCAAGACAACTACCATCTCCATGGACAGTTCGACGACGTTTGCAGCAGCATGGACTATCAGCTAGGAGACCATGGCTGCGGTTACCGTCGACGCTGCATCACTGACAGGAGCGCCTGCGATGGTGTACTCATCGACGAACCTCGGTGCACGAATGGCAAAACGTCAATTTTTTAGGATAAATCCAGGTTCTGTTTACAGCATCATGATGGTCGCATCCGTGTTTGGCGACATCGCGGTGAACGCACATTGGAAGCGTGTATTGTCACCGCCATACTGGCGCATCACCCGGCGTGATGGTATGGGGTGCCACTGGTTACACGTCTCGGTCGCCTCTTGTTCGCATTGACTGCACTTTGAACAGTGGACGTTACATTTCAGATGTGTTACGACCCGAGGCTCTACCCTTCATTCGATCCCTGCGAAACCCTACATTTCAGCAGGATATGCATGACCGCATGTTGCAGGTCCTGTACGGGCCTTTCTGGATACAGAAAAATGTTCGACAGCTGCCCTGGCCAGCACATTCTCCAGATCCCTCGCCAACTGAGAACGTCTGGTCAATGGTGGCCGAGCAACTGGCTCGTATACAATACGCCAGTCACTACTCTTGATAAACTGTGGTATCGTGTTGAAGCTGAATGAGCAGCTGTACTTGTACACGCCATCCAAGCTCTGTTTATGCCCAGGCGTATCAAGGTTGTTATTACGGCCAGAGGTGGTTGTTCTGAGTACTGATTTCTCAGGATCTATGCACCCACATTGCATGAAAATGTTATCACAAGTCAGTTCTAGTATAATATATTTGTCCAATGAATCCCCGTTTAGCATCTGCATTTCTTCTTGGTGTAGCAATTTTAATGGCCAGTAGTGTACAAAATGCAAAGAATATCCTGTAATGATATAAAAAACACAATGGACTAAAACTGAAGGACGTGCAGTTTTAATTATGTGCAAAACAAACAACCAAACAAAGCAGGAAACAAATAGAAATCGTCGGCCCCCATTTTCTTCCATACAGTTTCATTTTTGTATCTTCCCCTACTAATAGTACCAGTACTACCATAATGCTACCATTTACTATATCGTTTATGTACTGTACCAAAACTAACGAACCGTAGTTTTGGTAAGGCGCAACTCTAGAAACTACTGTGAAATACCTAGGAGTGACTGCCTGTCGCGATACAAACTGGAACGGCTGTATAAAAGAAATAGTAGAAAAAGTAGATGCCAGACTGAGTTTCAGTCGAAGAATCTTAAGGATATGCAATTCATCCGCGGAATATGCAGCTTACAAAAAGCCTGTGTTTGATAGATTCTTGAGTATTGATGATGCGTCTGTCACCCTTACCAGGTTGAATTAATGGAGGATATGGAAAAGATATCAATGACACGATTCGCTGATGACATTGCTATCCTGAGTGAAAGTGAAGAAGAATTAAATGATCTGCTGAACGGAATGAACAGTCTATTGAGTACACAGTATGGTTTGAGCGTAAATCGGAGAAAGACGAAGGTAATGAGAAGTAGTAGAAATGAGAACAGCGAGAAACTTAACATCAGGATTGATGGTCACGAAGTCAGTGAAGTTAAGGAATTCTGCCACCTAGGCAGTAAAATAACCAATGACGGACGGAGCAAGGAGGACATCAAAAGCACAATCGCTATGGCAAAAAAGGCATTTCTGGCCAAGAGAGGTCTACTAATATCAAATACCGGCATTAATTTGGGAAGAAATTTCTGAGGATGTACGTCTGGAGTACAGCATTGTATGGTAGTGAAACATGGACTGTGGGAAAGTTGGAACAGAAGAGAATCGAAGCATTTGAGATGTGGTGCTATAGATGAATTTTGAAAATTAGGTGGACTGATAAGGTAATGAATGAGGAGGTTCTACGCAGAATCGGAGAGGAAAGGAATATGTGGAAAACACTGATAAGGAGAAGGGACAGGATGATAGGATATCTGCTAAGACATTAGGGAATGACTTCCATGGTACTAGAGGGAGCTGTAGAGGGCAAAAACTGTAGAGGAAGACAGAGATTGGATTACGTCAAGCAAATAATTGAGGACGTAGGTTGCAAGTGCTAACCACATCCACTATGGAATGTACACAGGAAAGGAATTCGTGGCGGGCCGCATCAAACCAGTCAATAGACTGATGACGAAAAAAAAAGAAGAAAGAAAATAATGGTAAAGAACCGACGAAGAGAGGCACGTTTCGCCACGGGATCGTTTACTCGGCGCGAGAGCTTTACGGAGATGCCCACCACAGGCAAGTGGCAAACGCTGCAATAAAGGCGTTGTGGATCACACAGAGGTTTCTGTCGAAATTTCTGTAGCGTACACTGAGAATGAGTCGGGCAGCTTATTACTCCCTAACACGACGTCTCGCGAAATGAGCACGAGGAAAAAAATAGGAATTGGAGCTACCCGAATAGCCGAGCGCATTAAGGCACGCGCCTCCGAGATACAGGTTGCCTCGCCGGCTACGAATCGTATCCGCCTCGCGGATTAACGACGGGCACCTGTGTACATTCCATAGTGGATGTGGTTTTTAGGCTGTTTCCCACATCCGCCTCAGATACACGATGCACAAATACTTCCTAAAATCGAAGTCACATCTGACCATGCGATTACACTAGACGCAGAGAGGTGTACACGGATACCTCCTCCGAAATGGAACGGACGGCGAGAGGGTGTGATGATGATGATGTCTGGTTTGTGGGGCGCTCAACTGCGCGGTCATCAGCGCCCGTACAAAGTCCCAATTTATTCGCGGTCCATTTTTTTTCGCAATCCAATCTAGCCACTGTCACGAATGATGATGATGATGATGAAGATGAAATGATGTGGACAACACAAACACCCAGTCCCTTCGCAGAGAAAATCCGCAACCCGTGAACCAGAAGGTTGAAGAGGGAGGGGGGGGGGGGGGGGAGTGTTGCAGGGAATAATTTTAAAGTGTCTTTTTGAGTGGCAACCCCATCGTAATAATAGCCATTTTATATTGCGGCGAGGCGGGTTGTCCTTTCTCTATTCATTAAGCACTTAGTCCAACTACCTGAATAGGTTTCAGGTTGTCTGCCTCTTCACTCTGCGCTGGTGGATACTGGTTTAGCCAACAAGAGCAGCGTTGACAAAAATTCGACTAAATACCTACCACGCAAAGGCTGCATTACTCCAGTCAATGGACGGTCGCTGTAAGTTAAACTATCGAGCCTTCGAGATTCTTGCACGAGTCGTTCGAGAAAAAAAAAATGTCAAAATTTTCCTTTTACTTGGTTTATTGTCATTACAACAAGGAAAACTGCTATCAAGTTTGATATCCCGACATCAATCATGCAATGTTACTGATTGTCTCTGTTACAAGTTCACACCCGAAAGCAGCCAGAAGGTCACTGATCCAGTAACACTTGCAAGTTAACACATTCAGTCTCCAGTGGGCTTCTTGTAAAGAAGTGCTCGCCATAATGTTTCGTTATCTGCACGAAACACGCCACCCGTAGTTTATGGACGACATTAAATGTTCACACGCGAATATCTCCTGAAATAAACCACTCACAAGGCTCAAACTTTCACAAAACAATCAATACTATAGTCGCTTTCCGTCCGCTACACGTAAACCAATCAGAAGCGCGAATTTCTTCATTTTGATACAAATTTGATCAGAGCGGTTTAACAAAGGTGTTTACCATTAGACGGCTTCTGAGAGATTGTCTCGACTTATAGATCTGAGGCACAAAGCCTTGTTCAAAAGCGCGGGAAACACTGAATTCCTATTGGCTAGTATTTTAAGCAGTCAATAAGATAATCTCAAGCACTTCTGTACTCGCCAATCAGATTACCACAAGTAATTTAAGCTAGAAATCTCATAATTCGAAACTAACTAAAATTTAATGACAATAAAATACGATTTCTTGCCAGACAATAAAATACAAATAAATTTAATAATCAACTCCCCTTCTGGCTTCCTTTTACCAAACCAAGCTCACTTAGACGTACGTCAAACATTTCGCCTATTGCTCACATGGCTCTTAGCACTATGGGACTCAACATCTGAGGTCATCAGTCCCCTAAACGTAGAATTACTTAAACTTAACCAACCTAAGGACATCACACACATCCATGCTCGAGGCAGGATTCGAACCTGAGACAGTAGCAGCAGCAGCACGGTTCCCGACTGAAGCGCCTAGAACCGCTCGATTACAACGGCCGGCTCCCTATTGCGCAACAACCGTATCGGACATATATTTATATAGTTTTAATAAAATCTCACATTGTCACTTTACGTGTGCCCTCCATTCACTCATTCTCTCAGTCTCTAAAAAATACACAAACAAAACATGATGGAATAATAATTTTCGAAAGTACTTTTAATTACGTCACAAATTTGTGGTATTGAAAATAAAGAAAATTCCAGAAAATTAGATTTTATGAACCTATGCTCTTGGTCGTAGTTTCAGTTGATACTATAGGAGAATACATTACTGTCCCTACTCGGTTTCACAATGCCATTACGATTATTATGTGTTTTAGGTAAAAATTTATACCTCCGAAAGTATTGAAGTTATCGATTTGGAATTTTAACGCTATGGTTGTGTTACAGATATAATTTTGTATACTAAGTATAAAACACGTCGATTAATATTTAATAGTACTTCTTCAAATCCATAGAGAGTAATGTTACTTAGCGTTAAACAAGTCCACGGCTTGCTGGGGCCAGTAGCCAGGGTCAGCTGTGCCAGCGTAAGAATCAAAATCTGTCCTTACGGCTCCACGACAAGCTACGCTTACAATGCAACACGACAACTCGTAATAATTTGCTGTGTTAGGACATGTATGGTTCGTTCTTCCCGAAACTGAAACAGAAGCGCACAAGTCCCGATACGGCGTCGGCTGCATAAAGGCATCGATGGTTTACCGACAGTTACTCTTCACTCACTCACTCACTCTCTCTCTCTCTCTCTCTCTCTCTCTCTCTCTGTCTCTCTCTCTCTCTCTCTCTCACACACACACACACACACACACACACACACACACACACACACACGCACGCACCATTCACGAATGGAACAAGGAAGCATGCTGAGTATAGATGTATAAACGTGTCCCACTTAGAATGCACTATTTATGTGTCATTTTCCTTCCAATCAGTTGTTAACACTCCCTATTGCTCAGTTTTCACCCAGAGACTTTGCAGTTACCGTCGATTGACGCATCTTCGTCACCAAAACTTGTTAAAAATACGAGGAAGGTTCTTGAGAGACACTCGTCACATGGCGTACACTATTCAGTCGCCGAAACGTGCCCAATTGATCGTCAATTGCACGAGTAACTGAAAATTTTGAAGAAAGCAGTCCAGTTACTGCTGACAGGACATCAAAGCGAAGTTCCGACAAATCTTCTGAACATGTTGGCTCAATAAACCTGAGTGTAACTCAGAGAGATAGGGCCTGCCTTCGTCTTCAATAAGATGAGCTTCGAGTGACGTCTCCTGGAAAGTCCTATAAAAATTAAACTAAACCTATACCAGACCAGTAAATGTGAAGTATAAAGAAAGAACAAAACTGAGTGTATTTCTGTCGATAAAAACCGTAGCTTATACGACGGATAATTACACACCTACAACTCGTTAATATATTTTTGTGTTAAAAATATTAATGAAATTATTATAGCATCAAAAAACAATTATACAATGGAAAGACATTCTTTGTGATGAAGGAAATCCTAACTCATTAGTGCCGAAAAGAGTCGGCACAAAGATCTAATGCTACTTTCGCGTCTGCTGCTGAAGAATTAAATTGCTTAGCCGGTCTGAGGCACTAAGTATTCGATGTATGTATTTTCTGTTACAATATATGGTAAAAAGTGAATTTCTCCTGTTCTTATTTAAAACCTTTCCCTCGCTGTGGAAATACTTACATGAAAATAATTATTTAAAGTGAATTTTGCAGAAGATTGCCCTTCCGGCTTTCTTTTGTCGTAATGGCGCACAGGAGGCCATTACGCAGAATTTAAATAAAATATTAAATATTTGACTTCACCCTCAAGTCAACATAACAAATACTTTGAATATTAATAATAATTTTCAAGCGTTAGTATCCGCAAAGTTCATTTTATCAGAATCTTTACAGAAATACATAGATAAATTTAACCACTGTAGGCAACAAGGCTTAGGCTTGCTTTACGATGTCTTTGAGTTTGCAATTAAATTTATGTCTCTCAAGTAAATGCTTAACCAAACTGAAGCCAGTGTGATATAAATGAAATTATTTATCATGGGCACAAATACTTACCCTACGTAGGTGGTAATATCGCCTCTCTCTTCGCACCAATTAACTTAATGGATAATAACAGTAATAGTTTCATGCTACTTCTGATTATCTTTGAGCTAACCGTTAGTTTGGATAATGTAATTAAACCACTGCAAGCAAAACTGTAACCATCTTTACTATTATTTTTGCCCGCGTACCACCTTCGTTGGCATACAGGGTGTCCAGAAAAGGACTCCCTGATTTCAAAATTAAATATCTCGAAAACAAAGATCGATAGAGGAATGCAGTAAACGGTATGTTTATTGTGAAAGCTGTAAGAAGTTTATACAGCAGTTTGAAATAATAGTTACAAAAGCTGCGTAATGCCTAGTATAAATAGTGATCCGAAGCCCAGAGCGATCAGTTCCACTACTGAAACGTGAAAGGAGGTTTTCGCACCGAAGGAAGAGATTAAAACCAGGTACCCCATTGAACAACGCGTTTATCTGGTGCTAGAGTACCACAGGTTAGAAGTGAGTCCTATGGCAACAAGTTGAAGTTTTCAAGCACGATTTAATGTTCCAAAAGGACCCGATGCGAAGACCATTCGTATGCTCTCCGCAAAATTTCAACGAACAGTCACCGAAACTGATGATCTAGTGGGGCATGTTGGCCGCAAGCAAACCGCAGTTACGCCTGAAAATATCGCCACAGTTTCTGGAATTATTCAGCGAAATCCAATGTCATTCGTCCGTAGAATTGCATCTGAGACTGGTTTGAAGCGTTCCAGCACGCACAAAATACTGAAAAAGGGCCTGCACATGTTTCCACTCGAAATTCAAACGCATCAGGCCACACCCGTACGAGCTGTGCAACAAAGGGTTGCCTTTGCTAATCAGATGCTCACAATGATTGATAGTGAAGGATTTGATGTTGGCTGCATCTGGTTTACAGATGAAGCACACTTCCACCTGATGGATACGCGAATAAGCAGAGCTGGCGATTTAGGGGTTCCGAAAAGCCATATTGGTGTGAAGCGAAACCCCTGTGTTCTCCTAAAGTTACTCTGTGGGCTGCAGTATGCAGCAGAGGCATTATTGGCCCTTTTTTCATTCGAGAAACGGTCACTGGTGCACGTTACGTTGCAATTTTGGAACAATTTGTCGCCACAGAATAAGCGTTAGAGGATCGATCAGGTACTGAATGGTATATGCAAGATGGAGCCCGACCGCATCGGACCGAACAAGTGTTTCGCTTTCTTGAGGAATACTTCGGGAATCGAGTCATTGCTTTGGAATATCCCAAATTTATTGGTGCAGGCATGGATTGGCCTCCATATTCGCGGATTTGATTCCCTTTGACTTTTTTTGTGGGGTACAGTGAAAGACATGATCTAACTGAAGCATCCAGTCACGCTGGACGAGCTTGAATCTCTGTGACATGTGAATCGATTTCGGTTGAGACACTACGAAATGCGATGACGAATTTCATTCTTCGTTTGCGCCACCTCTGTGAACATTTTGAAAACATTGTGATGTGATTGTTTGCAAAGATTGTTTTCATACGATTATTTCACTTATGTGTGCTGATATGAGCTGTATAGAGTACAGCGTCATCTGTTAGCAGCTTTTGTAACTATTATTTCAAACTGCTGTATAAACTTCTTACAGTTTTACAATAAACATACCGTTTACTGCATTCCCCTATCGATCTTTGTTTTCGAGATATTTAATTTTGAAATCATGGAGCCCTTTTCTGGACACCCTATATATTGTAAGCCGTAATTATGTACTTGCAGAATATATGCGGCGAAAACAACGTATTACATATACTTTACCTGTTTCCAAACAATCCCGACCAAGTCTTATATTAAAATCAAAACACTTTAATATCAAAGAAGAGAGAGAGAGAGAGAGAGAGAGAGAGAGACGATGTACTGGACATTCGAGCAGCACCTTAATCTAAGCAAATCTTAATCTCGCCCAACAATGTTGTCAAACGACCAATTTCAACGGCGTGAATTCGCCGGCTAGTTATTGGCAAACCAAAATATGGTTGACAATTTAGGGACGAATGTTATCTTTGGAGATAAATCGCATTTCTAGCCGGACAGCTACTTCAACAAGAACAATTGTGGTATTTGGGTTGACAATAATCCACTCATAACTCTTCAACAGGCGATGAGTGCAAATGAGAAATTGTTTGGTGAAGATTTTTGACGGTAGCGGGGACTGGACCATACCTTTTCCACAATGAAAGCAGTTAGTATTTTACTACATCAGCGTGAGTTTCGTTTGACCAAATTAGAAGGGTTGGACCTCGAAAACAAGTGGTTCCAGAGAATCGTCGTGACATACCATGCCATGGAGACCAGAAGTGGCTGCTAAGAGGCCTCGCATTATGACGCCGTTCTCTGTGCGATTATGTAAGGTCATGTGTTTACACGAGAACAATTTGTGAGCTAATGGACGAAAATTGAGCGTGTTCAATGGGAAAATCAGTCCAGAAACGTGTGAAAATATCATTAATAATTTTATGGCTTGGTTCTGAGCACTATGGGTCTCAACTGCTGTGGTCATTAGTCCCCTAGAACTACTTAAACCTAACTAACCTAAGGACATCACACACATCCATGCCCGAGGCAGGATTCGAACCTGCGACCGTAGCAGTCGCACGGTTCCGGACTGCGCGCCTCTAACCGCGAGACCACCGCGGCCGGCCAATAATTTTATGTAACGAACATTTTTCCGACATATTTTTCCATGCATAACCGAATCGTATATTGATACAGCCTAGAGCAAGTCAAGTTAAAGATTAACATTGCATCACGTTAAAAGAAGATTCACTGTCATCATGTACATAATTTTTTTCAGTTGTATCATGTGTCAGATATACGAGTATATGTGTCTAAGTGACAGATACTGTAGTTGAAAACAGTTATGTGTTTGACGCCAAGGAATCTTCCTTTCATCTTGCATAATATCAATTCGTCGTTGTAACCAGGTCTTGTCTCGTCTTTAGGCTTTACAACCAGTAAACACCTATTTGCTGTAAGGTTAATGCTGAAAATTGAGGCGGCGAAGCCTCCTACAGTGGGAAGATTAGTACTGGACGCGGGTAATTGAGAAAGTCCTCAGAAAAGGGAAATCACAAGGAACTAACACTGTAGTCTCAGAATAAGCAACTACACAAGCAGTACATAGGTGGTGCAAAAAGACTGCACAAAAAGTTCGAGTTTTGTGAGAAATATAGTACAAGGTGTTTCAGAAACAATATTCGCATTACAGAGTATTAATTTGTCGGAAGTATTGTTCGCTGCGCCCCGGTTCTGTTATTGGAGAAAGGAATAATGTTTATTGTCGGTAGATGCCGGTTTACTTCTGTTTGACTGATTATCGCTACGTGTTGCGAAATGGCTACTCCGGAGTAGAAATCATTTCGTATTCTCGAGTAGCGAAGTATAACTCCGGAATTATAGTCCAAGGACGTTTCAAATTCATGTACCAAACTCATCATCCGGATGATGGTATCGATAGTTTCTAGTAACAGGATATGTTCGAGGGTAAGTCAATTATTACCCGCAATTTAGTTTTTTTTTTTTTTTTTTTTTGTTTATTAGTACTGTCGTTTTACGCTGATGACGCATGCTTTGTTTCTTTGCTGTTATATCTTTGCAATTTTCAAGCTGCTATGTTAGTTTCGCTATCGCTGTCGTGCTGTTAATCATGGCCGCTCTGCTGTCTATTTGCACTAAAGAAGAGCAACGTTCAGTGACCCGCTTTTTCTGGCCGGAAGACGTATCAGGGGCCGAAGACTTTCGGTACAGTATGGGAACAGTGTTTTGCCACAACGGAATATCTACGGATCGATTAAAAAATTCCGAAATGGTCGCACAAGTGTTACGCACGGTGAAGGAGCCGGACGACCGGTTGCCGCCACAAATGAAGAAACCATTGAGTTCAAAAATGGTTCAATTGGCTCTGAGCGCTATGGGACTCAACTGCTGTGGTCATTAGTCCCCTAGAACTTAGAACTACTTAAACCTAACCAACCTAAGGACATCACACACATCCATGCCCGAGGCAGGATTCGAACCTGCGACCGTAGCAGTCGCACGGTTCCGGACTGCGCGCCTAGAATCGCGTGACCACCGCGGCCGGCAAACCATTGAGTGTTCACGTAAAATGCTTCTCTTAGGCAGACGATTAACTATTGACAAAGTGGCACATCGTCTGCAAATTAGTTACGGTTCTGCCTACGAAATCATCCACAACAGATTTGCGCTTCACAAAGTTTTTGCAAGATGGGTCCCAAAAAAAACTCACACAGTTGCATAAACATACGCGCTCGAACATCTCCAAAAAACATTTGGATCGCTGTGGTAATGAAGTGGACAACTTCTTTGACAGGATCATTACAGGTGACGCAACATGGATCCATCATTACAAGTTGGAGAGTAGAAGGCAGAGTATGGAATAGAAACATCCAAATTCGCTGTGCAAGAAAAAGTTCAAGACCCAACCGTCCGCAGGAAAACTGATGCTTACGGTTTTTTGGGACGCACAAGGTCCAGTACCGGAACATTATGGGGAAATGAACGCAACAATAGACAGTTTACGTTACAGTGAGATGCTTACTGCCACACTAAAGCCTGTAATTCGAAGCAGACGCCGAGAATTGCTGTCAAAAGGTGTTTGTATGGATGGATGGATGGATGGATGGATATGGTGGATATGGGCACTCAACAGTGTAGTCTTTAGCGCCCGAACGGAAACAACAACGGACGAGTGTCACTAAAATGCAGCAAGTGCTAAAATAGGACTAAAATTAAAGGTGAAAGGCTGCATAGGCAGTTTGCACGTCAACAGTTGCAAAGTGGAATTCAGCACATAAAGAGGATAACTGCAAGAGAACGTAGGTGAAAGGGTTAAAATGAAACACACAGCACACGTTTGGAACTGGCCTATTACAAGTATAAAAAGGAGTGGTAAGCCACTCGGCAACACACTAAAAATTCCAACCTAAAATTTTTGGCTGAAGCCCAGAAACATCACAGTACCTTAGAACTTTCTTGACACTCGCCTCGTCATCGGCTACAATCAAGGGCAGATCCCCACTAATATTAAGGTTAGTGGGGAGTTTGGTTGTTGTACGACAACGCCCGTCAGTTTACTACTGCCCACAGTGCTGAAACCCTCCAGAAACTCAAATTTGAAGTACTGAATCACTCACCACCCTCTTGTCCCTTATGACTATCACTTGTTTGGTCCACTCAAACAGGCATTTAGGGGCAGTCGATTTCCCCTGGACGAAGCAGTGAAAGAAGCGGTGCATTCCTGGCTCGCAGCTAAACCGAGAACCTACTTTTATGAGGGCATCTCGAAGCTTGTACGACGATGGACCAAGTGCGTTGAAATGCAAGGAGACTATGTCGAAAAATGATGTTCTTGTAAGTTTCCCATTTGATTACAATAAAATTTTGCAACTACTTTGCCGATAATAATTGACTTACCCTCGTATGTGAAGCAAACAGTCCCGGCCGCCCTCGTGTTACCGACTAAAATTCTAAACATTCATGGTGGTGTCTGTTTGTTCTATATCGTGTCTCCCTACCACTTCCGCGCAACGACGCTCTGAGCGTGTTTTTTAGGGAATTGACTAGTTTGAACCTGGGACCTGTTGCTGGTAAGGAGACGCCAGACCACACATGACATGTAGAATTCAGAAGAGTTCAGTGAGACTGGCGATGATATAACCAAATACTAAATGATCTCAGCGTCAGCTCCACTGCACTCCCTGTAAAAGAATCTTAATACCCACTAAATATAGTGGAAAGGGTTCAAGGCTTTCCTATTTTTAGTTAGCTGGTAAAATAACGTCGAAAAAGCAGTTAAGTTTACCATTGGAAATTTTATTCTACTCACAAAACATCGTTTATAAATTGCACTATTGATAAAAGGAAATGTTTTAATACAGGATGGTAAAAAACAACTGCGTTCAACAAAAATGTGAACGAATTTTCCCTGAATGGGTTTCCAAGTTCTACAATCGATCGAAGGATGACCTATGCCATATCACATCTATAATCTAGGTGTAAATTAAGTTTCACAAAAGAGAAAGACTATCAAAATGGTCTACAGTGACCCTCAATTATCTTTAATTACTTATTTAACTTGTCGTAATTTACAGTGGCTGATGTGGCTTCTCAATAACTATATAAAAGAAAAATCATCGCGTTTCAGATCTTTTCTTCAAGAGGCAAATGTGAACACCATGAGTTTTAATTAACGATCGACACTAGTATTACGCAAAAAGGGGGTGTAACAGACCAGACTTCTGCAGTTCTGAGTGAAGCCTTATGCGCTCAAAAATGCGGCATTGCGTGCGTTCATTACCTTGTCGGTGTTTAGGTAGCGTCAGGGCAGCGGCGGGCAGCACAGCTCCGCTCACTTCGCCATCTCGGAAGCAACTCTCTCCTATCTTCTCCTTACTACAATTTACCGAAGTTAGTTTTAAAAAAAACTATCTGGCTGTGTTTCCATTTGACCAATCAGGGTCACAATGTTAACCTTTAGCTCCGCCTACAAAAATTCTGTCTATCCAATGAGAAACGTTATACTTTTCGTGGTGGGGCAATGTTTTTAAAGTTTGCAACGTAACAGAGACGCTAAAAAGTCTCACGCTAAAACCTGCAGCTGGTGTGGTCCTTTTAGCGTTATCGTAAGATCTTTTCTGTTCTTCTGGAGGGCTCTATCTTTTAACATGGGCTGGGGGGTGGTCCTTGACGTACCTGAGACGCGAAAAAATCTCTCACTAAAACGTGCGGGTGGTGAGCTCTAGTGGTTAGCTGGCGACGTGGGTGTCCAGTCCGTCCCTTATCGTAGGGCCTTCTAGCTTAACACGGTTCTGCTCTCGGCTTCTGTTCTCGTTTCTCCCTTCAGAAATGCGTCGGTCTCTCGTGGGAAGGTACGACATGCATTTAGGTATTCTTGTGTTAGTCTGTGGTATTCCATTTGCACACTCGTTACTCGTATTACTTTGGTTAATTTAATGTCACGATTTATTCGGAGCTATGTGACATACTACTAGATTTGCTTATTATGTCAGGGTTTTCATGGAAGGTGTTGGATTTGCCTGACACCTTACAAAATGTCAAACTAATTCGAACCGCTTTTCGAAGCTAAACAACTGCCTTCAACAAAAATTCGGCGTGTTTTGAGACGTCCGTTGCTTATTAAGCCATGTAAGTTGCATCTGTTACAGGCTCTATGTCATGACGAAAAACACAAATGTGTGACATTTTCTGGCGAGCTTCAGAATACCATTGACAATGATAACACTTTCGCACAACGTATCCTTTTCAGTGATAAAAGTACTTTCCACCTTAGTGAGAAAGTAAACAAATATAATGTTCGAATTTGGGGCGTACAGAACACACATGCACACACTGAAAATGTACGAGATTCGCCCAACCCGCAGTATCTTGCTATGTTACAAAACTGGTTGTTTGTGATGCTGAACAAGAACTTTTTCAAAAATGTTCAAATGTGTGTGAATTCCTAAGGGATCAAACTGCTGAGGTCATCAGTCCCTAGCCGGCCGCTGTGGCCGAGCGGTTCTAGGCGCTTCAGTCCGGAACCACGCAGCTGCTACGGCTGCAGGTTCGAATACTTCCTCGGTCATGGATGTGTGTGATGTCTTTAGGTTACTTGGGTTTAAGTAGTTCTAAGTGTAGGGGACTGATGGCCTCAGGTGTTAAGTCCCATAGTGCTCAGAGCCATTTGAACCATTTTTTCAACGGTCCCTAGACTTACACATTACTTAAACGAACGTAAACTAAGAATGACATACACACCCATGCCCGAGCGAGGACTCCAACCTCCGGCGGAAAGGGCTCCTCAATCCGTGACATAGCGCCTCAAACAGCGTCGTCACACCGCCCGGCAGAACATCAACAGTACTGGGCACCCCCTCGCTGGAATCGTCAAGTGCGTGAACGGAACTTTACCGAGCTATTGGGTTCGTCGTCACACAGCCGGCAGCTGGCCACGACGGTCAGAGGATTTGGCGCTCTGTGACTTCTTCTTGTAAGGCTTCATTAAAGATTACGTTTATGCACGAGTCCTACCACAGAACTTTGAAGAGTTGAAAAAACCGGATCCGTACTGCGCTAACACCATTGGCCACGGACATGCTTACCCGAGTGTTCAAAATGGTTCAAATGGCTCTAAGCACTACGGGACTTAACATCTGAGGTCATCAATCCCCTAGACTTAGAACTACTTAAACCTGACTAACCTAAGGACGTTACACACATCCATGCCCGAGGCAGGATTCGAACCTGCGATCGTAGCAGCAGCGCAGTTCCGGACTGAAGCGCCTAGAACCGCTCGGCCACAGCGGCCGGCTACCCGCGTGTGAGAGGACTTGGAGAACAATGTGATATTGTCCGTTCCCTGGTGGAGGACATATTGAGCATCTGTAATCTAAACCTGAGAGATTCGTAAATATGTGTCCCAAGTTCTATAGTTGTATGCCTTACAGTTTAATATATACACACATTCGAAATAATTTTTTTTTAACTCTTGTTCTGTAAATGCCAAGTACGAAGGCACCTACGCGAAAATACAAAGTTCCACACCACTGGTCGGGAATAAAACGTCACAGGGAATAGTCAGCTAAAAAACGTGGTTTTATACGAAAGATCTCTCTCCTTCCCCTTCCCCTTCCCCTGATGGTGGAACCGCGAGATGGATTTACGAGAGCATCTTTCTGAAGTGTGCTCTTTGTGGTATCGGCGAAGAAGGTTGCGGTTGCCTTTTTTTTTCGATATAAAATATATTAACAGTTGTCCCCTATGTAGCGTTTGATGAGCGGAAAATTGAGTGTTGTTACTTCCTTTTGTAAACCTTTCGCCACCAGTTTTACAAAGGACTCGCGGCCGAGTTGCCACTATCGTTACGATAGGGCAAGATTGTGAGTTCGTGCACTCCAACGCTAAGACAATTTCTCCCAGCCACTATGGCACAGCTATGCCCCCAGGATAAGTTAACAGGACAGGAGAAGAAGTTTCTACAATACTCCAACAAATTAGTAACAAAGTCACACAAATGAATTAAAAAGGTTTACTTATCTTTGTGACTAGTTGAATAAGGAAGTCTGCAACACTACTTGTAAAATAAAAAATGTAAATGTCGTGTGACTAGGGCCTCCCGTCGCGCAGACCGTTCGCTGGGTGCGTGTCTTTCGATGTGACGCCACTTCGGCGACTTGCACGTCGATGGGGATGAAATGATAATGTATGTACGAAGAAAGGCTCACCGGCCACTTGACCATCTTCTTCTGCAACAGTGCCCGAACTCTTACGGGAATCGGCAACGCGCCGCGAGTAATGAGTATAATGGGCGAGGGCACTACGAATGTAGTGCGGGACAATACGTTGAGAATGTGGGTTTCGCGGGAGGCGTGCCAGAGATAAATCCCTGCAGTCACACTATCCTCTGTGTCCTCGGTGGCTCAGATGGACCGTACTCGCTTCGGCGGTACATATACTAAAATTGGAACGATACAGAGAAGATTAGCATGGCCCCTGCGCAAGGATGACACGCAAAATCGTGAAGCGTTCCACATTTCGCCGGCACGGTAGCTCAGCGTGTTCGGTCAGAAGGCTAGCTGCTCTCTGTAATAAAAACTGAGTTAATGGATCAACAACGAACTGAAACGAGTGTCGTTCGACGTCCACCCAGACCAGATACAAGGAAAGAAAAACGAACAAAATGAGATTAAAAAAAAATGGATAGAGCGTCTGCCATGTAATCAGGAGATCCCAGGTTCGAGTCCCGGTCGGGCCACACATTTTCATCTGTCCCCGTTGACATATGTCAACGTCTGTAAGCAGCTATGGGTTGTAATTTCATAGAAATGATAATGATTAGGACAACACAATACCCTGTCCCTGAGCGGAGAAAATCTCTGACCCAGCCGGAAATCTAACCCGGGCCCTTAGGATTGACATTCTGTTACGCGGACCACTTTTTTTATTTTTTATTCTCATTTTGTTCGCTTTTGTTCGTTGCATCTGGTCGGGGCGGACGTCGTAAGACATCCGTTTACGTTCGTTGTTGATCGATTAACTCAGTTTTTTTTTATTATTATTATTATTGCAGAGGGCAGCTAACCCTCTGGCCGAACACGCTGAGCTAGCGTGCTGGCTAATAATTACTGGATTGGATTGTTTTCGGGGAAGAGACCAAACAGGGGGTTATCGGTCTCTTTGGATTAGGGAAGGACGGGGAAGGAAGTCCTTTTAAAGGAACCACCCGGCATTTGCCTAGAGCGATTTAGGGAAATCACGGAACACCTAAATCAGGATGGCCAGACGCGGGATTGAATCGTCGTTCTCCCGGATTCGAGTCCAGTGTGCTAACCAGTGCACCACCTCGCTCGGTGAAACCACTCAGATACAGGGGGCGGACACTGCTTGTACTATACCACAAAAAAGGACCTCAGTAGCTAAGGGGAAATAACTGGAGGTAGACTTCACAATACATAGCAAATGCATTTTACAACTGTCTGTTCACCTCTAAGAGCTCACTAAACAACGTTCCTGTATAAGTCAGCCCTGGACGATGATCTATCACCAAGTGGGCGAGAGCTGCGTTTCTATCTTCCGAGCACGCTTCTTTCGGTTGTCGTCTGGTCACTGGCGGATTGTACTCGGCCGGTAATTGGCCGATGCGAAGTCGATATCTTCATCCTCTGCGCCGCCCGTGACGCTGGTCGAACTCGTGCAAGTGGCGAGTCTCTTTGGCACTGGCACCAACTCGCATCTTTGCGCCTGTGGTGATTTTGCCCTGGCTGTGTCTTTTTCGAACGACACAGCACTTCCCCTTTCCGGAGTGCGACCCCCAGTCTGAATGCCTTTGGTCAACGGTCCTGAGCGTACAATACTGATGAGGTATGACTCCCCAGAGCGGTAGCTAGCACCCACGAACCAGCAGCACGCGTGTAAGACTATCTCTGAAACCTCAACATGACCGGCAGAGGTTCGTCCGCTGTCTTCAGCGGCTCTGGCCGGAGAGTTCCTGGGATGGAACTGTGCTTCTTCAGATGCATAGAAAGAGCGTTTTGGTTTCCACTGTTTGTCCACGAGAATCAGTTCGCATTTCCAATTTTGCCTCGCCGTTTCTCCCACATTAACACTGGCGACTGTTGTCGTTGACCATGACACCGTGACTTGAAGACAGTCTTTTTGACTTGTAGTTTATTTTAATTGGCATTAAATCGAACCACCACTGATGAAATCGATTTCAAAATCCGTGAGTTTCGTGAATATATTTATGTTACAGCTGTTTCTTGTCCAAGGTTGCAGGTCGACGGTCTCATATGTATGCTTGAGGTGAACTTTCAATTTATAAATGAAAAACAAAAAATTCTAATAATCTTGGTATATTATTCTGCACCTAAACAAAAACATGAGAGTTAATCAGTAACAAGAGTATCGTCAGAAGTGCCCCAGGCAAGCGTGAAAGGACTTATATATATAAAGATCTGGCGGACAGAATGTGCAGCAAAACGACAGCAAAACGAAGGAGCACGTGAGGATTATGGTAGGAATGGAGAATGGTCCACTGCGATATATTGTGAGAATTTTGGAAAATGTCTGGCTGATCTGTAAAGAAGACCGCATATAGGACACTGATGCGATCCATTATTGAGTACTGCTCGAGTGTTTGGAACCCACACCAGGACGTATTAAAGGAAGTCACAGAAGGCGGGCTGTAAAGTTCATTGACGATGGGTTTTAACAGCGCATAAGTGTTACGGATATGCTTTGGGAGCTCAAGTGGGAATCCCTGGATGATAGGGTTTCATCTTTCCCAGGAATACTACTGAGAAAATTTAGAAAACCAGCATTTGAAGCTGACAGTGAAACGATTCTTCTGTCACCAACATAAAATGTGCATAAGGAGCACAAAGGTAGGATAAGGCCCGATTGGAGGCATATACACAACTGGCCATTAAAATTGCTACACTACGAAGATGACGTGCTACAGACGCGAAGTTTAACTGACAGGAAGAAGATGCTGTGATATGTAAATGATTAGCTTCTCAGAGCATTCACACAAGGTTTCCGCCGGTGGCGACACCTACAACGTGCTGGCATGAGGAAAGTTTCCAACCGATTTCTTAAACATAAACAGCAGTTGACCGGCGTTGCCTGGTGAAACGCTGTTGTGGTGCCTTGTGTCAGGAGGAGAAATGCCTACCATCACGTTTCCGACTTTGATAAAGGCCGGATTGTAACCTATCGCGATTGCGGTTTATCGTGTCGCGACATTGCTTCTCGCGTTGGTCGAGATCCAATGACTGTTAGCAGAATATGGAATCGGTGGGTTCAGGAGGGTAATACGGAACGCCTTCCTGGATCCCAACGGCCTCGTATCACTAGCAGTCGAGATGACAGGCATCTTATCCGCATGGCCGTAACGGATCGTGCAGCCAGGTCTCGATCCCTGAGTCAACAGATGGAGACAGCTGCAAGACAACAACAATCTGAACGAACAGTTTGCAGCAGGATGGACTATCAGCTCGGAGACCACGGCTGCGTTACCCTTGACGTTGCATCACAGACAGGAGCGCCTGCGATGGTGTACTCAACGACGAATCTGGATGCACGAATGGCAAAACGTCATTTTTTTCGGATAAATCCAGGTTCTGTTTACAGCATCATGATGCTCGCATCAGTGTTTGGCGACATCGCGGTGAACGCACCTTGGAAGCTTGTATTCGTTATCGCCATACTGGCGTATCACCTGGCGTGATGGTAATGGGTGCCATTGGTTACACGCCTCGGTCACCTCTTGTTCGCATTGACGGCACTTTGAACAGTGGACGTTACATTTCAGATGCGTTACGACCCATCGCTCTACCCTTCATTCGATCCTTACGAAATCCTACATTTCAGCAGGATAATGCACGACCGCACGTTGCAAGTCCTGTACGGGCCTTTCTGGATACAGAAAATGTTCGGCTGCTGACCTGGCCAGCATATTCTCCAGGGTCCAACGGTGGCCGAGCAACTGGCTCGGCACAATACGCCAGTCACTACTCTTGATGAACTGCGGTATCGTGTTGATGCTGCAGGGGCAGCTGTACCTGTACACGCCACCCAAGCTCTATTTGACTCAATCCCCAGGCGCATCAAGGCCGTTATTACGGCCAGAGGTGGTTGTTCTCGGTTCTGATTTCTCAGGATCTATGCACCCAAATTGCGTGAAAATGTAATCCAATGTCAGTTCTAGTATAACATATTTGTCCAATGAATACTAGTTTATCATCTGCATTTGTTCTTGGTGTAGCAATTTTAATGGCCATTAGTGTAGATAGTCGTTTTTCTCTCGGGGAGGGAATGACTATTAGTGATACGTGGTACCCCCAGCCACGCACCGTGCGATGGCTCGCGGAATATGCGTGTAGATGCAGATGACGTAAGTACACTGAACGATTTATGGATCCAGCTGCCACAATTAGCCAGTGCTGTCAGCTTCACCCTACGTAAAAACAATGGAAGACTGTATTCGAAACATAAGCTCTTCAATTGCTTGCTACGGTGAGTGCAGGGAGTTCACTATACAACTCACCCATGCAAGTGCTACTCCCAAGAGGGAAACGTCCTCCAGCTGAGGTAATTTAAAGTTTTACCTAAAACGGTCGTGTCTGTCTGTTTGAACACGCTAATCTACTAAACTACTAGACGAATTTGCATGCAGTTTTCACAGGTAACTTGAGTATAGCCCGGGGTAAAGTATAGGTTTTATTTCATCAAAATTGAATCACTAAAAACTATCGTAATTTAAAGTTTTACGAGTCTGCTCAGATTAGTATTTCGCATGTTTACCTCACCAAAGAAACAATAGATGGCGCTGTTGGTTTTGTAGTGCACCAAAGAACCAATCGGGGTGCCGTTACTTTTCTTTTAATTCAGTGACAGATATATTTTCAGAAATTTAAGCTTCACAGTATTATCTTTACGATTGCAAACTGACATTGAATCGACTTGGTTAGGATATACTAAATTACTGGTTTCGCGTTGTGTATAAAAAAACTTATGAAATTGTTTTGCTTTTTTCTATTGTTTTTCTTTGTATTTGAAACTTCAGCTAGAAAAAACGAGTTTATTGACGAAGTTTTCATGATGTACATCATACAAAATACGTTTGATCAGAGGATTACAAAACCGTAATTGCATTTTGTCTAGGCGATGTATTATTAAACTTATTGATACAGTTTAAGTGGCGTGTTAGTTCATACATAATACACTAATACGTCGTCACTTAAATGAAAGTGGCCCCCAGAAGCAAGGTGTTTTGACCTCCTGTTTCAATTGAAATAAGACTTCACTAAAATTGGCAGAACGTAAGATGAGTGGCGCTCTTAAATCAGGGCTTGCAGGATTAGTTGGTGCAAGCCATTCCCCACAGAACCTATCCACCCACAGGAAATAATAATTGGTTCTGACTTCTGATGATACATGTTAGTAAAGATCGGGAAAATTTCTAGAAGACAAACCAGATACGGAAACTAACCACAAGAAGAAAGCTGATAAATTAAATACAAATAAAAGGATCGGTATGGAAGGGGCGGATATTTTTCAGCAATTTTGTGTAGTGACAGAATGTGTCTGCTATGTTACATCGATAGATTCTCAGAACCAATTTTTATTGTGCAGAATTTAGTTTATGGCTAACAAGTAGTTTTCATCTGAAGCAGTCGAGTTGGAACAGTTTGACAGCTTGCGATCAACCTCAGATTTATTAAAACCGTGACGAGTTGAATGGAATTATATTACAAACAAATCTAGTTGTCTGTAAAAAAAAAACATATTACAGTAGCTTTTAGGTGGTTCTGTAGCGCCCTTATTTAAGCTTACACTTTAAGACAAAAAGAAAACAAAAACGAAAAACGACACAACACGAATGCTTTACCCGACTGGGGCTGAAATATGTAGATGTGTTGTACAGGTACAGACAAACAAGTGATTACAATTTCAGAAAAATTGGATGATTTACTTAAGGGGTGATGTTGATGAAAACATTTACTATTTCAAAAATGCACCAAATTCACAGTTTTGGAGGTATGGCAATGAAATTTTGTACCAAGTTTACATAAGAATAACACATTTACATATAAAATTCTTTTATTATATAAACATTTTCGTATAAAATATGGAAATTCATTTTCAAAAAATAATGTATGTTCCTTTATCTCAAAGTATTCAAGAAATTACTACAAAAATTTCCTTGTTTCATCTCTTTGTATGTTGTAAGCTCGTCTCATGATGTTTTTGGAATAGGTCAAACAGGAGAATTTTCATAATTTTTTTATTGTAATCCACAAGTACAATTTTAAATTCATGCAAAATTCCAAGCACTTTGCCCCATATCTCATCTTGCAATCAGAATTGCCTTTGCCTTTCGCGGGCAAGTGCTCTTTCAGGAGTGCTAGGTCTGCAAGGTTCGCAGGAGAGCTTCTGTAAAGTTTGGAAGGTAGGAGACGGATACTGGCAGAAGTAAGGCTGTGGTTAGCGGCCGTGAGTCGTGCTTCGGTAGCTCAGATGCTAGAGCACTTGCCCGCGAAAGGCAAAGGTCCCGAGTTCGAGTCTCGGTCGGGCACACAGTTTTAATCTGCCAGGAAGTTTCATATCAGCGCACACTCCGCTGCAGAGTGCAAATCTCATTCTAGGCTTATGATATTTAAATTATTACCAATAACACAGTAATTAATAGAAGAATATGATTCACATGTACATATTTTAATTAGCGAGTATATAACAGTTATAATTACGCAATAATATTTCACTGTGATACAGACCTAAGCCTCAATGTTTTAAATGTTTTAAAAAAGTAAGTTGTTTAGACTTACCATGTCATTTTCAGATGAAAATTCATCACAGGGATAATAACTGCTGCCACTGGACGAAAAATCGCATTCAGAACTAGCCATTTCTGTATCTGAATCTTCTTTTTCGCTTATGCATGTAAGTAGCCTTTTCTTTGGAAGCTCCATTGTACTGTGGCTTTTGGTTGTTTCGCACCCGAAAGAGACTGCTTCCTCACACTATTATAACAATAAGTGTGAACTGCTCTGCCATCTAGTGAGGGAAAGTTAAAGTATTTACACAGTAGCTTCCTCTGTTGAATAGAGGTTCAACTAACACAAAAAACGTATTTGGGAAAAGTGTGACTTTAGGCTACATCATTCTCGCCCCTTCAGTTCATTCGTGGTGCGTTTCGCTTCTTTTCTTGTTTGTCTGGAGGTGTACTTACCTACTTCCAGGCTTAGGCTATTATGCTGTTCCGGCGTGTTTTCCTGCCATCTATTCATCGGGCAAGCAATGTCTGTACTTGTACGAGGATATTTTCTGCAATTTTGTTTATTCACTTACGTCTCGTTTCCATGCATCAGTGTTGGTACACCAATTGTCTTATAGATTGGATCTCTTCTCTCAACTTGCCCATCAATGTTCACCGAATTATTTCACACATATATTTAAATCGATGAAGCTTTTTCTTCTCTTCGTCATTAACGTTAGAAGATGAACCACAATCAAGATAAATGAAGCTTTAATTTTGTCCTATTGCTCGTCCTGTTACTATCTTGGCTCTAATTGGGTATTTTGCTTGCTATGATATAACTTTGTTTTTTTCCCTATATATCTGAAAATGATAACTTTTGCAAAGTATATGGCATGTATAATTATTTCTGAAGTTTATCTTGAACAAACTAGTGAGTTTAAAAGTAGAAGTGATTCTCCAGCAGGAGGTGGTTTTTACTCATTGGTCTGAAGATGATCACAGTAGTGATCGAAACCGGTCACCATGATAAATAAATTAATTGTGATCAAAACTGTTTTTGATAGTAAATAAAACAAAAATGTTTCAACTTTTCGACCCACTACTGTGTTTTATTGTAATTTGGTTTAGTGAGGAAACAGTGCATGGATGAACGACCGGAAGTCAGAGTCCAAAGGGCACAATATTTCGGCAAGCGATCCCATTGCCATCATCAATTAGCTGACCCGCTTTTATCTCTCCCCCTCCCCCACCCCCTCCGATCTGCCGCCCTATCCGTCAGTCACCCGCGCCCCGCGTCTCCCCCACCACTCCTCCAGCAGACTCACTGCTCCCTCCTAGGTTCGCACCCAGGTACGAGTGCTGGCGGCGCCTCTGCTGTTCGTCCATCTGCCCCCGAAGTCAGTTCGTTGCGCGGCATCTCCTTCTTCTTCTTAATGAGACAAATTTTGCGGGTTCTCAGGACTCACTAAAGATGTACACTCTCTCACAATTGATTAGCGGTTCCCACATTCGAATCTCGACAAATGATTCAATGAGACACTTCCAAAAGTTGTACGAATTTGTCTGAACGTTAGTATGATTGCAATTCATTCCATGTAATTCCTACAGGCAATGTTCCGCGACTGCCTCTTGCAGTTATTGAACTATATGAAAAACCGTGAATTAGTTACAAACTACAGCCTCCACGCACTTTGTTCAACATGTCAACGTCACTAAAGATATTCGGATTTAGGTTATGACATGTTCGACAAGCCTGCCATCATTGGCGATGATGTGGTGTAGACGAATACCGACATTCTGTATGACCCGCTGAAGTGTCAGAACACCGATGCTATCGACGACCTCCTGAATGGTTGTTTTCATCTCAGCAATGGTTTTGGAGTTATTAATGTACACCTTGTGTTTAATGTAGCCCAGCAAATAGAATTCGCGTAGAATGACACATAGTTATGCACTTTCAGTACAGGGTGACAATTATTGAACTATATGAAAAAAAACATAAATTAATTACAAACTACGGCGTGCACACACTTTATTCAACATGCAAACGTCATTACAGATATACTTGTTATGTTGGCAGAAGAGCCAAAACCATGTTATTAGTGGAGGCCGAAATGCACGCGTTTTAGCTCACGCAGGCTGGCGTGAGGAGGGAAGGACTATACTGACGTGACGTCTGGAACATGACAAGGAATGAGAATTGAGGAAGCGGACGTAATTAGTTTGATACTTAACTTTAATCCATTATGATGAACGTCGCTCTTGACGGTACATGATTCACAATATTATCCGTTCAGAATACGTTCGTAGTAACTGAATATGGCGCCTTGCTAGGTCGTAGCAAATGACGTAGCTGAAGGCTATGCGAAACTGTCGTCTCTGCAAATGAGAGCGTCTGTAGTCAGAGCGCCTGTAGGCAGTGAACCACCGCTAGCAAAGTCGGCTGTACAACTGGGGCGAGTGCTAGGAAGTATCCCTAGACCTGCCGTGTGGCGGCGCTCGGTCTGCAATCACTGATAGTGGCGACACGCGGGTCCGACGTATACTAACAGACCGCGGCCGATTTAAAGGCTACCACCTAGCAAGTGTGGTGTCTGGCGGTGACACCACAATTCTAATTTAGGTTATGACATGTTCGATGTGCCTGCCGTCATTGGCGGTGTAGCGGCACAGACGAACAGCTAAATTCTGCATGACCCGCCGAAGTATCGGAACATCGATGCTGGGAAGTTTGCAGATGAGCAAGGGTTTTGGGGTTATTGCTGTACACCTTGTCTTTAGCACATCCCCACAAAAAGGAGTAACATGTGTTGAGATCCGGAGAATATGGCACCCAATAGAGGCCCATGCCAGTGGCCTCTGGGTATACCAGAGCCAGAATGCGGTCCCCAAAGTGCTCCTCAAGGACATCACTCTCCTGCTTCGATTGGGTCGAGCTCCGCCTTGCATGAACAACATCTTGTCGAAATCAGTCGATTATGCGGATGAAATCATCTTTCAAAACGTTCACGTATCGTTCGGCAGTCATCGTGCCATCAAGGAATAGCGCACCGATTATTCCGTGAATGGACACTGCACACCACACAGTCACCTGTTGAGTGTGAAGAGACTTCTCGACTGTCACATGCGGCTTCTCAGTCCCCCAAATGCGCCAAGTTTTCTTATTGACGAACCCATGCAAATGAAAGTGGGCTTCATCCCTAAACCAATCCATACCTGCGTACACTAATTCTGATACAAACCGTTCAGAAGCTATGACGATTTTATTTCGTAGAGTTAAATAATTGCCACCCTGTACCAGGCTACTGCAATCTTGTGCGCCGCACAGCACACAGCGTCTGAGAAATTTAAAACTGTTTTTTGGTAAATATTTAGAGAAGTACAAATCGGATTAAACAAGGGTGTAATAAAAGTTGTTCGTTTCGAAGGGGAACATCGAATGATGCCAAACTCGACCCCCCTGCCCCACCCCCAGGGTGACGGACGGGGTCAACTTTGACATTTTAAGTAGTTAACCCCATTTGTTATTGCAGATTCGAATTCTCCGGGAAAAATACATAACTTTAAATATAAATTTTTGTTACGTGATACGTGGTGCTGTTATCGACAACAATCAAAATGGGTTAAAAACTGTTGAAAAATGATGATATCTCAAGAAATATACATCATGTTAGGGTCACAGGGGGTTTATAAAGGCAGTTATTCCACTCGTAAAATATTTAATAACAAACCGGTTTTTATAGCAGAATAACTTGGTTCTCCTGAACATAATATATTGCTTTTTCCATATTATTAGTGTAATTTCTTCCATAGATGTCGATTACATGGAAGGCATTGGTTTATTTATAAAAGAAATTGCACCAATAATGTTGACAAAGTAATGTTTTATGTTCAGGAGAACCACGCTTGTTTGCTATAAAAGACCGGCTTCTCATTAAATATTTTAGAATAGCTGCCTTTCTCACCTCGTGCCATCCTAATATGGAGGGTATTTCTTGAGATATTATCACATTTCTGCGCTTTTTAAGGGGTTTTGACTTTTATCGAGTACAGTCCCATCTATCAAGCAACTATAAAAGTTTTAAATACAAAACTGATGTTTTTTTTTTCAGAGAATCCGAATCTGCGATAAAAAATGTGGGTGGCTATTTAAGAATTCGAAGTTGACCGCCTCATGTCTTCTGGAGGTGGAGCAGGGGGTTGTGGCGATACCTGTAAGACACCGCTAGCCCACGCCTCTCGCGGTGTGCGTTTAACCCCAT
Source organism: Schistocerca gregaria (assembly GCF_023897955.1). Taxonomy (NCBI): domain Eukaryota; kingdom Metazoa; phylum Arthropoda; class Insecta; order Orthoptera; family Acrididae; genus Schistocerca; species Schistocerca gregaria. The sequence goes on along the minus strand of NW_026061870.1, from coordinate 225,151 downwards.
TTAAATGACGCGCCAAGCGCGCGCCCAGCGGCTGTACGATTAATTAAATAATCGGCGTGCTAATCACAGTTGAAATCTCTGGTCCAGAGGGACGTGAAGAGGCTGTGGTCCAGAGAGAGAGTAGAGTCAGTCGAGTCTTGTTCAGTCTTAAGAGTCAGTCGAGCTAGAAAGTGTCTTGTGAAACGATCATTCTGCGGATAATATTAGTGTGATGATTTCTTTTATATGTGTTGTGTTGTCTTCTTCGATGAGTAAAAAAAAAAATTATAGGTAAAATAAATTTTTGTGATGTCCATCAATAAGTTCATTCCAGTAAAAATAGAACCACTTCCCTTCACCTTTATTCACCCTTTTTTCTTTCTTTCCTTTCAACAAAACAAAAACAAAAAATTACCACCCTCCTTTTTTTTTTAATTCCGGACATCACAGGGTGTAACTGGATGCTCCACTTCGACCCTAATAACTTTTACTACATCCTTTTTTAAATCCGGTATGTAGTTTTACAGATATATCCAAAATGAGTTTAAACTGCCTCACCTCGTATATGTCTTGGTACATGGGCAGGCGATACGATAGACCACGGATTTACATAGTCTGTTTCGTTTGAACACAAGTTCGTTGAATAATAACATCTGGCCGTTCGCGGTTGAATTGCTTCGTTATGAAATACACCAGAAGGAGCTGAAGAATCACATACTAAAGAGACGACTGAAAATTTGAACCGAGGCTGGGATTCAAATCCTGGTTTTCTGCTCACTAGGAAGATGTGCCAACAACTACGCCACCCTGCCACAACTGCACGGACTACCCTAGCACCCCTCTGTCCTTAATCCAAATTCCCATTCACCCACTTGGTATTCGTCCTAAACCCGAACAGAATTACATAGGCACTCCACCTGTACCGGCATGGCACCTCAACACCCAACGAAATGGGGCATCACAGACATTTGATTCTTGGAAAGGTCTCTAGAACCATTGAAGCGTGTATGCCTGTTTTTCTGAGAGGATGCTCCGTATAGTTCAGGGGGAATACCAGGAATAAATGGGAATTTGGATCGAGTAGGGAAGTGTGCTGGGGTAGTCTACACAGTTATGCACCGAGCGATGTGGCGCAGTGGTTAGCAGTGGTTAGAACACTGAACTCGCATTCGGAATAATGACGGTTCAAACCCACGCCCAGCCATCATGATTTAGGTTTTCTGTGACTTCCCTAAATCATTTAAGGGAAATGGCGGGATGGTTCCTTTGAAAGAGCATGGCTGACTTCCTTCCCCATCCTTCCCTAATCCGATAGAACTGGTGACCTCACTGTTTGGTCCCATCTCCCGAATCAACCAACCAACCGTAGTTATGCAAAGCCGCTTAGCCTGGGGGGGTGTAGCGAGCAGGAGACCAGGGGTTCGAGTCCCGGCTTTGGTTCAAATCTTCATTCTTCGCTTCAGTCTGCATTTATACATCATAGGTGTTTGACACTTGAAAGAGTCTCTGGGACCATATACACAGAAGAGCCAAAGAAACTGTTATGCATGCGTAATATCGTGTAGAGCCCTGCAACATGATGTGGCATGGAGTCGTCTAATGTCTGAAGTAGTTCTGGAGGGAACTGATGCCATGAATCCTGCAGGGCGTCCCATAGATCCGTAAGGAAACGTGAGGGTGGAATTCTCTTCTGAACGGCACGTTCAAAGGCATCCCATATATGTTGAATAATGTTCACATCTGGGAAGTATGGTGCGCAGCGAAAGTGTTTAAGCTAAACAATGTTCCTGGAGCCAATTTATAGCAATTCTAGACGTGTGGGATGTCGCACTGTTCTGCTGGAATTGCCTAAGTCCATCGGAATGCGCAATGGGCATGAATGGATGCAGATGATCAGGCAGGATTCTTACGTACGAGTCACCTGTCATAGTCGTATGTAGACGTATCAGGGGTCACATATCAGTCCAATTGTCCCACACCATTACGCAGCCTCCACCAGCTTGAACAGTACCCTGATGACTGCAGGGTCCATGGATTCACGAGGCTGTCTACATACCCGTACACGTCCAACCCCTCGATACAATTTGAAACGAGACTCGTCCGACCAGGAAACATGTTGCTAGCCACCAACAGTTCAAGATCGTTGACGGACTCACGCGAGGCAGTCATGTCGTGCAGTCATCAAGGATACACGAATGGGTCTTCAGCTCCGAAAATCCCATATCGATGATGTTTTTTGAATGGCTCGCACGCTGACTCCTGTTGATGGCCCAGCACTGAAATGTGGAGTAATTTGCGGAAGGGTTGCACTTCTGTCACGTTGAAAGATTCTCTTCAGTAGTTGTTGGTACCGTTCTTGCAGGATCTTTTCCCGACCACAGCAATGTCGGAGATTTGATGTTTTACCGGATTCCTGATATTCAGGGTACGCTCGTGAAACAGTCGTACAGGAAAATCCCGACTTCATCTACCTCGGAGATGCAGTGTCCCATCGCTCGTGCGCCGAGTATAACACTACATTCAAACTCACTGAAATCTTGTAGCAGCAGTAACCAATCTAACAACGGCACCAAGCAGTTGCTGTCTTATATAGACATTGCCGACCGCAGCGCCGTATTCTGCCTGTTACAGATATCTGCATGCCTATACCAGTTTCTTTGGCGCTTCAGTGTAGTTTCATTTGACTCGCATACTAATTTGTGCATTCCTACTGTAGCACGCTTTACATGTAGATCTACATCTACTTGGTTATTCTGCAAGTCACACTTAAGTGCCTGGTAGAGGGTTCATCGAACCATTTTGATACTAATTCTGTACCATTCCACTCTCGAATGGCACGTGGGAAAAAGGAACACCTAAATCTTTCCGTTCGAGCTCTGATTTCTCTTATTTCATTATGATGAAAATTTCTTCTTACTTAGGTGGGTGTGAGCAAAATATTTTCGCATTCAGAAGAGAATGGTTCAAATGGCTCTGAGCACTATGGGACTTAACTTCAGAGGTTATCTGTCCCCTAGAACTTAGAACTACTTAAACCTAAAGACATCACACACACCCACGCTCGAGGCAGGATTCGAACCTGATACCGTAGCGGTCGCGCGGTTCCAGACAGTAGCGCCTAGAACCGCATGACCACCCCTGCCGGCTCAGAAGAGAAATTAGGTGACTGAAATTTCGTAATTTAGATCTCGCAAAGTAAGAAAACCGCCTTTGTTTCAGCGACTGCCAGCCCAGTGACACTCTCACCGCTACTGCGCGATAGCACGAAGCGGGCTGACCTTCTTTGCACTTTTTCGATGTCCCCCGCCAGTCCTACCTGGTAAGGATCCCACACCGCACAGCAACATTCCAGAGCAGAGGACGGACAAGTGCAATGTAGAATGGAAGATAGGAGACGAGGTACTGGCGGAATTAAAGCTGTGAGGACGGGGCGTGAGTCGTGCTTGGATGGCTCAGTTGGTAGAGTACTTGCCCGCGAAAGGCAAAGGTCCCGAGTTCGAGTCTCGGTCCGGCACACAGTTTAAATTTGCCAAGAAATTTCAAGTGTAATCTAGGCTGTCTCTTTAGTGGGTTGGTCTCATCTTCTACGTGTTCTGCCTACAAAGCGTAGTCTTTGTTTCGTCTTCCCCACAATATAATCTATGTGGTGTTTCCAATTTAAGTTGCTCATAATTGTAATTCCTAGGTATTTAGGCGAATTGACAGCCCTAAGATTTGTGCAATTTATCGTATACCCAAAATTTATGGTATTTCTTTTAGTACCGATGTAGATGACTACGCACTTTTCTTTGTTCAGTGCCAATTGCCACTTTTCGCACCATACAGAAATTCTCTCTCTAAATCATTTTGTAATTGGAACTGATCGTCTGATGATTTTTCTTGATAGTAAATTACAGCTGCTTCTGCAAACAATCTAAGACGGCTGTTCAGATTATCACCTAGAACATTTATGTAAATCAGGAACAGCAGAGGGCCTACGACACTACCTGTCGGAACGCCAGATATCACTTCTGTTCTACGCACTACGAACTGTGACTTCTCTGAGAGGAAATCACGAATGCAGTCACACAACTGAGACGATACTCCATATCCACGCAATCTAATTAAATCCTTCTGGAAATCTAGGAATATGGAATCGATCTGAGATCCCCTGTCGGCAGCACTCATTACTTCATGGCAATAAAGAGCTAGGTGCTTTGCACAAATGCTTGGCCGGTACGACCACCTGATCTCACTCCCTGTGGTTTCTGGTTGTGGGGCTACCTGAAGGTCAGAGTTTACCAGGTGAACATTCGTGCATGTGCTGAAGTGCAGGATATCCAGAAAGGTAGCCAGCATACCTACGGACATGCTTCGTTCGGATGCACAGAATGCAATCCTGCACGTTCAGGCTCTTCTGGACACTAGAATGAAATTTTCACTCTACAGCGGAGTGTGCGCTGATATGAAACTTCCTGGCAGATTAAAACTGTGTGCCGGACCGAGACTCGAACTCGGGACCTTTGCATTACCCTGGCAAGTTCTTTACCAACTGAGCTACCCTCACAGCTTTACTTCCAAACTTGTCCGTGAAAGGCAAAAGTCCCGAGTTCGAGTCTCGGTCAAGCACACAGTTTTAATCTGCCACGAAGTTTCTTCTGGACACTGATGGGCGCCATATTGATGGTTCAAATGGCTCTGAGCACTATGGGACTCAACGTCTGAGGTCAACCTAACTAATCTAAGGACGTCACACACAACCAGGCCCGAGGCAGGTTTCGAACCTGCGACCCTAGCAGTCTCTCGGTGCCAGACCGTAGCGCCTAGAACCGCTCGGCCACCACGTGTTGGTTAAGTATCAATAAGTCATTTTCTTCAAGGTAATTCATAATGTTCGAGTACAGTATATGCACCAAAATCCTACTCCAAATTGAGGCCAGTGATATGGGTATGTAATTCAGTGGGATACTCCTATTTCCTTTCTTGAATTCTGGTGTGACCTGCGCTACTTTCCAGTCTTTAGGATCTGATGGAGAGGGCAGCAGTGTAACGCGCGCGCTGTGTGCAGTGTGTTCCAGGAGATGCTGTACGGGATCTCGACGGGGTTCGGGTCGCCGCAGGTGCCGGTGGCGGAGATCCTGGCGCGCGCAGTGCCCACCCTGCACTCGCCGCAGAAGCCCAAGAGCAGCAACTTCCTGCAGGTGCCCGACATCGAGTCGCCCAGGTACGTGGGAGGCCGCGCCGCCCCCGCCCCTCCAGCAAACGCTCGCAGACCGCAGCCTCCGTGAAGTATCTGATGAGCGGGTCACCACCAACAGTGCCAAAGTGCTTCCGCTCCGTGAGACACTGCAGAGAGGTTTGGAATTTAACCCATGGTACTGGTCCAATGTTTTCCACATCCATTTAGGTAAATATTGGGCTGGTTTCCCAGGTTCCAATTCAGCTACACACTGCGCACACAGTTTGAAAACTATGATACATTTCGCCGTGCCACATATACTATACACAGACAGAAGAGGTACACAGGTCGCACGCAGACCACATATCAATCGACACAGCCTCCGTGAAGTATCTGATGAGCGGATCACCACCAACAGTGCCAAAGTGCTTCCGCTCTGTGAGACACTGCAGAGAGGTTTGGAATTTAACCCATGGTGCTGGTCCAATATTTTCCACATCCGTTTAGGTAAATATTGGGCTGGATGCCCAGGTTCCAATTCAGCTACACACTGCGCACACAGTTTGAAAACTATGATACATTTCGCCGTGCCACATATACTATACACAGACAGAAGAGGTACACAGGTCGCACGCAGACCGCATATCAATCGACACAGCCTCCGCGAAGTATCTGATGAGCGGATCACCACCAACAGTGCCAAAGTGCTTCCGCTCTGTGAGACACTGCAGAGAGGTTTGGAATTTAACCCATGGTGCTGGTCCAATATTTTCCACATCCGTTTAGGTAAATATTGGGCTGGATGCCCAGGTTCCATTTCAGCTACACACTGCGCACACAGTTTGAAAACTATGATACATTTCGCCGTGCCACATATACTATACACAGACAGAAGAGGTACACAGGTCGCACGCAGACCGCATATCAATCGACACAGCCTCCGCGAAGTATCTGATGAGCGGATCACCACCAACAGTGCCAAAGTGCTTCCGCTCTGTGAGACACTGCAGAGAGGTTTGGAATTTAACCCATGGTACTGGTCCAATATTTTCCACATCCATTTAGGTAAATTTTGGGCTGGTTTCCCAGTTTCCAATTCAGTTACACACTGCGCAAACAGTTTGAAAACTATGATACATTTCGCCGTGTGACATATACTAGACGGAGAAAGAAGGGGTACACGGAATTCTCTTGGTGGATGAGCTCTCAGTAGCCTTGCAACGATTTTGGGACTGGCGATTCCATCTACAACACAGCCGGACCCAGCAATGGCTGGACATAGGGCACCAGAATGGGTGCGATGGTGATGTTTGGTTTGTGTGGCGCTCAACTGTGCATTCATCAGCACCCGTACAAAGTCCCAATTTGTACAAAGTCCAATTTTTTGACACAATCTAATCTAGCCACTGTCACGAATGATGATGATGATTATGTTGATCATGAAACGACGAGGACAACACAAACACCCCGTCCCCAGGCAGAGAATACCTTCAACCCGACCGGGAATCGAACCCAGTACCCCGTGATTCAGTGTCAGCAACGCCAGCCACTAGCCAATGGAATGGGTGGTACTGCCACGAATGATGATGACGATTATGATGATGATGAAATGATGAGGACAACACAAACACCCATTCCCCAGGCAGAGAATAGCCTCAACCCGGGTGGGAATCGAGCCCTGTACCCTGTGATCCAGATGCAGCAACACTTGCCCCTAGCCACTGGAATGGGTGGATGGACTGGTACAAAGACTCGTGATCGGGAACTGCATGCTACCACTGCTGGCCAAATACTGGCGATAACAAGGTCATGAATATTTTTGCTAGTAAACAGGCCGTCTCCAGCACAACATACCAGTAACACGCCCACTCCGGTTCCTAAAAGAATCGAAAACGCGTGTCAGCGTTCACGAGAAGTTTTGCAGCATAGTTAAGTTCGTTGCAACTTGTGAAGTGCTCTGATTCTCAAATCCTGTTTCTGTGTAGTCCTAGTACTTCGCGCACAATTTCTGGCTTTAATTATAGGTTATGGGTTCCACCTTTTTGCAAACACGCTGTGTTTTCGTTCTACCCACACGTTTGAGCGCTTCTGTGCCATCATCTGTGGTTTTCCATTCATTGAAAACTGTAAAAAAATGAACATATTTTAGGTTGTAATTCATTTGACAAAGTGAGGCCTACAATTTTTATTAAGCTGTGTGTTGTGGGCAGTCTTGTGAAGTTACAACCTAAAATATGTTCATTTTTACAATTTTCAATAAACGGAAACCAACTGATGATGGCACAGAGCTGCTGAAACATGTTTGGATAAAAAGAAAAAAGTGTCATTGCAAAAAGGCGGAGCCCATAACCTATAATTTAACTGCAAAAGCTGGAAAAAAAAGTTCAAATGTGTGTGAAATCTTATGGGACTTCACTGCTAAGGTCATGAGTCCGTAAGCTTGCACACTACATAACCTAAGTTATCCTAAGGACAAACACACACACCCATGCCCGAGGGAGGACTCGAGCCTCCGCCGGGACCAACCGCACAGTCCATGACTGCAGCACCTTTGACCGCTCGGCTAATCCCGCGCGGCCAAAGCGGGAAGAAATGACAAGAGTTGCAGATCCAAAAGATGAATATTTCGTAGTCCAGCCAGTCATTCCCCAGTAACCTCTACAGTAAATACAGGAAAACCTTAATGAAACTTCAGAAGAGAGCTCTCAAGATACAGTTTAGTAAAAACTGTAGACTTAACTTTGTTAGATCAGTTACAACCTAAAATACGTTCATTTTTTACAGTTTTCAGTAAACGGAAATCCACTTATGGTGGAACAGAGGTGCTGAAACATATTTGGGTAAAAAGAAAAAAACTGTATGTTTGCAAATAGGCGGCACCTATAACCTGCCATTTAACTGCAAATGTGAAAAGAAAGGCCAAGAGGTGCAGATACAAAAGATGAATATCTAGCTTGAAAACTTGGATCACTGTGTTAACACTTTAACTTCAGAATATACTTCTTAAAGAGTAGATTTTGGCAGCATGTCAAATTTTGAAATTTGGCCAATAATTATTCGAAATATTGAAAATCAAATTTTAGATGTCCTGAAAGCCTGCAGCTGCTACAGCACATCCCTGTGCCCTGTTTTGCTGTTAGGTAATATAGACTGGAGTAACGAAGAAGGAGGTGTGTATTTGTTTTATCGACCGGCAGCAGTCTTCGGCAGAGTCAACTGTAGTATAGTGCTGAGAATATTATAAGATGTAGATTGGAGAGATAGAAAGATAAGGAGATTTACACAGAACAAAAAGTGTTTGAATGAGTAGGGAATTAGGAGACGGAAGAGATGAGCATTGGAAGGGGGGTAAAGCAAGAAGTTCGCTATCACCGAACCCGTTCAGCATATTTGGAGAATAATTGGAAGCTAAATAATAAAGACTACAAAACGGAGTCAGAAGATGAGCTGTAGAAGATGTTGAAGAGTATTGCAACGAATGGCAAAGAGTATGGACTGAATAAAAATATAGGAAAGACAAAAGCGATGAGATAAGCAAGAGGGAAGCGCCAATTAATGTATTCTTAGTTGGAAAGTAAAATCTTTTCTGCACCTTGGAAGATTAATGACATGAAATGGAAGATGTAAAGAAGAAATAAGGAAGACATTTGTGGGAAAGAGAGAATTTGAAACGGTGAAGCAGTTACTAATAAGTAGAAGAATTCCGATAGAGCTAAATGTTACGCCAGGAGTTATATAGCAGTGAATCGTCGACAGTTAACAAGAAAGAAGAAATTAATCCAGAAAGTTTTGAAATGTGGCTATGGAGAAGAACGCTTAAGGTGGAGTGGATTGACAGACTTAAGAATCGACAAGTAAGGAAGGAAATAGGGGAAAAATAAGATCATTTGACGTGATCAAAAAATAAGGTCTCGGCTGGGATGTATACTGCTTTGGAATTCTCTGCAACAAATGATTGTAGAGGGAAAAGTGGAAGTAGTGAGAGGAATAGTTAGGAAGAGATTTGGAATGATGGGTGACAGTAGAAGAGGCCGAACATACGATGAAGGAAGATGCTCACAATGGGACATGATCGAGAGCCTCCAGAAACACGGATACGCTAAAGAAGAAGATCCAATGCGTTTTGAAGATACAACCCATTTTCACGGACTGCACTGGCGTTTTTTGTTTATTACATGTATTTCAGTTTGTGACCTAGCAGTAACTGTACGACATAGTTATCAGCTGTACGCGAGAAATATCTCAGACGATAGAAACTAAATAAGTAAAGTATTACTAACTTTTGGCTTCATTTTGTCATTATTGATGCAGTATTTATTTCTTTTATGTCGCCTCAGATTTTTTGTGGCGTAAAATTAACAGCTATTTCTCTCCTTTACTGAACTAAACTCCGTCCGAACAAGCCTTGGAAGGCCCAACGGAACCGACCGGCCGCCGTGGCATCCTCAGATCTCAGGCGTCACTGGATGCGGAGATGGAGAGGCGTGTGGTGAACACACCGCTCTCCCGGCCGCTTGTCAGTTTACGAGACCGGAGCCGCTTCTTCTCAATCAAGTGGGTCCTCAGTTTGCCTCATAAGGGCTGAGTGCATCTTGTTGGTTCCTTTACTGCTAGAAGATAAACTGAAGCAGACGCAACGCCCCAAAACCTTTATGTAATCCGTGAAAACGAAATTATATCTACGAAACGCATTCGATAAAAGAGGCAAATAAAACATCTCGACTGTAGACGGCGTTTTAGTAACAAAAATATTCCTAACCTACATACAAGCTACACACACTGACATTTCATGGAATATTTGTTATTAACTGACAAACATAATTTTTTTCACCCCTGGGAATCGATCTGGCCCCCTCCATGTTGACGCTACCTTTGTGGTCTAGATTAGCGACCTTGACCATCGTGTAGGTTCCATTCCTAGAAACACCAACATAAACACCGTTTACTGTCTTCTACAGCAAACGAGGAGCTCCCTGTAAAACCAATGTTGACCAACAAGACTGGCAATGTTATTCAGATCCCTAACGCTGTACCATCGCCACGTACAACGCACACAACAGACCAGTATCTCACAATATCGTTGGCTTCTTCGTACCAGATATGCCGCAGATGTAAAAGAGGTCTCATAAAGTTACTGTCAACATCGGACTCCGAAAGCTCTGTTACTCTCTAATCATATAAACTGAATCACTTTCATCTCAGTTCTGAAACCATTGCATCTCAGACCCCGCATGTACCGATTCAGGCTCGAAATCATTGGGCCAATAATAACTTCCTTGCAACACAAGATAAGTCTGTTTCCGAAGACGAGTTACAACATATTAAAACGTACTATTAATTTTCCCAAATTCCATACGAACTAAAAGAGATTTAGTTACTCATTATGTCTTGCCTTAATTAATAACTGATCAGTTCTGATCTCTTTGAAATAATGGTGGCAAAAATCTGTTAGCCGAGATTTATGTTTGTGTTTATTTGAACTCTGTTCTCTATTGTCTACTGTTTCACTCAAATAACAATCTATCTCCACATTATTTACCTCGATACATACTCACTACTGCAATGTGGAAAGGGCGCAAGATTCTACTGAATGAGAATAAATTTCCTTCCGATTTGATAAAGGAAGGAAGAAGGTGTGATGGTACCGACAGTAAAAACCAAATTCACAACCAAATCGATAACTGGCAACAGAATCATATAGTCTTTACGTGAGCCGATATCACTAAGTGGGAGCTCAGCATTTCAAAATCTCAGTAACCCCACCACATTTATGTAGTATGCCAAGTAAAACAAGCAGTAACGAGGCAAATAAATAAGAAACCTTTGTCAGAATAGGCTGTAAAAATATATGTGACAGTGATACAGCAGGTATTAAAAATTGTGCTGTCAAGGCCTATTTAATATGTTCGTACAAACCTAACATTTTAAACGTTTTTCAAGTGTTATATTTTTAATATTTTTATGCATTTTATGTGCTTATAAATAGTTGTTTTTTCGATGGATGTACTCTCAGCATCTATGTTATGTTGATTATATATGTGTGAAGGTCATGATTTCAATTAATCGACACACCTCATCCAAACAGCAAACATGTAAGACCGTGATTGGCTACGAATTCCATGTAACACTATTAGATATGTGCGTTCTTACTTTGGAAACTGACTACTATGGGTCAAAATTACATTAATTAAACTCGACTAATCACTTTAAAACCTACAAAAAAATCAAATTCTTAATAAACAATTTCTGTACTTAGTGGTTTTTGTGCAGTGATCAATATGATGTTTGCTATTTGGATATTGTAATTTTGTATACACCAGTTACAACAGATAGCGATTGAAAACGCAAATAAATATGTTGAAACATTTTTCTCTTCCCTAAAACTAAAGATCGTTACATTGAATATCGTGAAGTGATTCCATGCATTCGTACTGTGATGGTTGATCTCAGTATATAGAAACCTTCCTGCTAGAAACTCGAATTATTTTCTGGCCAGAGGAAGTGTGACAATCGCTAGGAAGCATGTACTGTAATTTATTCTCCCCTCTTCTGCCACTTGATTTCTGAGGACATACAAAGTCATATCTGAATTACTTTATGCCATTTGCATCTTTCGCCATTTCTTAAGAAAAATACCATCTGGAACTGCTCATTTCCATAAAAACGGAAGCCCCTCTTACAAAATTCCGATTTTTAGAAACCACCTACTTCATACTGCGTTCCATATAGGGACGTTCCAAAGTCTTCCATCAATACCATTCAGGTGTAAAACTATACTGAAAAAATACCATCAATAAGGAATATAGTCCCTTCTCCCTATCTGAATTCTCTACAGGCAAACACCCATTCATTCGCTTGAATTAAAGTTGTTTGCGAAGGAGTGAGAATTTCTTGTGTAGTTCTATGGTAAGCTTATTTTAGTAAGTTTTCTAATGGAAAAATGTCCTCCTATGACGACATTCGATAGCTAGGAGACAGAGGAGAAAGCGATATCTCTACGGTCGTAAAAGTAGTTACACGTGTATTAAGTGTTGGCCGATTACTACCAATACACGATCTTATGCGATATTTGTTGTGCAGTTTCGAGGGACATTGGACCAATGTGAATCCCGTTGTCATGAAATTTTACGGAGAACATTGAAGTTGTTGTGTTAGTGAACGCTTGATCTTTGCAAGTGCTCTTTTTATAAAATCTGATTTCAGTAACTTCGACAATTACGCTGAGTATATTGATATCCTATGGTCTACAGTCGCTACTATATGTCTTTATAAGCTGTAGACTGCACTTTGTCCTCTTCTATTTTATTCATACTTACTGTCGATTTTAGGTCAGTGACTGGGTATGTTTCATAAAGCTGTGACGCGGATTTCTGAAGGAAAAAAAAATGATTGTTGAAGAGTAGCAGGTTTAATAAAAAATACTTAACAATGGTACCTGAGTTTTGCATATCAGATTTGTTTTACTATACATACAGTTTAATTATCAAAACTTGGATAGATCACTTACTTCTACAAAAAGTTGAACAAATCATTCACATCACAACCATGAATATCACGTCTTCATTTTCTTGTGATAACGTGAAATTCTTTTTCTAAGATAAACCACATCTTATAGCAGTTGCCGCAATTCTGCTGTTTAATTTCTCTAACTTACAGTTACAAGTAGTTGAGACAATATAGAACCTAGTATAAAGAAAATGTTTCTGGGGATACAAAATGTTCAGTGCTATAGATGGTCATTTTATCATCATATCATTTTTATTAATAAGAGTTCATTTTTAATGTAAGTAATTTGCAGGTCGTAATTGTAGTGGTTAAGCTGTGCATCAACTTTTGTTAAACCTTGTAATTCACTGAAATTCAGTTCAATAACGGAATAGTTTAAAAAAGTGCGTAGCATACAAGTTTTGTAATTGTGAAGTTGCAGATTCGAATATGATTAGTGCCAACTTTTTTATTTACTTTCATTTAATTCTGTATCTATTATCAAATAGAAATGTTAATTAACAAATATTAAATTATAATGTTTGAAAAATTAACATTTTTTATTCTTAATAACTAGTCTTATGATAATAAATTAAAATGAGTTTTTGTCAAATTAAAAAAAAAAGGTATCCACATGAATGCTCAATCTCCGAAATAAGATGGTGTATTTCCTTCTGCTTAAAGTTTTGAATTTATGCACCAAATTTTTATTTATTGTGAACACCCACATTTACAAGTCATTGGTTACTAAAAGTAAAAGTAAAATTTTGTTACTTTTATTAAAGATTCATTATTTGTCAATTAATATTTCCATTTGTTGAAGTGTACAGAGTTTAAATGAAAGTAAAAGAATGTTGCTCCTAACTAGATTCGAACGACCATCTTTTACGATTGCATTACTTTAACGCTACACACTCAGATATCAGGGATTGGGTTAATAAGTTCGATACAGTACTTGGAAATCTTACAGGCTTCAAAACAAATTTATGCCTGGACACTAATCGTAAAATCCGCCAACTACGAAGGAAATTGAAGAGAGACGATCGGTAAGGTTTCCTTGTAAGCGGATTGGAACATCTGTCAGGAAACAGTAAGTCGTATCCAAGACTGAGGAAATCGTATCAGTTTTGCGTTTTTAACTCTGCCATTGTTAAAGCTGGTTATGTGATTAACTGCAAAAATTGTTTGATAAGGAAACCAAGATGTTTGTTCCACACATTGCGTGTGTCGTATTCATGGTTCTTGTAACGTGTAGTCCACCTAGACCTATTCACCTTACTGGATATACGTCAGCGCACTTTTTTTCTGTACAGCTGGGTCCGCAGCTTGAAACACGTCGTAATACAAAATTTTAAATTGAATCTTCCAAGTTAGTTGCTAACAGTTTTATTACATTTGGTACAAAATGCCTATTTCGGCAGTACAGGTGTAGTTGGGCGAGACGTACGTATTGCATTACTGATAAATCCTTTTGTCCATTGTCACTGTTCTCTACCGGGAAAATAAAACCACGTAGTAATTTGACAGCTACTTTACAGTTTCCCATGACTCTGCATGTTTACATTCTTGGTAAAAATGTAGCATGTTAATGTGTGTCCATATTTGGTAAACATATGGCATCACCGAGACCTGTCAACTAGCCGTCAAATTATTGCGTGACAACTGATCGAACGTGAAAGCCTCGGGCAGGTAGAAATGTGTTTGACATTGGAAAGACTGACGAAATGGGCCTAGTTAGCAGCTAACTTGGAGGATTCAGTTTAAAATGTCTTCACATATACTCCACAATCGACAGTTCAATGCATGGAGCAAATTACTTATAATCATGTAACTGCATTAACTGACACTCATTTCCTGCGGAAAAAACACCCAGAGCGAAATTAGACATTTTTCCGTTGTTAGTTTACAAGAATCGGTCTGTAAGCTTCTACACCAGGAATTATTCTTTGTTCTCCCTATTAAAAAAAGAAACTGTTGTAACTGGTACCTGTTTATCAATGTTTTTATCTAACTCTTGTCGTTTCTTTCTACAAATTACCTGTTTTAGTATTTGTTCTTTTTTCAACGACTCTAATCATTCATTTTTTCAGAATGCTCTATTAATCACAATTTTTTTACTTATATATGTGTGTTTTTAATGTATTTCTCACACAGTCTGCACCACACAAACTTTTTTTACTCACTAAAATAAGACAACATTTTTCCCCTTTTGTCTTTTTCCCCTGTTTTTCTGTGACTGTATTTCCAGTTGTATTTGTTCACGTCTCTCCGTCAACCTGGCGTAGATTCCGCTGCATGCTTTCCCTTGTCCACAGTTTGACGCTGTGCATGGCTTTATGTGGTTTCGGCTTCAGTCGCTTTTCGCTTTATCAGGCTTCAAGCTTCTGCCTGAAGAAGGGACGAACTAGTATAGAAAATATTTCTACTCTCCAAATTGACTTCTCCTTCCTGCACATTGTGTTAGCAAACGTAAGACGCATTGTCTAACATTTTTAACATACCATGCGGCAGTAAGGACATTTCCTAATGTGAAACCATACAGTTAAATTCATTTTCACGTCAGTAGGCAGCGTATCTTTCTTCCAATTTCAGCTAAAAGTCGGGCAAAAAGAATTAGTGTTCGTAAATGCAAAAGGAAAGTCAGAAAAACGCAACAAACTCAAGAAAAGAACAATGATTCAAGGGAAAAGGTGTTGGAGTTGTTACTACAGTTTTGGTGCACAGAATTGTAATAGAAAAAAAATTGTCACATTTTTGGACTTTTATCTCATTATGAAATTTAAAATTTTCCGCAAAAATGATTTTATATATATATATATATATATATATATATATATATATATATATATATATATATATATATATATAAAATCATTTTTGCGGAAAATTGCAAATTTCATAACGATATAAAAGTCCTAAAATGTGAAAAAAAATTTCTATTCCAACTCTGTGAAGCAAAACTGTAGTAACAATACCAACACCTTTTCCTTTGGATCATTGTTCTTTTCTTGAGTCTATTAAAAAAATACTTCCCATGTGAGTTAATATATCACTTATAAACTCACATGGGAAGTATTTTTTCTTTTTTTAATATAATCTACACCGGTTGAAAATGTTAAAATTTTTAGGTGCCTTGCACCAAGATCTAATAAAATCAGTATTTTTTTATATATATAGAAGGCTGTGGATGGCTGTGTTATAAAGATTAAATTACGTGTCTGTATTGGCAGCACTGTCAAAAACAGTATTGTATCGTTTCATAGTATAAACATACGTTGTATGCCGAAGTGCTAACGTCATACTTTACTTTTTGAGAGATTTACCAGTGACTGATGAACTACAGCAGTATTGTGGGATGGCCATTAGAAATAATACTGAGGATTTGTTGAAAATGAAGCAGGCAATATGGGTTACCTTCTTCCAAAGACTGTCAAATAATGAAAAATCAGTACACCACCTTTGCCCTCCTGAACCTGATTCATGGTGCAATTACCGCAATGCCCAGTACTCAAACAGTTCATACAGCCATAAACATTCCATTCCAAGCAGCAGTCATGGATGTCATGAAAACTATTTACAGAGACCTGGCAAATCCTGAATTACTCAAGAAGTATCAGTATGGCCAGACTCGAATTCCCAATAAGTCGTTCAATAATCTTATATGGACTCGCTTACCAAATAAAGTTTTTGTTGGAATGAAGACACTAAAGGGGGGGGGTCAGTAATGCTGTTATTGCTTTTAATGATGGCAAAATTGGTAGGGTGTAAATGCTACAACATATGAGAATTAATCCTGGAGCAAACTGCATCAGAGAACTTGAACGGATGGACAAGGTTCGAATTGATAAAGCAGAGTATGTAGCACAGTTGGCCACGAAGGAGTCCAGAAAGAAGAAAAGAGGAAAAAATTTGGAAAAAGATCAAGAGGATGATATACAGTATGGTGTAGGGTGCTTCTGAGTCACTAAAAGTTAAAAATTAAGCATATATTGAGTTACAGTCTTTTGAAACTTTAGAAGCCGTCCCTCAAAATTTACATTTTCTCTTGCATTTTCCCCTAAATCTCAGAAACCACTTCGAGTAGAGAATCGAATTTCCAGGGAGTAATACATATCCTGAGCCTACTGAACTAAAAGAAGATGTTACGTATGATTAAAATTATTTAGGATAACGTACAAAAAAGTACACAAAATTTTAATCGTTTAATTAAAAAATTATATTTCCGAAAAAAGTGGCTGAAATGCAATTATTGTTGTTCAATAGACTCAGAACACACAGTTTGATGTCCTGTAAAAGTTTCATGTCAATGGCTATAGTGGTTCCTGAAATACAGGAAAACCAAGTCACTAAATTTAAAATTGTCGAGATAGGGCGTTCCATCTCTCCTTACATCAGTAGCGCTAGAGTCTACTTGCGTTATCTCCGTGCAGCAGAATGTCTAAAAATGGGACAGCAATTGATACTGTAGGAGTTCAGGAAGACAGCTGGGGTACCTTCATTTATAACACATACCACAATAGCGGCCGTTGGCAGACTGTAGGCAGATCAAATCCAGGCAGAGGCGGGCAGGTGCTAGATGTTTATTTTTTCTTGAACAAGAATTTAACGATTCAGAACACTGACACGGCCGAAGGCTGCAACGCGAGCCGCTTGCCATTGTCTGCGGTTACGCGCTCTTGTCCAAGCAATCGTCCCGTGACTCCATCCCAACTGAGATGTCTGGCATACTACAGTGACTGGGATCGTGAAATCAGTGATAAATGCCTCGAGTTCCATGCAGATAGGATACTCAGTCCCAGTAGTAATATGATGTTTGCGAGCCACGAAACAACAGGAGCCATATCGATACTGTGGGCATTATAGCGCGCACCAGAAAAGTGGTGACGTGGGACACAGTACAATATACAGGGTGATTCAAAAAGAATACCACAACCTTAGGAATTTAAAACTCTGCAACGACAAAAGGCAGAGCTAAGCACTATCTGTCGGCGAACTAAGGGAGCTATAAAGTTTCATTTAGTTGTATATTTGTTCGCTTGAGGCGCTGTTGACTAGGCGTCAGCGTCAGTTGATGCTAAGATGGCGACCGCTCAACAGAAAGCTTTTTGTGTTATTGAGTACGGCAGAAGTGAATCGACTACAGTTGTTCAGCGTGCATTTCGAACGAAGTATGGTGTTAAACCTCCTGATAGGTGGTGTATTAAACGTTGGTATAAACAGTTTACAGAGAATGGGTGTTTGTGCAGAGGGAAAAGTTCTGGACAGCCGAGAACGAGTGATGAAAATGTAGCACGCATCCAGCAAGCATTTGTTCGCAGCCCAGGAAAATCGACTCGCAGAGCTAGCAGAGAGCTGCAAATTCCACAAACAACTGTATGGAGAGTCCACATTGGCACATATCTGTCCGTAACTACCTGAACGTCAACTACCCGAGGCGATGGATCGGCCGCCAGGCAGCCCGTGACAGAGCACTTCATCACTGGCCTCCAAGAAGCCCTGATATAACCCCCTGCGATTTTTATTATGGGGGTATGTTAAGGATATGGTGTTTCGGCCACCTCTCCCAGCCACCATTCATGATTTGAAAAGAGAAATAACAGCAGATATCCAAACTGTTACGCCTGATATGCTACAGAGAGTGTGGAACGAGTTGGAGTATCGGGTTGATATTGCACGAGTGTCTGGAGGGGGCCATATTGAACATCTCTGAACTTGTTTCTGAGTGAAAAAAAAACTTTTTAAATACTCTTTGTAATGATGTATAACAGAAGGTTATATTATGTTTCTATCATTAAATACACATTTTTAAAGTTGTGGTATTCTTTTTGAATCACCCTGTATATCGAAAAACTGGCTGTAGTACACACTTCTCGTGTGCAGTTTCCCTCCACTGGTGGTATAGAGCACCAATATTTAGTGAGCTTTGCAATACCGGAGGGACACCGGGCCTTCATGATTTCAGTCAAACAGTCCAGCACGTTTTTTTGGTGTAGATCGCTTGACATATACTACAAGCAGGGCTTACACTCATGAGCCAAAACATTACGACCACTGCCTGTCATGAAGCCCAATGCCACCTCATGACGTCGTGGTTACATGACATAGTAAGAACAGGTACATTGACACAAGTCATGAGATACCGTTATGCACATATACAGATTGCGGTAGTATTACGTATACAAAGTAAAAAAGCGCAGTGCATTGGCTTAGTTGTCATTTGTACTCAGGCGATTCATGTCAAAACCTTTTCAACGACATTATGGCCAGCCGACGGGAATTAACAGCCTTTGAACGTGGGATGGTAGTTGCAGCTAGATGCATGGGACATTCCATTTCGTAAATTGTTAGAGAATTCAATATTCCTAGATCCACAGTGTCAAGAGTGTGCCGAGAATATCAAATTTCAGGCATTACCTCTCACCACGGACAATACAGTGACCGACGGCCTTCAACCAAGCGACAGAGAGCAGCCGCATTTGCGTAGAGTTGTCATTGCTAACAGACAAGTAACGCTGCGTGAAATAACCGAAGATATCGATACGGACTGTACGACGAATGTATCCGTCGGACAATGTGGCGAAATTTGGCGTTGATGGGCTATGGCAGCAGATGACCGACGTGAGTGCCTTTGCTAACAGCACGACATCGCCTGCAGCGCCTCTCCTGAGCTCGTGACCATATCAGCTGGACCCTAGACGACTGGAAAGCTGTATCCTGGTCAGATGAGTCTCGATTTCAGTTGGTAAGGGTTCGGGTGTGGTGCACACCTCACGGAACCATGGACCCAAGTTGTCAACAAATCACTGTGCAAGCTGATGGTGGTTCCACAATAGTTCAAGCTGCGTTTACATGGAATGGACTGGGTCCTCTGGTCCAACTGAACCTATCATTGACTGGAAGTAATTATATGCGGCTGCTTGGAGACCATTTGCAGCCATTCATAGACTTCAGGCTCCCAAACATCAATTTAATTTTTATGCATAACAATGCTCCATGTCGCGATTGCTTTGAAGAACATTCTGGATATTTCGAGCCAATAATTTGGCCTCTCAGATGGCCAAAAATGAATCCCATCGAACATTTATGGGCATAAACTAGATGTCAATTCATGCACAAAATCCTGCACCGGTGACGCTTTCTCACTTTTGGGCGGCTATAAATGCAGCGTGAAGAACCCGTGGTCTCCTGTGCCAACCTTTTCGCCTCAGAGTAGCGCTTGCAATCTCCGTCCTCTATCTTTTACTGGACGTATTCCAATCTGTCTTCCTCTACAGTTTTTGCCTCCCTCTAGTACCATTGAAGTCATTCTCTTATGTCTTAACAGAAGTCCTACCATCCTGTCCCTTCTCCTTTTCAGTATTTTCCACATATTCCTTTCCTCTCCGATTCTACCCAGAACCTCCTCATTCATTACCTTATCAGTCCACCTAATTTACAACATTCCTCTATAGCACCACATCTCAAATGCTTCCATTCTCTTCTTTTCCGGTTTTCCCACAGTCCATGTTTCACTACCGTAAAAGCTATTCTCCAAACGAATATTCTCAGAAATTTCTTCCTCAAATTAAGGCCTATGTTTGATACTAGTAGACTTCTTTTGGCGACGAATGCCCTTTTTGCCAGCAGTGGTCTGCTTTCGATGTTCTCCTTGCTCCGTCCGTCAATGGTTATTTTACTGCCTAGGTAGCAGAATTCCTTAAACTCATCTACTTCATGACCATCAATCCTGATGTTAAGTTTTTCGCTGTTCTCATTTTTGCTGCTTCTCATTACATTCGTCTTTCTCTTCGATTTGCTCTCAGTCCATGTTCTGTACTCATTAGACTATTCCATTCAGAATATCGTGCATTTATTCTTCACTTTTACTGAGGATAGCAGTGTCATCAGCGAATGTATCATTGGTGCATGGCAAATACAGGACGTGCTTGGATCATGGAACAGTCGGAATTGTAGTTGTAAATTGTTGCAGTTGTGCTGCGAAAGTCCCTGAGCTTCAAGCGCTAATAGAAAGCACAGAAGCTGAAATCGTTATAGGCACAGAAAGCTGGCTAAAGCCTGAAATAAGTTCTGCAGAAATTTTTACGAAGTCTCAGACGGTGTTCAGGAAAGATAGATTAGGCAGAATTGGTGGTGGAGTGTTTGTGTCTGTCAGCAGTGGTTTATCTTGTAGTGAAGTCGAAGTAGATACTCCGTGCGAATTGGTATGGGTGGAGGTTATACTTAACGGCCGAATTAAGTTAATAATTGGCTCCTTCTACCGACCCCCAGACTTCGATGATATAGTTGCGGAACAGTTCAGAGAAAATTTGAGTCTCGTAACAAATAAATACCCCACTCATACGGTTATATTTGGTGGGGACTTCAACCTTCCCTAGATATGTTGCCAAAATTTTTGCTCCAAACCGGTGGTAGGCAGAAAACATCTTCCGAGATTGTCCTAACTATTTTCGCCGAAAATTATTTCGAGCAGTTAGTCCACGAACCCACGCTTATTGTAAATGGTTGCGAAAACACACTTGACCTCTTAGCCACAAACAACCCAGAGCTGATAGAGAACATCATGACTGATACAGGGATTAGTGATCACAAGGTCGTTGTAGCTAGTCTCAATACCGTTTCTTCCAAATCCACCAGCAACAAACGCAAAATAATTTTATTTAAAAAAGCGGATAAAGTGTCACTAGAAGCCTTCCTAAGAGACAATCTCCATTTCTTCCGAACTGACTATGCAAATGTAGACGAGATGTGGCACAAATTCAAAGATATAGTAGCAACAACAATTGAGAGATTCATACCAAATAAATTGGTAAGAGATGGAATGGATCCCCCGTGGTACACAAAACAGGTCCGAAAGCTGTTGCAGAGGCAACGAAAAGAGCATGCGAAGTTCAGAAGAACGCGAAATCCCGAAGATTGGATAAAATTTACAGACGCGCGAAATTTGGCACGCAATTCAATGCGAGATGCCTTTAATAGGTTCCACAACGAAACATTGTCTCGAAATTTGGTAGAAAATCCGAAGAAATTCTGGTCGTATATAAAGTACACAAGCGGCAAGACGCAGTCAATACCTTCTCGGCGCAGTGCCGATGGTACTGTTACCGACGACTGTGGCGCTAAAGCGGAGTTATTCAACGCAGTTTTCCGAAATTCCTTCACCAGGGAAGATGAATGGAATATTCCAGAATTTGAAATACGAACAGCTGCTAGCATGAGTTTCATAGAAGCAGATACCTAAGGGGTTGCGAAGCAACTCAAATCGCTTGATACAAGCAAGTCTTCAGGTCCAGATTGTATACCGATTAGGTTCCTTTCAGATTACGCTGATGCAATAGCTCCCTACTTACCACTCATATACAACTGCTCGCTCACCGATAGATCTGTACCTACAAATTGGAAAACTGCGCAGGGCGCACCAGTGTTTAAGAAGGGTAGTAGGAGTAATCCATCGAACTACAGACCTATATCATTGACGTCGGTTTGCAGTAGGGTTTTGGAGCATATACTGTATTCAAACATTATGAATCACCTCGAAGGGAACGATCTATTGATACGTAATCAGTATGGTTTCAGAAAACATCGCTCTTGTGCAACGCAGCTAGCTCTTTATTCGCACGAAGTAATGGCCGCTATCGACAGGGGATCTCAAGTTGATTCCGTATTTCTAGATTTCCGGAAAGCTTTTGACACCGTTCCTCACAAGCGACTTCTAATCAAGCTGCGGTCCTATGGGGTATCGTTTCAGTTGTGCGACTGGATTCGTGATTTCCTGTCAGGAAGGTCGCAGTTCGTAGTAATAAACGGCAAATCATCGAGTAAAACTGAAGTGATATCAGGTGTTCCCCAGGGAAGCGTCCTGGGACCTCTGCTGTTCCTGATCTATATAAATGACCTGGGTGACAATCTGAGCAGTTCTCTTAGACTGTTCGCAGATGATACTGTATTTTACCGTCTAGTAAGGTCATCCGAAGACCAGTATCAGTTCAAAGCGATTTAGAAAAGACTGATGTATGGTGTGGCAGGTGGCAGTTGACGCTAAATAACGAAAAGTGTGAGGTGATCCACATGAGTTGCAAAAGAAATCCGTTGGAATTCGATTACTCGATAAATAGTACAATTCTCAAGGCTGTCACTTCAACTAAGTAAAAAGTTAAAATTACGAACAACTTCAGTTGGAAAGACCACATAGATAATATTGTAGGGAAGGCGAGCGAAAGGTTGCGTTTCATGGGCAGGACACTTAGAAGATGCAACACGTCCACTAAAGGGACAGCTTACACTACACTCGTTCGTCCTCTGTTAGAATATTGCTGCGCGGTGTGGGGTCCTTACCAGGTGGGATTGACGGAGGACATCGAAAGGGTGCAAAAAAGGGCAGCTCGTTTTGTATTATTACATAATAGGGGAGAGAGTGTGGCAGATATAATACGCGAATTGGGATGGAAGTCATTACAGCAAAGACGTTTTTCGTCGCGGCGAGATCTTTTTACGAAATTTCAGTCACCAACTTTCTCTTTCGAATGCGAAAATATTTTGTTGAGCCCAACCTACATAGGTAGGAATGATCATCAAAATAAAATAAGAGAAATCAGAGATCGAGCAGAAAGGTTTAGGTGTTCGTTTTTTTCCGTACGCTGTTAGGGAGTGGAATGGTAGAGAGATAGTATGATTTTGGTTCGATGAACCTTCTGCCAAGCACTTAAATGTGAATTGCAGAGTAGTCATGTAGATGAATTGATATCCTTCCATCTTGAACTTTAATTCCACTCCTGAATCTTTTCTTTATTTCCATCATTGCTTCTTCGATATACAGATTGAATAGTTGGGGCGAAAGACTACATTCCTGTCTTAAACACATTTAGTTCGAGCATTTCGTTCTTGGTCGTCCACTCTTATTATTCCCTCGTGGTTCTTGTACATATCGTGTATCATCCGTCTCTCTCTATAGCTTGCCCCTATTTCTCTCAGAATTTCCAACACCTTTCACCATTTTACAACGTCGTACGCTCTTTCCAGGTCGACAAACCCTATGAACGTGTCTCGATTTTTCTTTAGTGTTGCTTCCATTATGAACGGCAAAGTTGTAATTGCCTTTCTGGTGCTTTTACCTTTCCTAAATCCAAAATGATCTTCATCTGGCGCATCCTCAGTTTTCTTTTCCATTCTTCTGTAGATTATTCTTGTCTGTAGCTTGGATGCATGAGCTATTAAGCTGACTGAGCTATAATCTCTCACTTGTCGGCTCTTGCAGTCTTCGGAATTGTGTCGATGATATTATTCCGGAAGTCAGATGGTCTGACGCCAGACTCATACATTCTACACACCAACGTGAATACTCGTTTTGTTGCCACTTCCCCCACTGATTTTAGAAATTCTGGTGGAATGTTATCTATCCCTTCTGTCTTATTTGATGTTAAGTTCTTCAAAGCTCTCTTAAATTCTGATTCTAATACTGGACGCCGCATCTCTTCCCTATCGATTCCTGTTTCTTCTTGTCAGACAAGAGGCCTTTGGAGTACTCTTTCCACCTATCCGCTTTCTCCTCTGCATTTAACAACCTAATTCCGGTCGCACTCTTAATGTTACCACCCTTGCTTTTAATTTCACCGAAGATTCTTTTGAATTTCCTATATGCTGAATCATTTTTCCGACAATGGTATCCTTTTAGATTTCTTTACGTTTTTCATTCATCCATTTCGTCTTAGCTTCCCTGCACTTTCTATTTATTTCATTCCTCAGCGACTTGCATTTCTGTATTCCTCAATTTCTCTGAACATTTTTATACTTCCTTCTTTCATCGATCAGCTGAAGTACTTCTGTTACCCGTAGTTTCTTCGCAATTATCTCATTTGTACCTAAGTTTTTCTTTCCAACTTCTGTGGTGGGCGTTTTTAGACATGTCCATTCAACTATACTTCGTAGTGAGCTATTCTTTATTTCTTTATCTATAGCCTTAGAGAACTTCAAGCGTATCTTGTCATTCCTTAGACTTCTGTACCGCACTTCTTTGCATACTGACTCTTCCTGTCTAATCTCTTAAACTTCAACCTGCTATCACAACTGAATTGTGATCTGAGTCTCTATCTGCTACTGAATAAGCCCTACAATCCAGTATCTGATTTCGGAATATCTGCCTGATCATGATGTGATCTAACTGAAATCTTCCCGTATCATCCGCCCTTTTCCAAGCATACCTCCTCCTCTTGTGATTCTTGAACAGAGTATTCGCTGTAACTAGTTAAAATTTATTACAAAACTCAATTAGTCTTTCTCCTCTGTCATTCCTTGCCCCAAGTCCATATTCTCCTGTAACCTTTTCTTCTACTCCTTCCCCTAGAACTGCAATCCATTCCCCCATGACTATTAGATTTTCAGAACTCAGAAAAATGGGCTACCAGAAGGCAGCGTGCTTGAGCCGCTATTATTCAACATCTGTACCAACGATCAACCTATTCCTGAAGAAACTCGAAGCTTTATTTATGCTGAAGGCTGCTCTATCACTAAGACTGACTGTTTTGAGACTGTAGAAGATAAGCTATCAAAATCTGTGGAAGAATTCACTGTTTAATATTAAGGGAATTACTTGAAACCCAATCCTGCCCAGACTCAGACCTGCGCTTTCCACCTGAAGAATAAGCAGGCAAACAGATCATTAAATATATCCTGGGGAGGCATCGTACTCGAACATAATCCTACTCCAAAATATCTTGGAGAAATTCTGGATCGCCCGCTAACATACAAAAAAACATTGGCTAAACACCAAACAGAAAGTGGCAGCCAGAAATAACACAGTGCGAAAATGAACAGGTACATCATAGGGTGGTAATACATGCACTGTGCGCTCAAGCGCGCTTGCTCTATGTTATTCCACTGCTGATACACATGTTCGGTACGGTAGAAGTCCAGTCATGCCAGGAGCGTAGATGTGGCTCTGAATGAGACTTGCCGAATTATCACGGGTTGCGTAAGACCTGTTCCTGTGGACAAACTCCACTGCCCCGCTGGCATAGCTCCTCCCGAAATCAGATGTGAGGCAGCTACGAAATACGAGAAAAGTGAGACCACCACAAAGAAAGCCCATCTATGGTCGTCAGCCCGCACATCCTAGGCTGAAATCAAGAAAGAGCTTCTTGACAACTAGCGAAGCTCTCATCGAGAATCCAAATGCGGCAAGGATCTCGCGATGGCGGGAAAAATGGAAAAATGTCGGTATTTGGGAGAATGGACGGCTCCAAAGGAAGAACTTCCCCCTGGGCATTGAGATAAGTGGTCAATATGGACGTCTCTCAACAGATTACGATCAAACACAACAAGATGCAAGACCAGTCTGTGGACTTGGGGTTTCTCTGTGGACTCAGTTCTTTGCCAGTGTGGCGTTGAGCAGACTAACAGCCATTTCCTTCACTGTTCCTCATCACCGACCACCTGCACCATCCAACACCTTATAAGAGCTACATCAAATACACTCGAAGTGTCCAATTTTTGGTCTTCTTTTGTGTAAAATTATGTCAACACTACGCGTAATTTCCATGTTAGAGCTCATTTCAGTTTCGTCAGTATGTTCTTCCACCTACGCTCAATGGAGCACGTTATGATGAACTCATATGGCATACTCTACCTGTGCTGCTAGAACATGTACCTTTCCAAGTACGACACAACATGTGGTTCATGCACGATGGATCTCCTGCACATTTCAGTCGAAGTGTTCGTACGCTTCTCAACAACAGATTCGGTGACCGATGGATTGGTAGAGGCGGACCAATTCCATGGCCTCCGCGCTCTCCTGACCTCAACC
Organism: Schistocerca gregaria; assembly: GCF_023897955.1. NCBI lineage: Eukaryota > Metazoa > Arthropoda > Insecta > Orthoptera > Acrididae > Schistocerca > Schistocerca gregaria. The sequence continues at coordinate 198,734 of NW_026061870.1, read as the reverse complement.
CTCTTGACTTTCATTTATAGGGGCATTTGAAAGCTCTTGTCTACGCAACCCCGGTACCAAATGTAGAGACTCTTCGTTCTCGTATTGTGGACGGCTGTGATACAATACGCCATTCTCCAGGGCTGCATCAGCGCATCAGGGATTCCATGCGACGGAGGGTCGATGCATGTATCCTCGCTAACGGAGGACATTTTGAACATTTCCTGTAACAAAGTCACGCTGGTACGTTCTGTTGTTGTGTGTTACCATTCCATGATTAATGTGATTTGAAGAGAAGTAATAAAATGAGCTCTAACATGGAAAGTAAGCGCTTCCGGACACATGTCCACATAACATATTTTCTTTCTTTGTGTGTGAGGAATGTTTCCTGAAAGTTTGACCGTACCTTTTTGTAACACCCTATATATAATCTTCAGCTCGCGACGTCGCCATTTACACCTAAACTATAGTTATTGTTTTTGGTTTGCTGTCGATTCTGATACGAACAAACCTGTCACTGAACTTTTCACAGTAACACACTCTCTGCCCTACCTTCCTATTCATAACGCATCCTACTCCCGTTAAACCATTTTCTGCTGCTGTTGATATTATCCTCTACTCATCTGACCAGAAATCCTTGTCTTCTTTCCATTTCATTTAACTGCCCCTTTCTATACCTAGGTTGATCCTCTGCGTTTCCCTTTTCAGCTTTTCTAGCTTCCCTACCACGCCGTAGGGGGCCCAAAAATTCTGAGGATAGCTTTGACATAAGCCGAAACCGGTCAATAAACAAATGTTGTTGTGATCTCGACTGTTGAGTTTAATCTAAGTATAGCACCGCATCGCTGCACTCCAGACAATGTTGTCTGAATTTATAAGAGATAACAATAGAATCACATGGATTCTCCCTCACAGAAAGAAAAGTTCCATAACCGTGCACCCCAGCTCCGGGAATGACAGATTACGGTTTTCTTTTACTGCAAGCCCCCCCCCCCCCCCCTCTCTCCTCAGTGACTTTCTACAACATGTCACAACAATTAATGCACAGTGGTACGTGGACACTTTGCAAAAAGTGAAGCGCGCCATCAGCCTACTCACATGCTGTTTCGACTACGCTGCAGAAGCTGCGATCTCTCCTCGTGAAATTTCCATATTTTTGGAGCCGTGAAGAAAGACATTCGTGTCCGCGGGTTTGCTTCGGGCGAAGAGATGCACGCCTGGGTTCAATCATAGTTTCGTAGGCAACCGCAAACATTTTTCCATGAACGCATTGATCGTATTGTCTCACTATCGGAAAAAATGTGCTCGTGTCAACGGCTATTGCGACTGCTTTTGAAATAATAAACTGTTTACTTACTTTTTTTTCCATTTGTCTCGTTCTCACCTGACTGCCTCTCATATACAGGGTGTCCCAGCTATCTTGTCCACCCAAAATATCTCTGGAACAATAACAGTTACTGGAAAACGACTTTCACCGGTATCAATGTAGGGCTGGGGCCCATGAATGTAAGTATTTGGAAACATTCTAAAACGAAAACATATGTGTTTTTTAACACAAACTTTTTTTTAAATGGACCTCCTATATTTTTTCTTCAGCAATCCATAGCATAACAAAGCACATACACAAAGTCGTTTTCCAATAGCTGTTATTGTTCCAGAGATATTTTGGGTGGACAAGATAGCTGGGACACCTTGTAATAAAGAAATGCGTATTTGTAGTTTCATCACAGTTTAGTCCACGCATATCGTCATGGTAGAATGTTTCTTGTGGGTCTCGAAGATACCTAAGATGAGTGGACTTACAAACAGCTTTGTGTTAGTTACTTGTGATGTAAGTTCTAGACATTATCTTATAACTGATTCATGGACCGATGTTACTTTCCAGCGGGGTGTTTTAACTAAATCGTACAGTCGTACAAGGTGAATTGTTAAAATCTGAGAACTGTTGCGTTTGAATAGTTATCATATATCATGCGTATTAAGACTCCGCTATTGCAACTAATTCATAACTATAACTATAAAGAAACTGCAACCCCACCCTTTCTTACTTATTAGAAATGTTATGTATATTGGTGTTATGCATGTCTGTTACTTAACATAAATAATATAAAGACTGTTATGATAGAGTACGGTAAAAACTTTCATATGTGGCGTCTGGCATGTCTTCATTAGTAAGTGCATGCAGTTTTCAACAACAAACTTCACTGTGATGTTCAATCTCTAATTGTGCCTGCACGTTTTTGAGTCTTGAAATCTGCTTCCATATAATTAAATTAATAGTCTTACTATTAACAACATTTTTAAATTGTGTACTAGCTAACACAGTCTCTAGGTTTAAAATTGTATTATGTACTAAGTAATATAAACCAATTTCTAAAATGCGAAGTACAGAGGTGAAATGTCAGTAGTATGCTTGCAAGAGAATACTGTAGAGCCTAGATAACTTAAATTGAGGAAAACTGCTTAAATCCTGTTTCCACAGCTATAGAACCCTAGTCATTACTGATTTGAGACTGACGAAGCTCCAGGCGGAATGGGCGAGTGTCAGCTCTTGGACGATGTCCCGTACTGAACTTCGGGTTGGGAGCAGAAACACTATTATTAAACTTTAGGTTGTTTCAGTAGACTTTGTCCCCTGCATTATTTCAAACTTTTTTTTCGCACTCCTGGAAGAAAAAGGTTCAATAAGGACGTTAAGAGTTTTTACCTAAGGAAAGATTTCGTTAATAGGCGCCATCTGTCAGAATTGAAAGGCAACTTACAACATCCAAACAATCTTTGAAAGAAACCTTACACCTTGTTACATCTTCAGATACTTCAGTTCACTGCCAACATACAGGGTGTTTCCGTAAGAGCGTGTAAAAAATGTAACAGGACATAGAGAATGCTCCACTAAACAAGTTAAGATAGGAAACCTCGAGTCGGATAAGCCTGCTTTGTCTAGTATTACTGTCTTCCAGCCTATTCACAACTAACATGCGTACAAGTTCACACGTACTCTATTGTTTATTTGAATGTATACTCTTTATTTCCTGCAAGGAAACAAGGAGGACGAGCCCGATTACCAGGAAGTCATGATGCAAGTCATGTTCACAGAATGAGATTTTTCATTCTGCAGCGGAGTGTGCGCTGATACGAAACTTCCTGGCAGATTAAAACGGTGTGCCGGACCGAGACTCGAACTCGGGACCTTTGCCTTTCGCGGTCAAGTGCTCTACCAGGAAGTTTCGAAGTCATGTTTACTTTACTTCTCCATAAGGTGGCTCTGTTGTATCGTATTCTCATTGTCCCACGACAGAAGTTGCTATGAATCAACGACAGACCCATTCATTACTCAGTGCTTTTCAGAGACGTACAGCACAATACGGTGGAACAGTACCGGTACTGTTTCCTGGTCGCTGGATTGGTTCAAATGGCTCTGAGAACTATGGGACTTAACATCTAAGGCCAACAGTCCCCTAGAACTTAGAACTACTTAAACCTAACTAACATAAGGACATCACACACACCCATGCCCGAGGCAGGATTCGAACCTGCAACGGTCGCGATTCCAGACTGAAGCGCCTAGAACCGCTCGGCCACACCGGCCGGCGCCTGGATTGGTAGGTTCTATTGCATGGCCTGCGAGGTAACCTAACCTGAATCTCCTCAATTATTTCCCATGGTGACATTAAAGTCACTTGTATATGAGACCACAGTGAATACGGAGATGGAATTAGTTGCCAGAATCCTAGCTGCCTGTGATGTGATTCGAAACACACTAGGGATATCTGTCAGGGTGCGTCAGAATCTTGTTCGCAGATTTCATGCTTCCATTGAGGTTGATTTCCGTCAGTTTCAGCACATTTTGTAAGACACAGTGCAAACGGTACGTTCATTCTGTCAGTGATGATATTTGCATTTAATGTAAATAAAAAAGTACACAGTAATGTTATTTTATTTCCATTATCTCCTTAAGCTGGCTTCTCCGACCCCAGGTCCCCTACTTTTTCAGTGGAGCAACCACTATGTCCCGTAAAATTTTTGTACGTTCTTACGGAAACATCCAGCAGATTATCTTTGACATAAGCAGTCTGAAAAAGGGTGATATATCTCTGTTAAAAGCAGCGTTGTAAACCATCTTGTCTGTTTATAGTGTAAACCAGTAATAAACTACCCTCAACAGCTTATCAGCCCATTAGACATATAAAGAAACTCATAAAACCTTCGGAGATTAGGTCTTTGTGTCATTGTTCCATTTGCTGATGACCTCAGTCTAGTAGCCATACCGAATAAGTAACTCGTTGTAAGATCGTAACACTACTATCTTTGATGAAGTGGCACAGAATACTATAGCGAACATGGAACCTACGGGTAGCACTCTTTAAGGACTACTGGATGACGAAAGAAGCAATTCATGTCAAGAAATTGCTGTACTGCAGACATACCTGAATGCTATATACACTGTGCTCCACTGATATTGTCTTGAAAAGAACATCGATGAGAGTAATGAAATGTAGTTGAATTAAATCAGGTGACGCCGGGGTAATGAGGTAAGGAAATGATACATAAAAGTAGTGGCCCAGTTTTGCTATTTCGGCAGTGAAATAACTGACGATGTCCGGAATAGGAAGGATATGAAAATCAATCTGGCAATAGCAAGAAATTCGTGTCTGAAGAAGAAAAATTTGTTAATACTAGAGATAAATTTGAGTGTTAGGAAAGCCCACTATTGAAACATTTGTCTCGAGTGCAGCCATGTAAGGAAGTGAGAAGTGGAGTATAAGCAGTCTAGACACGAAGAGAATAGGATCTTCTGAAACATAAACTATGGCACTGCGGGTGAATGTTGCATTGTTAGTGGGGTGCAATGAGGAGGTACTGTGTCGAACTGAGGACAAAATAAATTTATGGCATAACTTGAGTAAAGTAGGGGTCGGTTGGTAAGAGGCATTCTGAGACATCAGTGAATCGTAGATTTAATAAGGGAGGAAAGTGTAGGGAGAGGAGGGGAGGGGGAGATTGTAGAGGAAGGCCAAGCCTTGACTATAATAATCATGCTCAGATGTAAGTAGCTTGCAGCAGATATGTTGACATGAAGAGTTCTGCACAGGATGGAATAGCGTTGAGAGCACATCAAACCAGTCTTCGGAAAGAAGACCGCAAGAGGAAGAAGAACAACAATAACAACACGCTCATTTACAGACAGTGAAATACGAACATTACGAAAGGAAGGTGAATATTTCTCGAGCTGCTAGCGAATCATCTTTCTTTCACTCAAGAAAAGAACGCGTTTTTTGACATTACCTCTTACAGTTCGATATACTTTGTCAACGTGATTTCCGTGATTATATTCTGTACCTACGCTATGTGATGAAGTGTCTGGACACCATGCTGAAAATGACTTACAAGTACATGGCACGCTCCATCGGTAATGCTGGAATTCAATATGGCGTTGGCCCACCCTTAGCCTCGGTGACATCTTCCACTCTCGCAGGCATACGTTCACTCAGGTGTTGGAAGGTTTCTTGGGGAATGGCAGCCCATTCTTCACGGAGTGCAATGAGGAGAGGTAGCGATGTCGGTCACGAAGTCGGCTTTCCAAAGCATCCCAAACAGGTGTTCTATAGGATTCAGATCAAGACTCTGTGCAGGCCAGTCCATTACAAGGATGTTACTGTAGTGTCCGCCACTGCCCTTGCACTATGAACAGGTGCTCGATCGTGTTGAAAGATGCAATCACCATCCCCGAATAGCTCTTCAGCAGTGGAAAGCAACAACGTGCTTAAAACATCAACTTAGGCCTATGCTGTGATAGTGCCACCCAGAACAAGTGGTCCAAGCCCTCTCCATGAAAAACACGACCACACCATAACACCACCGCCTCCGAATTTTACCGTTGGCACTACACATGCTGGCAGATGACGTTCACCGGGCATTCGCCATACCCACACCCTGCCATCGGATCGCCATATTGTGTACCGTGATTCGTCACTCCACTTAACGTTTTTCCACTGTTCAATCGTCCAATGTTTACGCTCCTTACACCAAGTGAGACTTCGTTTGCCATTTACCGTCGTGATGTGTGGATTATGAGCAGTCGCTCGAACATGAAATCCAAGTTTTCTCACCCCCCGCCTAACTGTCACAGTACTTGCAGTGGATCCTGATGCAGTTTGGATTTCGTGTGTGATGGTGTGGATAGATGTGTGCATATTACACTCTACGACTGTCGGCAGCCTCTGTGAGACAACAGACGAGGTCGGCCTGTACGCTTTTGTACTGCACGCGTCCCACGTTTCCACTTCACTGTCACATCGGAAAAAGTGGACCTAGGGGTGTTTCCAAGTGTGGTAATCTCCCGTACACACAAGTGACACCCAATCACCTGATCATGTTCGAAGTCTGTGAGTTCTGCGGAGCGCCCCATTTGCTCTCTCACGACGTCTAATGCGTACTGAGGTGGACGATATGGACTACCTGGCAGTAGGTGGCAGCACAATGCACCTAATGTGAAAAACGTATGTTTTGGGGGGTGTCCGGATACTTCTGATCTGTGACCACCACAACCGCTTCGTTTCCCAGACTTTTTTACATGCGCGAGGTACTACAGGATTTGGAACTGAGAGGGCGGGTCATGAGTTGTGCTCGGGTTGCTTAGATGGTAGAGCACTTGTCCGTGAAAGGCTAAGGCCCCAAGTTCGAGTCTCATTTCGGTAGACGGTTTTAATCTGCCAGGAAGTTGCACATGTGCGATTAGTAGGAACCGTGAGGGTCCGTATATGATGGATCCGATAAACCTTCCAATAATCCATAGTTCAAAACGATTGGAAACGGGTGATTCGAGATGGTGGCAATCCGACTGAAGGCTTTGGGTTTGACAAATGGCTGGGGAACGTTACATTCCACCATGTGTGGTGGCAACACTGAAGTACAGAGGAGGTGGTGTTATAGTACAGGGGCAAGGGTATTTTTCGTAGTCTCGTGTGGTCCACTTATTGCGCCTTAGAAAATGCTGAAGGGGAAGGATATGGACACATCTTACATCATTGTGCGACATACACAGTAGGGAAATGGTATAGAGACAATGATTGATCGTATTATTATTTACTGTGCCATGAAGCTGCATCTTTGAGGCGTGGTTTGTTGACAGAAACAATCCTGAAATGGTCTGACCTGCCCTGAACCCAATTCAACTCCTTTGGGATGAGCTAGAACGCCGACTTCGCTGTAGATCCCAGGGTCCAACAGCACAGCATTTTCCGATTTCTCCTCTTGAGGTAGAACGAGCTGCCATTCCCCCACAGACACTAAGATACCTCATTGAAAATGTCCCCAGTAAATTTCAAGCTGTCATGTAGGTGAAAGATCGATGCACTCCATATTAAATCAAATGAAAAAACCATTTACCCTTACCAGTCACAATTTATTTATCTCCACGACGCTTTTCAAAGGTGTAAACTCCCATCGCCAGGTGGACTTACATTCGTTAGTCTGACATGTGTGTGTGTGTGTGTGTGTGTTTGTTTTGTGTTACGATTTTTTGAGGAAATTATGGCTCTGTCTAGTGGAGAAACAAAACACTATTTCGGAACATGGTTTTTTTTTTAGTAAAGAAGTAAACGTATATCTGGAACGTCCCCTTAGAACAATTTATACAAGACTGGTCTATGTGAAACGTCCTCTTTGAACAATTATACACGACTGTGCTTAAACTGACACACAATAGTTTTTAGCGCAACGCAATCTGACTTTCAATAATCCCTACAAAAGAATGGCCCTGACTAACATTAACCTATACCTTTCACAAATCACTTACCTCACAAAAAATCTTCGTTACTCGAACTACTGCAATACAGCGAGCACCACTACTGCTAGCTAAATAAAAGATTCAAACTACTGAAGGCACTAACTACTGATAGGCATAGTTAGCGAATGAAAGATTTTAATAGAGAACAAACAATGTATTTACCTTAATAGTCGTAATATATATATCAGTTCATGACACCAATTCTTACAAATTTCAAAACTCCGCCATCTCTCTCCCCACCTCCACCACTGCTGGCGGCTCACCTCCAACTGCGCAACGCTACGCGCTGTTAGCATCCAGCTGCCGCTGCTCAACACTACAATGGCAGACAACAATGCAAACTAAACACAGACTGCACACAGCAAAGCCAGTGATTTACAGAGCGCTACGTGGCGTTGGCGTTACCAATAAAAAAAACTAAACATCCTACTTACATATCTATCGGTGAACATAAAATTAGTGAAATAGAGGACTTCTACTAGTCACAGGTTCCTTCCACTGTACTAACACATCAGAAGTATACTGCCATATTTTGTAAACTAATATGGCGTCTGTAAACTATTAGGTGCAAGGATCATTAAGCAAAAGAGAAATATTATCACAAAGTACAAAGAATATACATCATAACAACATTATTACCATTATTACAGGATACTTTTTAAAGAATTTTAGAGATCTTTGCTTTGAGGTGTTGAATTCATGCTTTGGAGTACATACTTCAGGTGGTATATAAATCCGATTTTGTGAAGTTTATATATCTTAAACTTCATACTCGACAAAATCTTGACAAAATCGGATTGTATTCCAACGCATGTATTCGACACCTCAAAACAAAGATGTCCAACATCCTTCGAAAGTTATTCTGTAATAATGTTGTTATGATTATATTCTTTGTACTCTGTAATAATGTCTCTCTTCTGCTGTATGATCCTTTCGCCTAATAGTTTCCAGACGCCATATTTGTTTACAAAATATGACAGCACACATGTGATTTGTTACGACAGTGGAAGGAACCTGTGATCACTGGAGGTCGTTTATTTCACTTATCTTATCTTTATCGTTAGACATACGTTTACTTTTTTGTAAAAAAAAAAACATGTTCTACAAGGATGTTTTGTTTCTCCACTAGACAGTGTCATTTGGTCTACCAAAAACCGTAACACAACACACACACGTCATACTAAAAACCTTTGAAATGCGTCTTGGCGATAAATAAACAGTGACTGGTAACAGTAAACTGTTTTATTTGATGTCAAAAACAATCACGGTAAAGCCTAACCTAAAATGTTCGCATTTTAAACACCCCATATTACTATTCACTAACAGGTCTCCAGATACATTTTATCACATAGTGTATGGTAATTTTATGGTCCCAAATTGTCAATAGTGGGGTTCTATATAAATATACGCACTACTGTAGTCAAGGATAAAATTCTGTGTACGTACCGTAATCAGACATTTACGGACCTTGCCGTTAGTGGGGAGCCTTGCGTGCCTCAGCGATACAGATGGCCGTACCGTAGGTGCAACCACAACGGAGGGGTATCTGTTGACAGGCCAGACAAACATGTGGTTCCTGAAGAGGGGCAGCAGCCTTTTCAGTAGTTGCAGGGGCAACAGTCTGGATGATTGACTGATCTGGCCTTGCAACATTAACCAAAACGGCCTTGCTGTGCTGGTACTGCGAACGGCTGAAAGCAAGGGGAAACTACAGCCATAATTTTTCCCGAGGACATGCAGCTTTACTGTATGATTAAATGATGATGGCGTCCTCTTGGGTAAAACATTCCGGAGGTAAAATAGTCCCCCATTCGGATCTCCGGGCGGGGACTACTCAGGAGGACGTCGTTATCAGGAGAAAGAAAACTGGCGTTCTACGGACCGGAGCGTGAATGTCAGATCCCTTAATCGGGCAGGTAGGTTAGAAAATTTAAAAAGGGAAATGGATAGATTGAAGTTAGGTATAGTGGGAATTAGTGAAGTTCGGTGGCAGGAGGAACAAGACTTTTGGTCAGGTGAATACAGGGTTATAGATACAAATAGGGGTAATGCAGGAGTAGGTTTAATAATGAATAAAAAATAGGAGTGCGGGTAAGCTACTACAAACAGCATAGTGAACGCATTATTGTGGCCAAGATAGACAGAAAGCCCATGCCTACTACAGTAGTAAAAGTTTATATGCCAACTAGCTCTGCAGATGATGAAGAAATTGAGGAAATGTATGATGAGATAAAAGAAATTATTCAGGTAGTGAAGGGAGACGAAAATTTAATAGTCATGGGTGACTGGAATTCGTCAGTAGGAAAAGAGAGAGAAGGAAACATAGTAGGTTATTATGGATTGGGGCTAAGAAATGAAAGAGGAAGCCGTCTGGTAGAATTTTGCACAGAGCATAACTTAATCATAGCTAACACTTGGTTCAAGAATCATAAAAGAAAGTTGTATACATGGAAGAATCCTGGAGATACTAAAAGGTATCAGATAGATTATATAATGGTAAGACAGAGGTTTAGGAATCAGGTTTCAAATTGTAGGACATTTCCAGGTGCAGATGTGGACTCTGACCACAATCTATTGGTTATGACCTGTAGGTTAAAACTGGAGAAACCGCAAAAAGGTGGGAATTTAAGGACATGGGATCTGGATAAGCTGAAAGAACCAGAGGTTGTACAGAGTTTCAAGGAGACCATAAGGGAACAATTGACAGGAATGGGGGAAAGAAACACAGTAGAAGAAGAATGGGTAGCTCTGAGGAATGAAGTAGTGAAGGCAGCAGAGGATAAAGTAGGTAAAACGACAAGGGCTGCTAGAAATCCTTGGGTAACAGAAGAAATATTGAATTTAATTGATGAAAGTAGAAAATATAAAATGCAGTAAATGAAGCAGGCAAAAAGGAATACAAACGTCTCAAAAATGAGATTGACAGGAAGTGCAAAATGGCTAAGCAGGGATGGCTAGAGGACAAATGTAAGGAAAATTAAAGAGACCTTTGGAGAGAAGAGAACCACGTGTATGAATATCAAGAGCTCAGATGGAAACCCAGTTCTAAGCAAAGAAGGGAAGACAGAAAGGCAACTAGTATATAGAAGGTTTATACAAGGGCTTAGGACAATATTATGGAAATGGATGAGGATGTAGATGAAGACGAAATGGGAGATAAGATACTGCGTGAAGAGTTTGACAGAGCACTGAAAGACCTGAGTCAAAACAAGGCCCCGGGAGTAGACAACATTCCATTAGAGCTACTGACGGCCTTGGGAGAGCCAGTCCTGACAAAACTCTACCATCTGGTGAGCAAGATGTATGAGACAGGCGAAATACCCTCAGACTTCAAGAAGAATGTAATAATTCCAATCCCAAAGAAAGCAGGTTCTGACAGATGTGAAAATTACCGAACAATCAGTTTAATAAGTCACACCTGCAAAATACTAACGCGAATTCTTTACAGACGAATGGGAAAACTGGTAGATGCGGACCTCGGGGAGGATCAGTTTGGATTCCGTAGAAATGTTGGAACACGTGAGGCAATACTGACCTTACGACTTATCTTAGAAGAAAGATTAAGAAAAGGCAAACCTACGTTTCTAGCATTTGTAGATTTAGAGAAAGCTTTTGACAATGTTGACTGGAATACTCTCTTTCACATTCTGAAGGTGGCAGGGGTAAAATACAGGGAGCGAAAGGCTATTTACAATTTGTACAGAAACCAGATGGCAGTTATAAGAGTCGAGGGACATGAAAGGGAAGCAGTGGTTGGGAAAGGAGTGAGACAGGGTTGTAGCCTCTCCCCGATGTTATTCAATCTGTATATTGAGCAAGCAGTAAAGGAAACAAAAGAAAAATTTGGAGTAGGTATTAAAATTCATGGAGAAGAAGTAAAAACTTTGAGGTTCGCCTATGACATTGTAATTCTGTCAGAGACGGCAAAGGACTTGGAAGAGCAGTTGAACGGAATGGACAGTGTCTTGAAAGGAGGGTATAAGATGAACATCAACAAAAGCAAAACGAGGATAATGGAATGTAGTCAAATTAATTCTGGTGATGCTGAGGGAATTAGATTAGGAAATGAGACACTTAAAGTAGTAAATGAGTTTTGCTATTTGGGGAGCAAAGTAACTGATGATGGTCGAAGTAGAGAGGATATAAAATGTAGACTGGCAATGGCAAGAAAAGCGTTTATGAAGAAGAGAAATTTGTTAACATCGAATATAGATTTATGTATCAGGAAGTCGTTTATGAAAGTATTTGTATGGAGTGTAGTCATGTATGGAAGTGAAACATAGACGAAAACTAGTTTGGACAAGAAGAGAATAGAAGCTTTCGAAATGTGGTGCTACAGAAGAATGCTGAAGATTAGATGGGTAGATCACATAACTAACGAGGAGGTATTGAATAGGATTGGGGAGAAGAGAAGTTTGTGGTACAACTTGACTAGAAGAAGGGATCGGTTGGTAGGACATGTTCTGAGGCATCAAGGGATCACAAATTTAGCATTGGAGGGCAGTGTGGAGGGTAAAAATCGTAGAGAGAGACCAAGAGATGAATACACTAAGCAGATTCAGAAGGACGTAGGTTGCAGTAGGTACTGGGAGATGAAGAGGCTTGCACAGGATAGAGTGGCATGGAGAGCTGCATCAAACCAGTCTCAGAACTGAAGACAACAACAACAACATTTTTTAACGTAAATACTCATGAGCATCTCATTCATTTTTTACATGTGGGGTACCACAGCCTTATATTTGCTATAATACATTTTAACTGATTTATGGAGCGTTCCCACATAGGGTGTAATTGGCAAATATTCAGTTTATGGAAGTCTGAGCTTTAACAAATGTGGTGAAAATCTGTAAAATGTCTTAACTCGTGAGTATGGTTTGAAACGCGCCAAATGTATATGACTATCATAGGTATGACACCATGCAATATGTCATTCGTTATGGCAATAATAGAAGCCTAATGCTGTAACATAGTTGACATGCTGTTATCTGTGTATAACATGCTGGAACCACATTCTGTGAAACGTAGTGATAATCTTTGTTGTCAAAACGGATAGTAAATGAAATATTCACTGCAGTCAGCAGTATATCAATTTGGATAAGGCGTTGTGTATGACTTCCAAAGGCTTCGATTCCATTTTTACCATGGACCAAATTTTGTTTTCATATATCATTACAAAAGAAGTTAAAATACGCCAACAGATTCAGTATGTCAACATAAACACACTCGCAATGTTTTTCGATAGTATAATTTTCCATGAGAGGGAAATACTGCTGTTTATCTGTACAGCCACGATTATTTTTCACGCGATTTAAATAACAAATCTTTCTGGATATTCTTCACGGAAAAGCGTTATCCTTAGTTGTTTGCATGACTGTAGGAGGCTGTTCTTTCTTTCACACAGAGAGGCACAGCAAACTTTACCCACCGACAAAGTGACAAAAGGGAGCAAGACTTATGAGACTTTTATACAAGAGCTGAATTATCGGGTGTAAATAATTCATAGTGGGTTTACGCCTCGTAATCACGGTACATAAAGGAACCTCGGGTGTTTTGCAATTCAAAGCCCTCCAGAGGAACTTAGCTCATGCCTTCGGCGCCCCTCTCCAGGTGATCACCGTCCGCCGACTTAACTGTGCCAGTGACAAACGCGAAGCAAGGTGGAAATCTCGCGACAGACAGACATGTCGCAAAGAGTGCATTTACTTCACTGTCTTTGTTGCTTGGTATACTGTACGATCGCTAAGCTACTACTGCTCCGGTTCTTTTTCCTTTGGTAAAGTGACGTTTTCTTCTTTATTTATTCAAATTTTATTAAATTTTTAATGATACATTATCATAGGCTACATCGTAATTTACTCAGAACTACAAAACGGACTATTAATACATGGAACAACAAAATTAAAGAATGGAAAACAACATTGATATCAACTGTTATAATAATAATGATAATAAATACACAGTATAATAACTAACTACATTTTGTAAATGTTGATAATAGGTAGATAAAGGCGAAGAGCCATAATATGCTCATGTCACAAACGTGTGTAATGAAAAGAAATGGTTCCAGCATGGAGCCCTGAGGAATATGCTTTCTGATTTCTTGCTGTATGAGAGCGTAAACTAGCCTTCTACGTTCTGCTACCCATATATACAAACCAGTGGAATACAGTAACCCTAAATTCGCAATGTTCTTATTGATTTAGCAACAAAATTTCCAATAAAGCTCATTAATCGTAGCAGCTTTCGTTGTGGCTGCTCTTGATGGGGGGTAACAGCAATAAATGACGTCAAAAAGAAATAAATCCTCGAATATCGTTTTCTGTGCTAACGTAATCACGGTGCATAGATTTAGAATGCCTAATACCCTCCAGAAACTAACATAAACATGATATCAATTTTGATACAAAGAAATGAACAGAAATTATATCACAATATAGTACAGATTCGACCAACTGGAGCATCCCTCCAAAACTTTGGAACGATAGACCGAGGCACCGTTGCGTGCACTGGACTACCTAGAGCTGTAACTAGTTGAAACGAAAATGGAAATTAATAAAAAAACTACGACTGAATATTATCCTTTGCTAACATTAAAACAAATTACTAATTGGGACACATGTTGAGGAAGCTTATTTCATTTCATGGTAGGCTGATTGCTGCAGCAACCGGTTTTCATAATTATATAAAGAGACAGTCTCGGTTGTAAAGTTATCGGGTGGTCAAAAAGTCAGTATAAATTTGAAAACTCAATAAACCACGGAGTAATGTAGATAGAGAGGTAAAAATTTACACACGTGCTTGGAATGTCATGGGGTTTTATTAGAACCAAAAAAATACACAAAATGTCCGACAGATCTCCTGCGCGCGTCGTTTAGTGATGATCATATGCTCAGCCGCCACTTTCATCATGCTTGGCCTCCCGGGTCCACAGACCTCAGTCCGTGCGATTATTGGCTTTGGGGTTACCTGAAGTCGCATGTCTATCGTGATCGACCGACACCTCTAGGGATGCTGAAAGACATCCGACGCCAATGCCTCACCATAAGTCCGGACATGCTTTACAGTGCTGTTAACAACATCATTCCTCAACTACAGCTATTGTTGAGGAATGATGGTAGACATATTTCCTGTAAAGAACATCATCTTTACTTTGTTTTGGTAATTATTGCTATTCTAATCACATAAAGCGCCATCTGTCGGACATTTTTTGAACTTTTGTATCTTTTGTTCTAATAAAACCCCATGTCATTCAAAGCATGTGTGTCAATTTGTTCGTCAGTATCTACATTATTCCGTGATTTATTCAGTTTTCAAATTTATATTGACTTTTTGGTCACCCGGTACTTTCATTACAAACTTGGTTAAGGCTTCCTCAGATTTCTCTAAGCCAAAAGGAAAAGCAAGGATGTAATTATACAAGATTAAAAATTAAGGGACGTGGTACTAAGCTGTGCTAAATTTAAAAAAATTAAAAAACAGATCAGCACTCGCGAACAGCTGTCAAAGCAATGCATATCTCTGATTAGAAGGGCGGTTAGTCAGCAATGTGGTAACGAACCATCTAAAGGAAGGATCGTCGAACAAGATACACTGGAAGAAAACCAAGTGTATAAGCTTAAAAGGGGAAAAATTTATGGAGGAATTAATAAAAAAAAGGGGGGCTGGCAAATAAAGTAAACGAAATTACCTCGAGTTGTCACAGCCGCCATGTGTAACGCACCTTAGAGCCACACGTACAACGAATGACGTGTTTATCAAGTGATTAAAGGGTCTAATGAACGGCCATATTAAAACCAGAGTACAGAGGAATACTGTGTTTCCTGCGCTAGTAGGACGGTACGTCAAGAGAAGGCGCTAGTTTCGGTAACACTTAATTAATCTAGACATAAGACTATAAAAAGTAGCTACAGGCTATAAGTAAAAGTTATTAGGTAGCACCTTCACTGACAGTGTATGACAGCGCGTAGGATAAACATTCAAAATGATTGCAAATTAAAAGAACGTAAAGAAAAAGAAATACTTAAAACCAGACATTGCAAACACAACAAAAAAATGATCCCAAAAGATTGCAAATGAGTATACAGAAAATATAACCAAAATAACTATATGCGTGAAAATAATGAAAGTATTAAAATCGCAACAATACATTGCGCCTTATTTTATAATTTTACACACTATACTATTACCGTTTTAATACTCTGATTAATTTGTAACTTCACCGCCTTAGGAGAAAATTTCTAACTTCATCACCTCAGGAATCTCTTGTCAGGCAAAGACGCTTTATAAACAATAATCACAGTCCTTGGAATTATATGAACGCACTGTTTCACACAGAGAGAAATGTTTGGGTAGTCTGTTAGATAACGATGTGAAGTGGAGCTGACTTCCTGACATGTAGGATCGCATTTTCGATCAACTATACAATGTATATTATAACCGGGATCATTCTTCCTGAGGAAAATAGATAATGGGATCCAGGTAGAAGATCTTAAGTTGAAAATAGGCTAATGCTGATAGGATGGAGTTGTCCTTCCAATCTATAATATCCATCTTGTAGCAGCGAGGAATTTCTGGCAAGCTAATAGTTCTGGAACAAAGATGACGTTATGGAACTTAGCATCTATTGCTAACCTTTGAGGCTACTGCAGCGATTATGGGCATTTTTCTTGAGATGCAGAACATACAATGCGACTCAGGGAGAATGTCAATGCGCAGCAGACTTTGAAGTCAGGGCAGCGACAGTTTTAAAAGATCAGACGCTTTACCTGCAAGTCCTTTATCTACAGGCTCGATCTGCTCGCAGCATTTCAGCTGCATCAAGTGCAATCTGTAGAAATTTGTAAAGAAAGGCTCATGTAAGGCAGCAAGAAAACATAACTAAAATGAAAAAGTACATACAGGATTAACATACATAATCAAGTCATTTTAGAACAAAAAAAGAGTATGAAATGATCCAGCTTTCATAATAATATGATAATAAGGGGCTGCCAGGTAGGTAAAATACTAACAATTTCCACTCACAATGAGTAATAGTGTCTGGTTAGCTAAACGAGCTATCATCTGCTGAAATAGTGATCAAACCATAGACCGCTCCGCTCATCTGCGAAATAATGTAAAAAGTGAGCAGCTAGCGGTCCCCTATTTCATAAAACGGATTAAAAAAACCCAGTTACTCAAACTGAAATTGTACTTAATCCCCAGCAAAACTGTCCAGCATAAAACTATTTCAAGGCACAGCACGCAACTGACATGAAGTAAGTAACAGGACTGAAAATCATAGCATACCTAACTAGCTCAATCGGCAGAAAGCAGCGCATTGCGAGGCCACGTGGCTAGGAGCTAAATTTACCAATACCAATCGCGCGCACGGGATTGTGTACTACACAGGACGTAGCTGCGATTTCAGAGATCGGTATCTTGTGGAGTGCGCATGCGGGCTGTACTTTGATCACCATTTCTACATATGGGCACTCCGCTAGCTCACCAGACACCTTTACTCATGATGAGTGGAGATTATTGGTGTTTTACTGACCTGGTAGTCTCTTACTAGGATTTTATTCTTATTAGTTGCCTCTTTCCTATAAATCACGGAAGCGTTATATGTGATATTATTTTTGGCATCCGTTACTTAGAAAAAATTTTCTGATTATGAACGCTTGGTCATCCCAGTCTCTTTTTTTTTTCCAATCTGAACATGACTTGATTTTGTATGTTCATCCCATATACAGGGCGTCTCAAAAAGAATCATCTGATTTTTTTTACATAAATCATAACTATTATCTTATTTGAGAGATCGTTCGTGAACTACGTAATGTTGAAAAGAGCAAACTCTGGAGCTAGGTAGCAGCAGTGTGCGCTTGCTTCAGTTCTAGTAAAAATGGTGTCGGGACAATAGAAAGCTTTTTATGTTCTACGTTTTGCTCAGCGTGGGTCAGTAATAACTGTTCAGCGTGACATTCTCAGTCTGGTATCTGCCTTACCGACGATCAACTTTATATGATCATTCCATTTTAAATCACTCCTAATGCATACTCCCAGATAATTTATGGAAGTAACTGCTTCCAGTTGCGGACCTGCTATTTTGTAGGTAAGTGATAAGGGATCTATCTTTCTATGTATTCGCAGCACATTACACTCGTCTACATTGAGATTCAATTGCCATTCCCTGCACCATGCGTCAAATCGCTGCAGATCCTCCTGTATTTCAGTACAATTTTCCATTGTTACAACCTCTCGATACACCACAGCATCATCTGCAAAAAGCCTCAGTGAACTTCCGATGTCATCCACCAGGTCGTTTATGTATATTGTGAATAGCAACGGTCCTATGACACTCCCCTGCGACACACACCTGAAAACACTCTCACGTCGGAAGACTTCTCTCCATTCAGAATGACATGCTTCGTTCTGTTATCTAGGAACTCTTCAATCCAATCACACAATTGGTCTGATAGTCCGTATGCTCTTACTTTGTCATTAAACGACTGTGGGGAACTGTGTCAAACGCCTTGCGGAAGTCAAGAAACACGGCATCTCCCTGTGAACCCGTGTCGGCCCTCTGAGTCTCGTGGACGAATAGCGCGAGCTGGGTTTCACACGACCGCCTTTTCGAAACCCATGCTGATTCCTACAGAGTAGATTTCTAGTCTCCAGAAAAGTCATTATACTTTAACATAATACGTGTTCCAAAATTCTACAACTGATCGACGTTAGAGATATAGGTCTATAGTTCTGCACATCTGTTCGACGTCCCTTCTTGAAAACGGGCATGACCTGTGCCCATTTCAAATCCCTTGGAACGCTACGGTACACCGCTGCAAGAAGGGGGGCAAGTTCCTTCGCGTACTCTGTGTAAAACCGAACTGGTATCCCATCATGTCCAGCAGCCTTTCCTCTTTTGAGCGATTTTAATTGTTTCTCTATCCCTCTGTCGTCTGTTTCGATGTCTGCCATTTTGTCATCTGTGCGACAATGTAGAGTAGGAACTATAGTGCAATCTTCCTCTGTGAAACAGCTTTGGAAAAAGACATTTAGTATTTCGGCCTTTAGTCTGTCATCCTCTGTTTCAGTACCATTTTGCTCGCAGAGTGTCTGGACATTTTGTTTTGATCCACTTACCGCTTTGACATAAGACCAAAATTTCTTAGGATTTTCTGCCAAGTTAGTACATAGAAATTTACTTTCGAATTCATTGAACGCCTCTCGCATAGCTCTCCTCACACTACATAATGTCATAACTACCACATGAAGTTGTACAACATGAAAGGGACTCTCCAAAATTTAATGTGTTTTGTGCATTTTCACAGGAAAAGGTGGATGGTCCATTTTTCTTTGCGGGGACACTGTTTCGGGAACCACATATCTGGATAGGCTTGAGAACTTTCTTTTCCCCCAATTGGAGACTGATTCGAACGACTTGATGGATGGGACACCGCCACACTGGCGTCTGGAAGTGCGGGAATTTTTAACTCAAAGGATTACTGAACGATGGATCGGTCGCACTAGACCAAATGATTCAGCCTTACATTGCTGGCCTCCAAGGTCACCGGACCTGACAGTATGTCTTCCAATTTGTGCAGATTGCATTTGACGATGCGGCTAAAATGCTGTGAAATTGGTCGTACCTATAAATAATGGGTTTACAGCTGAAGCGATAATATCTTTTCAAAAGAATATCAGTAGTTTATATATAGACAAATTTAGGAGTGGGAATGATTTAACCACAATTAAGATCTCATTTCCAGCTTCTGAGGTTATAAGGGGTATTTGTGTGGTAGAGACCATACAGCATGATCCAAAGAAATGTTTCTGGCATGATTACTACTTATCAGAGGAGAAATGGAGTTGCTGTTTCCAGGTTTGAGAGCGTTCATCCGACTTCAAAGCTAGAGGGTCATTGTAACTGAGGAACACATTATGATCTGAAAAGACAATATTGGATGGTCCTGTCCATCCTCTGTCAGCTGCTATCAGAGATCATTCAAGTTGTAGAACGACATACAATGGATGCTTATGAGGGACATGCTTATGAGTTGAAAATTAGGACGTTGTACTGCAATAAATGTAACTTGTCTGCTATGAGAACTTTCTTTCCAGTTTCTGAGCGTATAGGGACTGTCTGCAGAGTAGTGGACGGACAGTGTTACTTGTAGAGATATTTTGGGTTGACAGCTAGCTAACAGATAGGTTACCACTTCTGAGACTTTCAGAAGACACAGAATGTGATCTGTATACAGGGTGTTACAAAAAGGTACGGCCATACTTTCAGGAAACATTCCTCACATACAAATAAAGAAAAGATGTTATGTGGACATGTGTCCGGAAACGCTTAATTTCCATGTTAGAGCTCATTTTAGTTTGTTCTTCCACCTACGCTCTTTTCTTTGTTTGTGTGTGAGGAATGTTTCCTGAAAGTTTGGCCGTACCTTTTTGTAGCACCCTTTAGATGAAGTAGGTCTGACTACTAGATAACACACAAAGAGTGGAGCTGACTTTTTAGGCACATTTACTTTTCCAACCTCTGTGACTATAGTTTGTGCAATGGGAAGTTCAAATGGTTCAAATGGGTCTGAGCACTATGGGACTTAACATCTTAGGTCATCAGTCCCCTAGACTTAGAACTACTTAAACCTAACTAACCTAAGGACATCACACACATCCATGCCCGAGGCAGGATTTGAACCTGCGACCGTAGCAGTCCCGCGGCTCCGGACTGCAGCGCCCAGAACCGCACGGCCACCGCGGCCGGCTGCAATGGGAAGATTCACAATGAAATCTAGGGAATTGTTTATGGGTTGAGAATTAGCAAATAGCATTTGACTAACCGAGTTCCTCTGGATTAAAATCTTGTTTATAAGTTCTGAAACCATCAGGAATATCGGTACAGTAGAGTAACAATATGATCTGTAGAGACGATGTTGGGTTTAATGTTATATAATAGCTAGGGAACGGAGCTTACTTGACCAGTTTAAGGAGCTTCCTTCCAACTTTGAGGCTCTCAGAACCATTCTTGTGGTAGACAATATACAGTTTAAGCCATCTATCAGGAAGGGGATGGAGCTGACTTGGACACCATTAGGATCTTTTCTCAACTTGCAAGGATATCTGTACTGTAGAGGACACATAATATGATCTAGATACATGATGATAACAACTAGCTAATACTAACAAGGGAACCTCCCTATCGCACCCCCCCCCCCCCTCAGATTTAGTTATAAGTTGGCACAGTGGATAGACCTTGAAAAACTGAACACAGATCAATCAAGAAAACAGGAAGAAGTTGTGTGAAACTATGAAAAAAATAAGCAAAATATACAAACTAAGTAGTCTGTGCGCAAGATAGGCAACATCAAGCACAGCGTGAACTCAGGAGAGCCGTCGTCCCGTGGTTCGTGTGAACAGCTGCGAACGAGAGGGCCTTGGTTCAAGTCTTCCCTCGAGAGAAAATTTTATTTTTGCAAAGTTATGATCTGTCCGTTCGTTCACTGACGTCTCTGTTCACTGTAATAACTTCAGTGTACGTGTTTTGCGACCGCACCGCAAAACCGTGCGATTAGTAGACGAAAAGACGTGCCTCTCCAACGGGAACCGAAAACATTTGGTCACAAGGTCATAGGCCAACCGATTCCTGCACAGGAAAACACGTCTGATATATTCTATACGACACTGATGACGGCATGTGCGTCACATGACAAGGATATGTTGTCGACTCACCTAACTTGTACACTTGGCGAATGGGTAAAAAGATTCTTCTACCTTGCCCGATTTAGGTTTTCTTGTGTATGTGATAATCATAAATAAAATAAAATAAATTTAGCTTTTCACGCGATGGAAAACTTGAGCTAATGACCTCTCGGTCCGCAGCTGCTCACGCTAACCACAGGACCACGGCGCGCCTGAGCTCACGTTATCCTTGATGTTGCCTATCTTGCGCATGGACTACTCAGTTTGTATATTTTTCTTTTTTTCTTTCATAGTTCCACACAACTTCTTCCTGTTTTCTCCATTGATCTGTGTTCAGTTTTTCAAGGCCAAACCACTGTGCCAACTTATAACTAAATCTGAGAGGGGTGCAATGGGGAGGTTCCCTTGTAAGGAAAAAAGGCTGACTTGCCAGAGCACAGGATTCTTTTCCCAATGTGTGGGATTATCAGAAACAATTTTTATGTTAGCGAACAAACAATATGTTGTGTCGAGATGATGTCGGGTTGACAACTAGCTGACATAAAAGAATGGAGCTGACTTGGCCCAACTGGTGTTGCTCTCCAACCTCTGTCGTGGGTCATTCATATAGTGGAAGGGCATACATTTTAACCCAGGGAAGTGGTTCAGGTTGAGAAATAGCGAGTGGTACTGGACTGGAGCTGAGCTGACTCCCCCAGACCCAGACCTGCATGCCCCTCCTAGCGGAGACCACCACGGGAGTAGCGAGGACTGCGCGCGTGTAGTCCCGTGGGAGCGCTGTGGCTGGCACGCTGCTCATCCGCCTCCGCCATTGGTCCGCCGCTGCCTGCCAGGTCCTGGCGAGAGTCCCTCGTGTGGTGAGGAGCTGTGTGTTGTTGTGACTGCCACAGGCCCAAAAGCGTGCCCTCGTCGCCCATGGTGAAGCGCGCCTTCTCCCGCCTGGGCAACCTCACCGCCGGCTGGGGCCGCTCCATCCGCAAGCAGCATTCCCAGCTTTCCGCCGACGACAAGAAGAAGTGGTCTTCGTCGCAGGACTGCTCCAGTAAGTACACGCCATGATTTCAACTTTTGTTCTCAGCGGAAACCCCTAGAGCAGGGCTTCCCAGCCTGTGGTCCGCAGACCCCTTAGGCTCCCGCCGGCTCTTTCTACGGGGTCCGCGGCCACCTTTCACCAAATCGTGCAAAATAATGAGTAAAATTATTGAATAAAAATGTGAAAATCAAATTCATCACTATTTTCTTTTCGTGTGTGAAACATGTGTACTTTTACTTCAGGTCGTATTCCCAAGCAGTCTTTGCGCTTCCTGAGTGAGAACGTATACACAGTTTAGTGCAGGAGAATGCGGCTTCTCTGATCGACTGTTTCGCAACAATTCGGGGTCGTTTGTGTGCTGGGTCACGGCGCTAGATGCGCTGAAACCTTTTGCGCATGAGCGGTGCGAGCTTTGTCGACCAATCACAGCTCTCGCTGGCACGTATGCGGCCCTAGGCATCATTAAATGTTAAACTTGCTTGTCAGTGCACTGCCTGTTTCATAAGTCGATTTTTGACCAATTTATTACTTCTAACATGGATCGGTGGCTGAAGTCAGGATCATTGAAGAAGGCTGCAGTTTCTCCACAAGGGAAGTTTCCAGTTGAAATAAATGAGGAGGGAGGACAACCAAAGGAAAACGTTACATACATTTGAACATTTTTCTTCGGATTTCACGAGAAACCACACACACACACACACACACACACACACACACACGAATGTTACGAAATATGCATGCTCCTAACACAACAGTAGCCAAATACACTCCTGGAAATTGAAATAAGAACACCGTGAATTCATTGTCCCAGGAAGGGGAAACTTTATTGACACATTCCTGGGGTCAAATACATCACATGATCACACTGACAGAACCACAGGCACATAGACACAGGCAACAGAGCATGCACAATGTCGGCACTAGTACAGTGTATATCCACCTTTCGCAGCAATGCAGGCTGCTATTCTCCCATGGAGACGATCGTAGAGATGCTGGATGTAGTCCTGTGGAACGGCTTGCCATGCCATTTCCATCTGGCGCCTCAGTTGGACCAGCGTTCGTGCTGGACGTGCACACCGCGTGAGACGACGCTTCATCCAGTCCCAAACATGCTCAATGGGGGACAGATCCGGAGATCTTGCTGGCCAGGGTAGTTGACTTACACCTTCTAGAGCACGTTGGGTGGCACGGGATACATGCGGACGTGCATTGTCCTGTTGGAACAGCAAGTTCCCTTGCCGGTCTAGGAATGGTAGAACGATGGGTTCGATGACGGTTTGGATGTACCGTGCACTATTCAGTGTCCCCTCGACGATCACCAGAGGTGTACGGCCAGTGTAGGAGATCGCTCCCCACACCATGATGCCGGGTGTTGGCCCTGTGTGCCTCGGTCGTATGCAGTCCTGATTGTGGCGCTCACCTGCACGGCGCCAAACACGCATACGACCATCATTGGCACCAAGGCAGAAGCGACTCTCATCGCTGAAGACGACACGTCTCCATTCATCCCTCCATTCACGCCTGTCGCGACACCACTGGAGGCGGGCTGCACGATGTTGGGGCGTGAGCGGAAGAAGGCCTAACGGTGTGCGGGACCGTAGCCCAGCTTCATGGAGACGGTTGCGAATGGTCCTCGCCGATACCCCAGGAGCAACAGTGTCCCTAATTTGCTGGGAAGTGGCGGTGCGGTCCCCTACGGCACTGCATAGGATCCTACGGTCTTGGCGTGCATCCGTGCGTCACTGCGGTCCGGTCCCAGGTCGACGGGCACGTGCACCTTCCGGCGACCACTGGCAACAACATCAATGTACTGTGGAGACCTCACGCCCCACGTGTTGAGCAATTCGGCGGTACGTCCACCCGGCCTCCCGCATGCCCACTATACGCCCTCGCTCAAAGTCCGTCAACTGCACATACGGTTCACGTCCACGCTGTCGCGGCATGCTACCAGTGTTAAAGACTGCGATGAAGCTCCGTATGCCACGGCAAACTGGCTGACACTGACGGCGGCGGTGCACAAATGCTGCGCAGCCAGCGCCATTCGACGGCCAACACCACGGTTCCTGGTATGTCCGCTGTGCCGTGCGTGTGATCATTGCTTCTACAGCCCTGTCGCAGTGTCCGGAGCAAGTATGGTGGGTCTGACACACCGGTGTCAATGTGTTCTTTTTTCCATTTCCAGGAGTGTAGTAGAAGTGAACAGACCATAAGCGACAGCTTGTCAACAGCGAACAGTTTGGACGTGACGTTGATTACTCTTGGAGGGAGAAAGCTCCATCGTGTGAAATTTCAATTACCAAGTAATTTTAATCAGGCTATATTCTGTTGAACGAAGATAGTAAATCCACTAGTGAGTGTCTGGATATAGTGGGAATTCAAATTGGATCGTTAATTTCGAGTTGTTTTCATTCATCTCTAAACCAAAGACTATTGATACTTCAGGGGAGGGGCGGGGGGCCATTCGGAACATGGCACCTGCATTAAGAAGCTTTCAGTTCCCATGGGTTTCGCTCTGAAATTTGAAGTTACTGTGCCGTTGACTGACCAGGGGTCCGCCATGGATTTTCGACTGAACAAGGGGTCCGCCAACTGAAAAGGTTGGGAGCCCTGCCCTAGAGTATGTGGTGGCACATTAAGTACCAATGTCATTTCATCCTCTGGATTTCTACCATACATCTGCACCTTCATCTATATCCATACTCTGCAAACTACTGTGAGGTGCTTGGCAGAGGGTACATCAAAGTAAATCACGTATTATGGCTGCTTCCCGACATGATCGCATGTGTTGTACGGAAGAAAGACTCCCTAAACTCCTTCACTCTGTTGTAATTTAATCTTGTCCCTGCTGTCTCTATGAGATTGATACCTTTGGGATTGAACGACATATACACGGTGTTACATAAAGGTACAGCCAAACTTTCAGGAAACATTCCTCACACACAAATAAAGAAAAGATGTTATGCGGACATGTGTCCGGAAACGCTTAATTTCCATGTTAGAGCTCATTTTAGTTTCGTCAGTATGTTCTTCCACCTACGCTCAATGGAGCACGTTATTACGATTTCATATGGGATACTCTACCTGTGCTGCTAGAACATGTGCCTTTACAAGTACGACACAACATGTGGTTCATGCACGATGGAGCTCCTGCACATTTCAGTCGAAGTGTTCGTACGCTTCTCAACAACAGATTCGGTGACCGATGGATTGGTAGAGGCTGACCAATTCCATGGCCTCCACCCTCTCCTGACCTCAACCCTCTTGACCTTCATTTATGGGGGCGTTTGAAAGCTCTTGTCTACGCAACCCTGGTACCAAATGTAGAGACTCTTCGTGATCGAATTGTGGACGGCTGTGATACAATACGCCATTCTCCAGGGCTGCATCAGCGCATCAGGGATTCCATGCGACGGAGGGTGGATGCATGTTTCCTCGCTAACGGAGGACATTTTGAACATTTCCTGTAACAAAGTGTTTGAAGTCACGCTGGTACGTTCTGTTGCCGTATGTTTCCATTCCATGATTAATGTGATTTGAAGAGAAGTAATAAATTGAGCTCTAACATGGAAAGTAAGCGTTTCCGGACACATGTCCACATAACATATTTTCTTTCTTTGTGTGTAAGGAATGTTTCCTGAAAGTTTGGCCGTACCTATTTGTAACACCCTGCATGAGTACATTCTTCATTTAAAACTTGTTCTTCACACTTTGTGAAAAGCTTTTGGCAAGATGGTTAGCATCTACACTGAAGAGCAAAAGAAACTGGTACACCTGCCTAATATCGTGTAGGCCCCCGCGAGCACGCAGACGTGACGTAACACGACATGGCATGGACTTACGTAACACGACATGGCATGGACTCGACTAATGTCTGAAGTAGTGCTGGAGGGAATGGACACCAAGAATCCTGCACGGCTGTCCATAAATCCTCAAGAGTACGAGGGCTGGAGACCTCTTGTGAACAGCACGTTACAAGGCTTCCCAGATATGCTAAATAATGTTCATGTCTGGGGAGTTTGGTGGCCAGCGGATTTAAACTCTGAAGAGTGTTCCTGGAGCCTCTCAGTGGCAACACTGCACGTGTGGGATGTCGCCCTGTCCTGCTGGGATTGCCAAAGTCCGTCGGAATGCACAATGGACATGAATGGATTCAGGTGATCAGACAGGATGCTTACGTATGTGTCACCTATCAGAGTCGTATCTAGACGTATCATGGGTTCCGTATCACTCCAACTGCACACGGCCCACACCATTACACAGCCTCCACGAGCTTGAACAGTCCCGTGCTGACATGCATGGTTCGTGGATTCATGAGGTTGTCTCCATACCCGCGCATCGTCATCCACTCGATACAATTTGCAAGGAGGCTCGTCCGACCAGACAACATGTTTCCAGTCATCAACAGCCCAGTGTTAGTGTTGACGGGCCTAGGCTAGGCGTAATTCTTTGTGTCACGCAGTCATCAAGGATACACGAGAGGACTTGGGCTCCGAAAGCCCATACCGATGCTGCTTCGTTGAATGGTTCACACGCTGACACTTGATGACCCAGCATTGAAATCTGCAGCAATTTGCGGAAGGGTTGCACTTCTGTCGTGGCCGAGTGGTTCTAGGCGCTGCAGTCCTGAACCGCGCTGCTGCTACGGTCGCAGGTTCGAATCATGCGTCGGGCAAGGATGTGTGTGATGTCCTTAGCTTAGTTTGGTTTAAGTGTAGGGGACTGATGACCTCAGATGTTAAGTCCCATAGTGCTTAGAGCCATTTGAACCATTTGCACTTCTGTCACGTTGAACGATTCTGAATCTTTTAAATCTTGATGACCTGTCATTGTAGCAGCAGTAACCGATCTGACAACTGCGCCAGACACTTGTCTTACATACGGGATGCCGACCGCAGCGGTGCATTCTGGCCGTTTACATATCTTTGTATTTGAATACGCATGCATATACCAGTTTCTTTGGCGCTCCAGTGTATATTCAACGTTTTCAGCATCTTCTTGAGACCTTCTATGGATTCAGCCAACCCTGTGCTCATTTGTGCTGCCCCACTTTCTTTATGGTCAATATCCCCTGTAGGTTCTATTTGGTACGTGTCCCACAGTTTTCATTAATATTCTAGAATGCGTCGCACTAGTTTTTTTTTTAATCAGTCTCCTTTGTAGCCTGATTGCAGCCTATCAGAGAAGCGAAGTATGCCAACTGCCTTACCTACTTCTAAGCGTATATAATAATTCCATTGAATACCCCTGCAAATTGATATACCTTATTATTTATAAGAGTTAACTGATTCCAACTGTGGCTCATTGATGTTGTAGTTTTATGAACTGCACTATTTTACGATTCTGAACATTTCAGACAAGTTTCCAATCTTTGCACCTCGTTGAAATCTTACTATGTGTGCCAGGTCACAACGTACAACATTAACAGAACGGGCCCCAACATACGTTCCTGGGGCCCTCCTACATCTACCGATGACTATCCATCCAAAGTAATATCTGGACTATTATACACTCCTGGAAATGGAAAAAAGAACACATTGACACCGGTGTGTCAGACCCACCATACTTGCTCCGGACACTGCGAGAGGGCTGTACAAGCAATGATCACACGCACGGCACAGCGGACACACCAGAACCGCGGTGTTGGCCGTCGAATGGCGCTAGCTGCGCAGCATTTGTGCACCGCCGCCGTCAGTGTCAGCCAGTTTGCCGTGGCATACGGAGCTCCATCGCAGTCTTTAACACTGGTAGCATGCCGCGACAGCGTGGACGTGAACCGTATGTGCAGTTGACGGACTTTGAGCGAGGGCGTATAGTGGGCATGCGGGAGGCCGGGTGGACGTACCGCCGAATTGCTCAACACGTGGGGCGTGAGGTCTCCACAGTACATCGATGTTGTCGCCAGTGGTCGGCGGAAGGTGCACGTGCCCGTCGACCTGGGACCGGACCGCAGCGACGCACGGATGCACGCCAAGGCCGTAGGATCCTACGCAGTGCCGTAGGGGACCGCACCGCCACTTCCCAGCAAATTAGGGACACTGTTGCTCCTGGGGTATCGGCGAGGACCATTCGCAACCGTCTCCATGAAGCTGGGCTACGGTCCCGCACACCGTTAGGCCGTCTTCCGCTCACGCCCCAACATCGTGCAGCCCGCCTCCAGTGGTGTCGCGACAGGAGTGAATGGAGGGACGAATGGAGACGTGTCGTCTTCAGCGATGAGAGTCGCTTCTGCCTCGGTGCCAATGATGGTCGTATGCGTGTTTGGCGCCGTGCAGGTGAGCGCCACAATCAGGACTGCATACGACCGAGGCACACAGGGCCAACACCCGGCATCATGGTGTGGGGAGCGATTTCCTACACTGGCCGTACACCTCTGGTGATCGTCGAGGGGACACTGAATAGTGCACGGTACATCCAAACCGTCATCGAACCCATCGTTCTACCATTCCTAGACCGGCAAGGGAACTTGCTGTTCCAACAGGACATTGCACGTCCGCATGTATCCCGTGCCACCCAACGTGCTCTAGAAGGTGTAAGTCAACTACCCTGGCCAGCAAGATCTCCGGATCTGTCCCCCATTGAGCATGTTTGGGACTGGATGAAGCGTCGTCTCACGCGGTCTGCACGTCCAGCACGAACGCTGGTCCAACTGAGGCGCCAGGTGGAAATGTCATGGCAAGCCGTTCCACAGGACTACATCCAGCATCTCTACGATCGTCTCCATGGGAGAATAGCAGCCTGCATTGCTGCGAAAGGTGGATATACACTGTACTAGTGCCGACATTGTGCATGCTCTGTTGCCTGTGTCTATGTGCCTGTGGTTCTGTCAGTGTGATCATGTGATGTATCTGACCCCAGGAATGTGTCAATAAAGTTTCCCCTTCCTGGGACAATGAATTCACGGTGTTCTTATTTCAATTTCCAGGAGTGTACATGGGTAAAATGAAGCTACTGGCAAAAAGTAATCTATGAGAAACGGTCCGTGACTTGAATAGTTCAGTCAATAGAGCATTTTCCGCGAAAGGCCCCAGCTTCGAGTCCTGTTCCGGGGCATAATTTTAATCTGCCAGGTAATTTCAAATTTGGGCTGATTATAGGGTGTCCTACTAATCGAGTTCTAAGTTTATAATTGAAATTGACTCCCCTCTCTTGACCTTTTTTCGATTTGTTTTCTGAGTTGGAATAAAACTTCAGTTAATCAGCTCATTTGCATAGCAGCTAACTTATTCAAAGAAAGTTCTTATAAACTGTGTTAGATGCTTTGCTTTCGTGTACGTAGATGAATAAGTTCTGTAGTTGTTAAACACTAAAACAAGCGAGAAACGCGATTCTTTTAAATCCATTCCGCAACATTGAAATGTTTCTATCATACTTCAAGCTGCTCTTCTCGTAAATTGGAGGCTTTTGAATCTGAAATGTAATTTAGTTGGAGGGAACGAAATTGGTGGTATAAACACTGACTTGCATTTTTTCTTTTCCAATTAATATTTCAGTTTATATGACGTTGTTTACAAGATTTTTTTGCGAGGCGATGCTGAGCGAATTTAGGTATTCTTTTAAGAAGTTTATGCTCTCGTCTTGGTTCGTCGTCATATCAATGGACTTACTTATTTTTTCTTCACATCGTTTTCTATTTTGGTAGATATGTTTGTTGAACTACGTTTTTGTGGCTAAATTTGTTCGCCCACGAAACCATTATTTGCTTACATAGTTTCTCTATATAAGGGAATACACTTTTTTCCCAGTAAGCTCCTCCTCTGTCTTAACTGTGTTGCACAACTTATCGGTTAAACAGCTTTGCTGAATTGCGGATCAATACAATGTTTGCTGTCTCGAACTTGTGTTGTAGAGCATTCGAGAATATTCGAGAACATTCGAAAGTATTCTGGAACAGTCGAAAATATTCGTTAACTCAAAAACATTATGGAACAAACTCCAATTTTTTTTCCTTGAAAAATGCACGATTCGAAACAGACAGAGATGTCCTGGTGACTTCCACGATGTGATGACGATCATTTCTGACACTCAAATGTCCACCATCACAACATTTGCCACCGCACATCCACTTTAGCGAACATCTGGGGCGAGGGGGTCCACTGGGGGCCGAACAGCACAGTAACCCTGACTTGGGTGTGGGGCGGCGGTGGAGCGAATGGACTGCTGTAGCCTGTTGTGGGATTGTGAACCACTGACCACTGAGGGCTACAGCGGGGACGAAGCGTCTCCGTCGTTTCTCGGTCCCCAGTTCAATACAATACAAATAAGGGAAATCAGAGCTCGTACGGGAAGATGTATGTGTTCATTCTCTCCGCGCGCTATACGAGATCGGAATAATAGAGAATTGTGAAGGTGGTTCGATGAACCCTCTGCCAGGCAGTTAAATGTGATTTGCAGAGTATCCATGTTGATGTAGATGAATACAGCTGGACTTCTGAGCAACGTGAAGCTTCCACATGAGTTAACTTTCGTTCTTTCGTATCTGAGAAGCAACAGCCAAAACATATTGAAAATACTGGTTGCCTGTGAAGAAGATTACCGAAATTGGATATGATTGCAAGTGATAATAGTGCTGGAGAGGAACAGTAAGCTTTTATTTGATCAGTTCTATATACGTTATGTGATCAAAAGTATCCGGAAACCTGACTGAAAATAGCAAAGTTCGTGGAGCCCTGTATCGGTAATGCTGGGTTTCAGTATGGTGTTGGTCCACCCTTAGTCTTGATAACAGCTTCCACTCTCGCAGGCATACGTTCAGTCAGGTGCTAGAATGTTTCTTGGGGAATGGCAGCCCATTCTTGACGGAATCCTACAGACGCTAAAGTAACCTCTGGCGTATCCAGGGGAGTGTTATGGGACCATTGCTCTTCACAATATATATAAATGACCTAGTAGATAGTGTCGGAAGTTCCATGCGGCTTTTCGCGGATGATCCTGTAGTATACAGAGAAGTTGCAGCATTAGAAAATTGCAACGAAATGCAGGAAGGTCTGCAGCGGATAGGCGCTTGGTGCTGGGAGTGGCAACTGACCCTGAACATACACAAATGTAATGTACTGCGAATACATAGAAAGAAGGATCCCTTATTGTATGATTATATGACAGCGGGACAAACACTGGTAGCAGTTACTTCTGTAAAATATCTGGGAGTATTCGTACGGAACGATTTGAAGTGTAATGATCATATAAAATTAATTGTCGGTAAGGCGGGTGCCAGGATGAGATTCATTGGGAGAGTCCTTAGAAAATGTAGTCCAACAACAAAGAGGTGGCTTACAAAACACTCGTTCCACCTATACTTGAGTATTGCTCATCAGTGTGGGATCCGTACGTACCAGGTTGGGTTGACAGAGGAGATAGAGAAGATCCAAAGAAGAGCGGCGCGTTTCGTCGCAGGGTTATTTGGTAAGTGTGATAGCGTTACGGAGATGTTTAGCAAACCCAAGTGGCAGACTCTGCAAGAGAGGCGCTCTGCATTGAGTTGTAACTTGCTGTCCAGGTTTCGAGACGGTGCATTTCTGGATGAGGTATCGAATATAGTGCTTCTACCTACTTACACCTCCCGAGGAGATCACGAATGTAAAATTAGAGAGATTCGAGCGAGCACGGAGGCTTTCCGGCAGTCGGTCTTCCCGCGAACCATACGCGAGTGGAAAAGGAAAGGGAGCAATGACAGTGGCACGTAAAGTGCCCTCCGCCACACACCGTTCATTAGCTTGCGGAGTATAAATGTAGATGTAGATGTAGAGTGCTGCACTGAGGAGAGGTATCGATATTGGTCGGTGAGGTCTGGGACAAAGTCGGCGTTCCAAAACATTCCGAAGGTGTTCCATAGGATTCAGGTCAGGACTCTGTGCAGGTCAGTCCATTAAAGGATTGTTATTGTCGTATAACCACTTCGACACAGGCCGTGCATTATGAAAAGGTGCTCGATCATGTTGAAAGTTGCAATCGCCATCCCCGAATTACTCTTCAACAGTGGGAAGCAAGAGGGTGCTTAAAACATCAGTCTAGGCCTGTGGTGTGATAGTGCCACGCAAAGCAACATGGGGTGCAAGCCCCCTCCATGAAAAACACGACCACACCATAACACCACCGCCTCCGAATTTTACTGTTGTCACTACACACGCTGGTGGATGACGTTCACCGGGCATTCGCCATACGCACATTGTGTACCGTGATTCCTCACTCCACACAATGTTCTTCCACTGTTCAAAGGTCCAATGTTAACACTCCTTGCACTAAGCAAGGCGTCGTTTGGCAATTACTGGTGTGATGTGTGGCTTATGAGCAGCCGCTCGACCATGAAATCTAAGTTTTCCCACTTCCCGCCTAACTGTCACAGTGCTTGCAGTGGACCCTGATGCAGTTTGGAATTCCTGTGTAATGGTCTGGATAGATGTCTGCCTATTACACGTTACGACCCTCTTCAACTGTCGGCGGTCTCTGTCAGTCAACGGACCAGCTCGGCCTGTACGCTTTTGTGCTGTACGTGTCCCTTCACGTTTTCTCTTCACTATCACACCGGAAACAGTGGACCTAGCGATGTTTAGGATGTGGAAATCTCACTTACAGACGTATGTCACCAGTGACACCCAATCACCTGACCACGTTCCAAGTTCGCGAGCAAGCCGCTGCGGCCGAGCGACCGCTACGGTCGCAGTTTCGAATCCTGCCAAGGACATGGATGTGTGTGATGTCCTTAGGTTAGTTAGGTTTAAGTAGTTCTAAGTTTTAGGGGACTGATGACCTCAGATGTTAAGTCCTATAGTGCTCACAGCCATTTGAAGTCCGGGGAATTCCGCGGAGCACCCCATTCAGCTCTTTCACAATTTGTAATGACTACTAACGTACCCGGCAGTAGGTGGCAGCACAATGCACCTAATCCGAAAAACGTATGTTTTTGGGGGTGTCCGGGTACTTTTGATCACATAGTGTATCCACAGCATAGTTTAATCTTTCGTCCTGTAAAAAATTATGAGGTTTGGAAAGTATAATTACTGCATCTGTCGAATCATTCCTTCATATTCCCTGCTATATTTTCTGACAAAAACATCCTACGTTACTGAGGTCTATAATTTGAAAAAAAGAAAAAGAAAAAGAAAAGATTTTATTAGGTACACTGAAACTAAACTAGTAGAGTCTAGTAAAAATGATTTAGGCATTCCCAACAAGCCAAGTAAAAAATGTAACTGACGCGAGACGTTATAAAACTATTGTTAAATGTTTTGTCGTTCCCCTGAAAAGAGTTCATTTTTGATGAGGGTCGTTTCAGTTATAGTCTTCACTTGATTTAGACGCGATCGGTTCGCTGCTGCATTGCTATTAGAGACACTACAACGTTGACACAGTACGTTTGCACATCCTCAACTTAGCACTGACTCCTCACAACTGAATAGTCGAATGACATCCGTTGTTTACAGTTGTTAGTTAGAAAAAATGGTTCAAATGGCTCTGAGCACTATAGGACTCAACTGCTGTGGTCATTAGTCCCCTAGCACTTAGAACTAATTAAACCTAACTAACCTAAGGACATCACACACATCCATGCCCGAGGCAGGATTCGAACCTGCGACCGCAGCAGTCTCACGGTTCCGGACTGCGCGCCTAGAACCGCGAGACCACCGCGGCCGGCCTGTTAGTTAGAACTGTTACTATAGTTACTGCAATGACTTCACTTATTCACCAGGAATAAAATCAGTCTCGGAACGTTTTGAATGGACAACATGTGCCCGTGTCTATACGGGGTGCTACAAAAGGTACGGCCAAACTTTCAGGAAACATTCTTCACACACAAATAAAGAAAAGATGTTATGTGGACATGTGTCCGGAAACGCTTAATTTCCATGTTAGGGCTCATTTTAGTTTCGTCAGTGTGTACTGTACTTCCTCGATTCACCGCCAGTCGGCCCAATTGAAGGAAGGTAATGTTGACTTCGGTGCTTGTGTTGACATGCGACTCATTGCTCTACAGTACTAGCATCAAGCACAACAGGTTAGAGTTCATCACGAACGTGGTTTTGCAGTCAGTGCAATATTTACAAATGCGGAGTTGGCCGATGCCCATTTGATGAATGGATTAGGACGGGGCAATAGCCGTGGCTCGGTGCGTTTGTATCGAGATAGATTTCCAGAACGAAGGTGTCCCGACAGGAAGACGTTCGAAGCAATTGATCGGCGTCTTAGGGAGCAAGGAACATTCCAGCCTATGACTCGCGACTGGGGAAGACCTAGAACGACGAGGACACCTGCAATGGACGAGGCAATTATTAGTGCAGTTGACGATAACCCTAATGTCAGCGTCAAAGAAGTTGCTGCTGTACAAGGTAACGTTGACCACGTCACTGTATGGAGAGTGCTACGGGAGAACCAGTTGTTTCCGTACCATGTACAGCGTGTGCAGGTACTATCAGCAGCTGATTGGCCTCCACGGGTACACTTCTGCGAATGGTTAATCCAACAATGTGTCAATCCTCATTTCAGTGCAAATGTTCTCTTTACGGATGAGGTTTCATTCCAACGTGATCAAATTGTAAATTTTCACAATCAACATGTGTGGGATGACGAGAATCCGCACGCAGTTGTGCAATCACGTCATCAGCACAGATTTTCTGTGAACGTTTGGGCAGCCATTGCTGGTGATGTTTCGATTGGGCCCCATGCTCTTCCACCTACGCTCAATGGAGCACGTTATCATGATTTCATACGGGATACTCTACCTGTGCTGCTAGAACATGTGCCTTTACAAATACGACACAACATGTGGTTAATGCACGATGGAGCTCCTGCACATTACAGTCGAAGTGTTCGTACGCTTCTCAACAACAGATTCGGTGACCGATGGATTGGTAGAGGCGGACCAATTCCATGGCCTCCACGCTCTCCTGACCTCAACCCTCTTGACTTTCATTTATGGGGGCATTTGAAAGCTCTTGTCTACGCAACCCCGGTACCAAATGTAGAGACTCTTCGTCCTCGTATTGTGGACGGCGGTGATACAATACGCCATTCTCCAGAGCCGCATCAGTGCATCAGGGATTCCATGCGACGGAGGGTGGATGCATGTATCCTCGCTAACGGAGGATATTTTGAACATTTTCTGTAACACAAAGTGTTTGGAGACAACCTGGTACGTTCTGTTGCTGTGTGTTTCCATTCGATGATTAATGTGGTTTGAAAAGAAGTAATAAAATGAGCTCTAACATGGAAAGTAATCGCTTCCGGACACATGTCCACATAACATATTTTCTTTCTTTGTGTGTGAGGAATGTTTCCTGAAAGTTTGGCCGTACCTTATTGTAACACCCTGCATAGGAACCCACGTGTGGAAACGTCATTCAATGACGCTACAGATCACCGGTTATAGGCGCCGGCGCCTGTAAATATTGTATATATAGCGTGATTCCGTGACGACGTCACTAACTTTCAGGGATGATGGAGAAGAATAAATGTATCGATTAGAGGTAAGGGACCTTGGCCCATAAGCTACCAAGTCCAAAATAATAAGCGAAAATCGTTGTGATACCTCTGACGGTGGGATACATGTACCGGTAGTGTTGTTGCTAAGATAGTTGCTTAGGCAACTTTCAGATAGTATGGATCACGACAAGAAACAACGCCAAGTAAACATGCGTTCCAAAATGCATACGTGAGAAGCTATGAGCACTTGTTCATCTTTTCTATTGTGAAACACTGCTCCTGTATTCAGCAAGAGTTCATAGCTCTTAAGGTATGCATTTTGTAGCCGATGTTTATATTTCTTCTTGTTTTTGTCCATACTGTCACCTCTGAAACTTGCAACAACAGCGCCGGTACATGTATTCCAGTGTCAGAGATATCAAAACCGTTTTCGTTCGTAAGTTTCGACTCGTCCGTTTCCGGTACAGGGACCCTTAGCTCTAATTGATACATTTATCCTTCTCCATCATCCTAGAAAGTTTGTAACATCATCACGAATACAACCAGTACATGCAGGGTGAAAAGTATTTAAACTGACAAACTCTGGGAGGTTGTAGGGGACATCAAAACAAATATTTTTCCTTAATACCATTTTTTCCTATGAGGAGTGTTTTAACCGGGAGAAGAGGATTTCTCTGGCGGCAAATTAATTAACAAAAACTTTTTCATTTTTTTGACCAAGATACAACACATTAACACAACCCAATTTCACAGTAAAAACTCCAGGAGTGTCCTGAATTGTGCCTGCTGCTGCTACTATCCGGGCAACCAGATCCTGTTCTGATCCAACAGGAGTTGCGTAAACAAGATTGGGCATCTCTGCTCACACAAAAAATTCAGAGGGTACATATCTGGGGATCGAGCAGGCCATGGTACAGGACCACCTCCGCCAATCCACGTTTCTGGGAACCATCGGTCGAGGAATCAACGCACACGACGACTGAAATTTGCCGGCGCTCCGTCATGTTGGAACCACATGCGTTGTCTTGTAGGGAGAGGGACATCTTCCAGCAATGCTGACAATGCTCTGTCGACAAAATTGTAATAGTGCGTGCCATTTAATGGCCTAGGTAGAGGATACGGCCCAATTAAACCTGCTGTGCAGCTCGTCTGTTGTGGTGCCCTACGCAGTACGCACAAGCCATATCAGTGTACTCACTCCAGGTGTATCGCTCCATTAGTATACAGAGACAATGCACTACTGCACTGGTGGAAGCAGTTGCCTACAACTGAAGATCGTAATACGGCCTCTAACAACTGAAGAGTATAATACGGCCTCCACCGGTTTAAATAATCCTCATAGGAAAAAATGACATTCGGGAAAAATATTTATTTTGATGTCCCCAACAACCTCCCAGAATTTGTCGGTTTAAATACTTTTCACCCTGTATATGCAAATACAAGTGTCGGCGCCTATAACTTTGACGCTCCGTAGCGTCGTAGGATGACGTTTCCGGACATAGGTTCCTACGTAAGACTTGATCAACTATGTCGCCTCTACACCTCTAGAAGTGTGTAAGAAATCCATAGTGGGGAATACCTTGGGTTGAAGATGGGGCACAGCGAAATGTTTTACGTAAAGTTGTAGGAGACAAAGAGGGTCACGCATTGATGTTAATGACCGTGACCCCGAACGCGATTTTCAGGGGTATTTTGAGCTTAAAGTGATTTTTTTAGTTGGTAACCCTAATATTTGATCTAAGATTTGAAAAGCGCATCAATTTTTACGTATGAAATGATCACATTATTCAAGGTGATGGCAAGGTTCAGTCAAGCTGAAATGAGCTAATATGTCTTTATTTCTAGTAGGGATTAATTCGGAATAGAGGAGGAATGCAGCAAAATACACTGTTAGATGCAAACTGGAAAGGGAAATAAGGGTCACGTATCATTACCAATAACCAAGATTTTAAGGGTAATTATCGAAAGCCATTCGAAGGTTGAATTTTGTTTCATGGAAACCGCTACTTGTGACGTCGGATTTGGAAAGAGTAAACAGATATTTTAAACTGTAAGTTTTATTTAAAGTGTTTATTGGCGAAATTAAATACATCACAGCGTATAAGTGTTATTGTGACACTTGCGAGACAGAACAAACATAAATAAAACTCAGATCATTGATTTAGAAGTCGTTAAATGGGTCTCTTCGCCTCTCATTACCTTGGGATACCCCTTCCAGCTTGCATCTAGCTTTATGCTTTGCTGTATTCTTCCTGTGTTCTATATTAATTCCTATTAGATGTAAAAACGTATTTGCTTATTTGACCTTCATTGAATTAGCCATGACCTTGAATAATGTATAATTTTAT
The DNA here is from genome assembly GCF_023897955.1 of Schistocerca gregaria. NCBI lineage: Eukaryota > Metazoa > Arthropoda > Insecta > Orthoptera > Acrididae > Schistocerca > Schistocerca gregaria. The sequence goes on along the minus strand of NW_026061870.1, from coordinate 160,489 downwards.
ACGTAAAATTTGCCGCTCTTTTCAAATTTTGAATCAAATATTAGGGTTCCCATTTGGAAAAAAAATCACTTTTACCTCCAGATTGCCTTAAAAGTTACGTTCCAGACAACGGCCATTAATAGCAATATGTGACCCTCCTTGCCACCTACAATATTTTTCTAAACCAAGTTGCTGTATCTCGTTTGTATTCCGAGTTATTCCCCATGATTAATTAATTTTTTACAATTCTACATCGCTACAGAACACAAACACTGAAGATCCAAATAAAGTGGTACACCTGTCTAATAGTGTAGGGCCCCGACGAGCACGCAGAAGTGCCGCAGCACGACGTGGTATGGACTCGACTAATGTCTGAAGTAGTGCTGGAGGAAATTGACACTATGAAGCCTGCAGGGCTGTCCATAAATCCGTAAGAGTACGAGGGCTGGAGACCTCTTGTGAACAGCACGTTACAAGGCTTCCCAGATATGCTAAATAATGTTCATGTCTGGGGAGTTTGGTGGCCAGCGGATTGAAACTCTGAAGAGTGTTCCTGGAGCCTCTCAGTGGCAACACTGCACGTGTGGGATGTCGCCCTGTCCTGCTGGGATTTCCAAAGTCCGTCGGAATGCACAATGGACATGAATGGATTCAGGTGATCAGACAGGATGCTTACGTGCGTGTCAGAGTCGTATCTTGACGTATCAGGGGTCCACATCACTCCAACTGCACGCATCCCACTCCATTACAGAGCGTCCACCAGTTTGAAAATTCCCCTGCTGACATGCAGGGTCCACGCATTCATGAGGTTGTTTCCATACCCTCACATGTCCATCCGCTCGATACACTTTGAAACGAGACTCGTCCGACCAGGCAACATGTTCCCAGTCATCAACAGCCCAATGTCGGTATTGACGGGCCCGGGCGAGGCGTAAAGCTTTGTGTCGTGTAGTCATCAAGAGTACACGAGTGGGCCTTCGGCTCCGAAAGCTCATATCGATGATGTTTCGTTGAATGATTCTCTTCAGTCATCGTTGGTCCCGTTCTTGCAGGATCTTTTTCCGGTTGCAGCGATGCCGGAGATTTGATGTTTTACCGGATTCCTGACATTCATTATACACTCGTGAAGTGGTCGTGCAGGAAAATCCCCACTTCATCGCTACCTCGGAGGAGCTGAGGTCATCGCTGGTGCGACGACTATAGCACCACGTTGAAATTCTCTTAAATCTTGATAACCTGCCATTGTAGCAACTGCGCCAGGCAGTTGTCTTATGCTGTATAGGCGCTGCCGACCGCATCGCCATAGTCTACCAGTTTACATATACACCTGTATTTGAATACGCATGCCAGTCCCTGTTTCTACAGAACGCTGATGTGACACGATTTTGTTTCCAGACAAGGAGGGCAAGGACAAGGAGAAGAAGGAGGCGCAGATCCCGCAGCTGGCCGTACCGCGGCTGAGCGTCTGTGCCGATGCCCAGAAGGTGGACCGCGCCAAGCTCGCACAGACCGAGGTCAGTCGCTTTCGCCTGCAGTCTGTACTGGTAGAGATCACGTTCCTGCTTGTACGCCAAAAGTCTTTTCAATAAGGAAAAATTTGCTGCACAGATAGAGCAGGCGCAGAAACTTAGTAAATAATGAGGCAAAATGAATGAAAAATAATCAAGGACTGTAGGAGAGTAGAGAAATGAACAAGTGGCAAGTGTTAAACGAAATGGTCTATAGCAGGGCTTCCCAACCTGTGATCCGCGTAAGGGGTCCGCCGGCTCTTCCTAGGGGGTCCGCGGCCACCTTTCACCAAATCGTGCAAAATAATGAGTAAAATTATTGAATAAAAATGTGAAAATCAAATTCATCACTATTTTCTTTTCGTGTGTGAAACATGTGTACTTTTACTTCAGGTCGTATTCCCAAGCAGCCTTTGCGGTTCCTAAGTGAGAACGCACACACAGTTTAATGCCGGAGAATGCGGCTTCTCTGATCGACTGTTTCGCAACAATTCAGGGTCGTTTGTGTGCGCCGGCTCACGGCGGTAGATGCACTGAAGCCTTTTACGCATGCGCGGAGCGAGCTTTGTCGACCAATCACAGCGCTCAATGGCACGTATGCGGCCCCAGGCATCGTTAAATGTTAAACTTGCTTTGTCAGTGCACTACCTATTTCATAAGTCGATTTTTGACTAGTTTATTACTTCTAACATCGATCCGTGGCTGAAGTCGGGATCATTGAAGAAGGGTGCGGTTTCTCCATCGCCTTCAAAACAAGGGAAGTTTCCAGTGGAAATGAAGGAGGAGAGAGAACGACCAAAGGAAGAACAATCACAAGAAGCTCCAAAGACTATTGATACTTCGGGGGGGGGGGGGGGGGGAGGAAGGGGTCATTGGGAACATGGCACTTGCATTAAGAAGCTTTCAGTTCCCATGGGTTTCGCTCTGAAATTTAAAATTACTGTGCTCTCGTCTGACTAGGGGTCCGCCATGGATTTTCGACTGTAGAAGGTGTCCGCCAGCTGAAAAGGTTGGGAAGCCCTGGTCTATAGAATAGTAAGAGTAAATAGTATGATAAGTAAGACAAGCCAATTTACAAAGAAAACAGAGAGAGAAATGAAAAGTGCAGAAAATAAGAGAAGTAACCAGAGGAAGAGTAAATAGGAGGGAAAAAAAGACAGGAGATGAAAACAAAAGATAGAGTATTGAGAAAGGCTATGGGTGAAGGACGTAGAACAACAAAGGAAGAGCAAATGGGAACAGAAAGATTTCATAGAGAAGAAAATGATGCCAGCAGAAATAAAGCGAAGGTGTAGGCAGAAGTGCCAGCAGAGGAAGGAGAAATGCACAGCAAAACATAGACTTGTTCAATAAGAAACTGAACATGACTACACCCCTCTGGGGTTTCGCCTTTGCTCTGGCATACAGCCACCAAAGACCATACAAAGGAATTCAAATGTGATCCGAAGCACAAAGCAGTAGAGGTGTTTATGTTTTTTCAGCACTCCTGTGACATGATCAATGAGAGGTGTAACATTTACATGTGCATGAAAAAACGGCGAAGGAGCCCTCAAATACCCTTCCTCTCACCCCCCCCCCCTCCCTCCCCTGGCCAGTTCAGCAGCACCCTCAGTGCCACGCACACACCTTTGTTGAGCATGTTAAATATGTACCTGACAAACTACAACACCCGCCCAGCTGATTTATACCCTGTGTCTTCTATAGCGCCTGAGGGCAGACAACCCCTTAACACTGCTCAGATGGGATTTCCTGCCCACAGACGCTAGGCGCTAGAGCAGTCCCGAGACACGTCTCAACTGAACGGGTGTTGAAGTCTCTGATAGGTAGGTATTTAACATGATCAACAAAGGTGTGTGAGTGGCGTAGAGGATGTTTCCGAAATGTTGGGGGGGGGGGGGGGGGGGGAAGAGCTGGAGGCCTCTTTGCCATTTTATTCACACACCAGTTAATGTTGCACCGCTCCATTGGCAGGCCACAGGAGGGCTGAAAAAACCTAACCACCCTTTGCTACTATGAATGAGGTTCCAATTTTGTCGACTGGATTAGGATGGCCCCTGGTGCTTCCATCATGTAAACCAGAGCAAAAATTGCAGTCGGGCTACACTCCAAGAGGTGCGATAGATGGGGTTACATCCCTATGATGGCCTTAGAGAACGACCGAATTGTCCAAGGGGTGTCAGCAGTGTCATTGTTGTCAAGAAAGTTGTCCTGTTGTTCATCATACTGTGGACTGTCGTTTTCAACTCCGAAATGCAAGGGTATCAACGCCCCGAGGAAAAGTGTGATCCCATCGAAGCCCTTTGTGCCATGTCGTGAGGGATTTTCGCGTCGATTCCTAGCGGCGGTATTCCTGAAATGTTTTCCCCAGCTGCTCATAAGAAAAGTGCATGATTTCAAGGCTGGGAGTTGCGGTTCTGACCTCTGTCGCAGAGACGTCAAAAGAAAGGGTGGAATATGGGTAAGAAAGGGTGTGGCCACTTTCCCATCTTGTAACACATCCACAGTGGCGTGGTGAAATTTGGTGACAATGTCACATCATTAGTCCACCTTATACCTTACATCCCCATCCCCACGAACTATGGACCTTGCCGTTGGTGGGGAGGCTTGTGTGCCTCAGCGATACAGATAGCCGTACCGTAGGTGCAACCACAACAGAGGGATATCAGTTGAGAGGCCAGACAAACGTATGGTTCCTGAAGAGGGGCAGCAGCCTTTTCAGTAGTTGTAGGGGCAACAGTCAGGATGATTGACTGATATGGGCTTGTAACACTAACCAAAATGGCCTTGCTGTGCTGGTACTACGAACGGCTGAAAGCAAGGGGAAACTTCAGCTATAATTTTTCCTGAGGGCATGCAGCTTTACGAGAGCTGCATCAAACCAGTCTCTGGACTGAAGACCACAACAACAACATACCTTACATGAATATCTGAGCTGTGGCCTTTTTTCGCATGTGGCTAAACATTGCTCTCTGTGTGTGTTTCTGAATTAAGTGCGCTCAACGACGAGCTCACCTGTACTACACCTTGCTGTTTGAGGCAACATGTAGCAGGGTGCCCTGCGCTTTTGTACCACTACAGAGGAAGACTGTAGACACATTTGAGCCAAATTTCAAACTAAAGCGTCGGAAACAGTTAATAGTAACGAAAATTTGATACTTTTTTTTACACAGTATATTGACACTGAACATGTATACGAAGTTTGTTCAAAAAATTCCGGAACATTCGTAATTTCGCGTCAATGGTCTGTTAGAGCGAAATGTGGCTGGCATCCCTGCACACGCCTGTGTTTAATGTGTAACTGCCGTAAGTTTCATTGTTGTACGTCTGTTGGTTATTGTTCAGTGCTGTACTGAGTAGAACGTTGTGTCGCACAGTCTGCAAATTTGGAGACGGCACAGTTACAGGAACAACGCGTCTGCATTAAATTTTGCGTGAAACTCGAGAAAGCCTTTACGGAGACACGCCAAATAATGCCGGAATCGTACGGTGGTGAATTCTTAAGCGGTACTCGATGCTACGAACGGTTCATACAGTTTGACAATGGCCGAACAGAAGTTAAAGATAACCGTCGTTCAGGGCACTCTTCGATGTCTACCGACGACGCTCATGTCTGGAATGTCAACAAAATTGTGCCTACCAATCGAAGACTATCGGAGAGATTGCAGTAGAATCTAACATTTCATTTGGAACATGTCATAGCAACTGACATAGCATCTTGGAATGCATCGTCTTGCAGCCAAGTTCGTCGCACGGCTCACGGGTCAAGACCAAAACGACCTTCGCATCGCAATCTGAGAAGAGCTTTTGGATCGCGCAAATGAGAACGAAATGTTCCTTAAGAGAATCATAACTGGAGGTGATGAGGGGTGGGTCTACGGTTATGATGTTGAGACCGAGGTCAATCTTCACAATGCGTCGGGAGAAGTTCTCCAAGACCAAAAAGAGCTCGTCAAGATAGGTCAAATGTCAAATCCATGCTGACAGTTTTATTTGACGGCTCACGGACCAAGACCAGAAAGACCTTCGTATCGCAATGTGTGAAGAGCTTTTGGATCGTGCAAATGACAACGAAATGTTCCTTAAGAAAATCATAACTGGTGGTGCGAAGTGGGTCTCTGGTTATGATGTTGAGACCGAGATCAGTCTTCACAATGGGTCGGGAGAAGTTCTCCAAGACCAAAAGGAGATCGTCAGGTCAGGTCAAATGTCAAAGCCATGCTGATAGTTTCTTTTTACTTTGAAGGATTAGTTCATTATGAATTTGTGTCACGGGGGCAAACTGTTATCGGGGCATTTTGCGACGCCTGCGAGAAAATGTGAGAAGAAAATGGTCTGCAATATGGCGAAACAAATCATGGCTCTCGCATCACGACAACGCACCCGCACATTAATCCCCGTTGGTGCGTGTCTATTGCACAAAGAACGAAATCTGTGCTGCCTCATCCTCCATACTCTCCAGAACTGGTCCCTGCGGATTTTTTTTATTTCCCCGATGAAAGAATGAATATTTGAAACGATAGACGAGATAAACGAAAATTCGCAGATAGCGCTTCCGGATGTGGAAATGGCGTTTGGAGCGGTCAGTCAGTTGTAGAGGAGAGTATTTCGAAGGAGACAATGCACAATAAGTAAAAGATAAGCGAAGAAAAATTTTGTGGGCAAAGTCGCAGAATTTTTTGAGCAGATCTCGTTTGAAAGACGTTTCTCACTCCGTGGTCAACAGAATCATTAACCTACCTTCAAAAGAAATTACGAAAGAATAACGTGTGCTGGAACATGTAACTACTAAACTGCCTGAATCAAAATGTGAAACACTCAGAAGACACGGTCAAATGTGAATGTAATTTCGTTTAAGTACAGAGCGTCGGCGGGTATGAAAATGATTAGAATTACAACTCTCTGTGACAGATAGAAAGGCTCTCAGAGCGCATTTAATGTTGTTCGTCTTTTTAATTTTATTACCAAGCCTGGTAAGGATTGAACAACGTCAGATGTTGACTGGTCACTGTGAGAGACACGGAGATTTTACGTACTCGTGTAAGACATCGTTATCACCGCCTGACAAATTTCGGAAGGGGTTTCATTGTGGATTTCCATTTTGCCGACTGGTCGAATCGCACAATTTCCAGTTTTGTGAGGTATTCGGATATGACAGTTGCCCTGTGGGAACGTGGGGAAAGACATAAGTTTATACTTATCGCCGAGGTTCCAGTCAAAGACCGTCCAGTAACCCTGACCAGGGACACCAATAACAGAATAACAGGAACTGCCAGTGTATCATTTGTGTTTACTTGCTGACATAGACTGACAGTTAAGTTAAGATTTCTAGCCTCCGGGGTAACATTTGCGACAAGAATTGCAGCAAATACATTATTTGTAATGAATAACATCGACTACTACATGTAACACTTTTTTTTTAATTAGGAAGGAAGACCCAGAAGCTTTTAGAAAGCAAACTAAGTAAACTAAACTCCTTCCGAATAGGCCATGAAGGCCCAAAGGGACCGACCGGCCGCCGTGTCATCCTCAACCCACAGGCGTCGCTGGACGCGGATAGGGAGGGGCACGTGGTCAGCACACAGCTCTCCTGGCCGTATGACAGTTTCAGAGATCGGAGCCGCTACTTCTCAAACAAGTAGCTCCTCTGTTTGCCGCACAAGGGGTGAGCTCACCCCGCTTGCCAACAGCGCTCGGCAGACCGGATGGTCTCCCATCATCCAAGTGCCAGTCCAGCCCGACAACGCTTCGGTGATCTGACGGGAACCGGTGTTACCACTGGGGCGAGGCCTTTGGCTTTAGAAAGCAAAAGGTGAAAAAAAAATTTTTGTAAGCAGGTGTACGCAAACCTGCCACCTTACTCTTTAAAGTTCACGATACTATCACTGTTTCTTAATTACTATGTAAAGATCATACTAACTAGGTAAAACAATCTCTACAACAGCTGAGCATGTCATTTTCTAGTATGGTAAGTTGTACTGTCCCCTGTGTACATAGGTTGAGATCAGTCTTGACTCTATGTCTTCTCGCACTTGGAACACCACAGCTAGTGGGAGTCTCCATGGACAATGAACCGAGATAGCTGGCAAAGCAGGACCGGTATTTTGCCCAGCATTGCCCAGCAAGAAGCACCAATAATCTAAGATTTCTTTGACACCGTCGCGGAAGAAATAGTATAGCCCCATTCCTACACTCCTGGAAATTGAAATAAGAACACCGTGAATTCATTGTCCCAGGAAGGGGAAACTTTATTGACACATTCCTCGGGTCAGATACATCACATGATCACACTGACAGAACCACAGGCACATAGACACAGGCAACAGAGCATGCACAATGTCGGCACTAGTACAGTGTATATCCACCTTCGCAGCAATGCAGGCTGCTATTCTCTCATGGAGACGATCGTACAGATGCTGGATGTAGTCCTGTGGAACGGCTTGCCATGCCATTTCCACCTGGCGCCTCAGTTGGACCAGCGTTCGTGCTGGACGTGCAGACCGCGTGAGACGACGCTTCATCCAGTCACAAACATGCTCAATGGGGGACAGATCCGGAGATCTTGCTGGCCAGGGTAGTTGACTTACACCTTCTAGAGCACGTTGGGTGGCACGGGATACATGCGGACGTGCATTGTCCTGTTGGAACAGCAAGTTCCCTTGCCGGTCTAGGAATGGAAGAACGATGGGTTCGATGACGGTTTGGATGTACCGTGCACTATTCAGTGTCCCCTCGACGATCACCAGAGGTGTACGGCCAGTGTAGGAGATCGCTCCCCACACCATGATGCCGGGTGTTGGCCCTGTGTGCCTCGGTCGTATGCAGTCCTGATTGTGGCGCTCACCTGCATGGCGCCAAACACGCATACGACCATCATTGGCACCAAGGCAGAAGCGACTCTCATCGCTGAAGACGACACGTCTCCATTCGTCCCTCCATCCACGCCTGTCGCGACACCACTGGAGGCGGGCTGCACGATGTTGGGGCGTGAGCGGAAGACGGCCTAACGGTGTGCGGGACCGTAGCCCAGCTTCATGGAGACGGTTGCGAATGGTCCTCGCCGATACCCCAGGAGCAACAGTGTCCCTAATTTGCTGGGAAGTGGCGGTGCGGTCCCCTACGGCACTGCGTAGGATCCTACGGTCTTGGCGTGCATCCGTGCGTCGCTGCGGTCCGGTCCCAGGTCGACGGGCACGTGCACCTTCCGCCGACCACTGGCGACAACATCGATGTACTGTGGAGACCTCACGCCCCACGTGTTGAGCAATTCGGCGGTACGTCCACCCGGCCTCCCGCATGCCCACTATACGCCCTCGCTCAAAGTCCGTCAACTGCACATACGATTCACGTCCACGCTGTCGCGGCATGCTACCAGTGTTAAAGACTGCGATGGAGCTCCGTATGCCACGGCAAACTGGCTGACACTGACGGCGGCGGTGCACAAATGCTGCGCAGCTAGCGCCATTCGACGGCCAACACCGCGGTTCCTGGTGTGTCCGCTGTGCCGTGCGTGTGATCATTGCATGTACAGCCCTCTCGCAGTGTCCGATGCAAGTATGGTGGGTCTGACACTCCGGTGTCAATGTGTTCTTTTTTCCATTTCCAGGAGTGTATAAACCAGTTGACTTCATATGTCCTGGCAGCTGGGAAGTAGACGAGATGCGGCTGAAACTGAGCGTCAGAAATAATCGACGCGGGCGGCTGTCGTAACAGGAGGGTTAACATTTCTTATGTCAGCAGCCAACACACAGCCGCCGTACCACATGTCAACCGACGTGAGTCAGGATCAAGTAGCCTCTGCTATGATACGTGGACACAGAGGCGCGACGACCAGATGAGTGGAGCCTAATCGTTGACGATTACGGAATTTGTCATTCAAGGCGACGTACCAAGAAATCCGCACTTCCGTGCGGTAAAGCGTAGGTGGGCAACACTTCATACCCTCTGCCATCGCACGGCAGGGTGGCGTCGTTCAACCGAATTTGCACGGTGGTGCCTCTGTAACTGGCGATGACAGTCCTTGGCCATGGGCGATCGTGTAGAAGGCAGGTAAATGTAGATGTGGTGTGACTAGGGGCTCCCGTCAGGTTGACCGTCCGCCGGGCTCAAGCCTTTCCATTTGACGCCACTTCGTCGACTTGCGCGTCAATAGGGATGAAATAACGGTGATAAGGACAACACAACACCCAGTCCCTGAGTGGAGAAAATCTCAGACGTAGCCAGGAATCGAACCTGGGCCCTTAGGGTTGACATTCTGTCGCGTTGATCACTTTTTTTTTGGGGGGGGGGGGGGGGGGGAGAGAGGGCAGACGGACCGGGACTTGAACCCGGATTACCCGCTGTATGCGAGCACTCCGTCTTCAGGCAGCGAGTGGCCTACCGGGACCATTCGACCGACGTGTCATCCTCATAGTAGGATGCGGATTGGAGGGGCGTGGGGTCAGCACACCGCTCTCCCAGTTGTTATGATGGTATTCTTGACCGAAGCTGCTACTATTCGGTCGAGTAGCTCCTCAATAGGCATCACGAGGCTGAGTGCACCCCGAAAAATGGCAACAGCGCATGGCAGCTGGATGGTCACCCATCCAAGTACCGTCACGCCCAACAGCGCTTAACCTCGGTGATCTCACGTCACGGAAACCGGTGTATCCACTGCACCAAGGCCGTTGCCTGCTGTATCCGAGCAGTCACCTTTCTTTTTTCTTTCTTTTTTTTTTGAGAAATCTGAAGAAACGAAGTAAAATAACAATGAGCAAAAAAAACAGAAAAAAATGAGGAAGCTCCTTTTTACTTTATTTCTAATTTTATTTTATATTTTTTGGCGGGGGGGGGGGGGGCGGCGACCATAGTGGACCGGTAGGGGCTCGGGGGACAAAGTGGGCAGAGGTCGAAACCCGAGCCCTGGCAACACTGTCCCCCTCACCTCCACCGAGCCTGTGGTGCTTGGGGAAGCGGGAGACACAGAAATCAACAGAAGTGGAAGCCGTTGTTGTTATTTATTTATTTGCGTTGTGTTTTTGTAATATTCACTATTATCATGAAATTATGTGGAACACATAGACGACAGAGAAAGAAAATATATAAATTCTGGGTAAAGAATTGAAAAAAAAGGAAAAGCAAAAAGAAATAAAATCCGCGCAATCTGCGACGCGCTCTCCCATCCGCGGAGGTCAGAAGTTAAGCTCAGACAGTGCTGGGGGGAGGAGGGATAGATGCCCTCTGAGCCAGGCACCCCCTAACTTAGTGGAGGTCTAACAAAGACCGCTCGATCACGTCATACCCTCTCCCTATGCATGGCCTGGTGGCGTCGTTCAACCACATTTGCGCAGCGGTTCCTCTGTAACTGGCGATAACAGTCCTTGGCCATGGACTATCGTGTAGAAGGCAGGTAAATGTAAATGTGGTGTGACTAGGGCCTCCCGTGGGGTAGACCGTCCGCCGGTTGTAAGTCTTTCGATCTCACGCCACTTCGGCAACTTGCGCGTCAATGGGGATAAAATGACGATGATCGGGACAACACAACACCCTGAGCGGAGAAAATCTCCGACCCAGCCGGGAATCGAACCCGGGCCCTTAGGATTGACATTCTGCGTTGTTGATCGTTGTGTTTGGTCGTTGTGGGCGCCACATGACACCCGTTCAAGTTCGTTTTGTTGATCCTTCCACTCAGTTTTTTATTACAGAGGCCAACCACCTCTCTGGTTTTAATGTCGTGTGACGAGGGCCTCCCATCGGGTAGGCCGCTCGCCTGGTGCAAGTCTTTCGACTTGCGCGTCGATGGAGATGAAATGATGGTTGTTGTGGTTGGCAGGAGAGCCAACCGTGTTTTTCTAGAGGAGGCCGAAATGCACGCGTCTCAGCTCACGCAGGCAGGCGTGAGGTCTGGAACATGACAAGGGAATTAGAATTGAGAAAAACGGACGTATCTGGTGGAATACTTAACTTTAATCCATTAATGGAGAACGTTGCTCTTTATGGTACATGATTCACAATATCAATAGTACGGATACTGGCGCCTTGCTAGGTCGTAGCAAATAACGTAGCTAACGGCTATGCTAATTGTCGTCTCGGCAAATGAGAGCGTAGAAGTCAGTGAACCATCGCTAGCAAAGTCGGCTGTACAACTGGGGCGAGTGCTAGGAAGTCTCTCTAGACCTACCGCGTGGCGGCGCTCGGTCTGCAATCACTGATAGTGGCGACAGAAGGGTCCGACATATACCACCGGACCGCGGCCGATTTAAAGGCTACCACCTAGCAAGTGTGGTGTCTCGCGGTGACACCACAGTGGTGATTAGGACAACACGACACCCAGTCCCTGAGCGCAGAAAAAGCACTCAGCTACCGGGGGCAGACTAGAAGGCAGATCACCCAGCCGGTAACTATAATCAGTTACAAACGTACGAATGTGATTGAGTGGCGGCGAAATATGACCGACAGCGACTGGAGGCGAGGGTGCAGTGATGGTAGCACCAGTTTATCGATGATACTGCCGACCAGGCTGACTTGCTCAGAACGCCATAGTCGGCGCATCTTTCCCAGAAACTGCGCCTCCACTCTGTTCCTAACATTGGTCGAACCTACCTCGCTTTCACATGAGGACAATGTCAAAGCGTAAGTAATTTTAAAAACAGGGTCACCACTCACGGAATAAAATTTGGTTAACAGGACATCCACAACAGAGCATCGTATAATCAGATAATAAACCGCTTCAATTGTAAATAGTCTTATTGGTTCAATCAAGACCGGTTTCTGGTGATTATAAGCCCATCTCCAGGTAAACAAGACTGCAGTAGGAAAACGGAGAAAGTATAATAAGAGACTCTTTACCACTAATACTTGTTTATTATAGTAGGCTAATAGTGGGAATTCACTGCCCAGTCGTAAACATGAGTTGATATGGCCAGGTGTTGACAGGTGTGAAAATTACCGAACCATCAATTTAATAAGTCACGGTTGCAAAATACTAACACGAATTCTTTACAGACGAATAGAAAAATTGGTTGAAGACGACCTCGGGAAAGATCAGTTTGGATTCCGTAGTAATGTTGCAACACGCGAGGCACAACTGATCCTACGACTTACCTTAGTAGATTAAGGAAAGGCAAACCTACGTTTCTAGCATTTGTATACCTATTTACAGAAAGCTTTTGACAATGTTGACTGGAATACACTCTTTCAGATTCTGAAGGTGGCAGCGGTAAAATACAGTGAGCGAAAGACTGTTTACAATTTGTACAGAAACCAGATGGCAGTCTTAAGAGTCGAGGGGCATGAAAGGGAAGCAGTGGTTAAGAAGGGAGTGAAACGGGGTTGTAGCCTATCCCCGATGTTATTCAGTCTGTATATTGAGCAGGCAATAAAGGACCAAAAGAAAAATTTGGAGTAGGAATTAAAATCCATGGAGAAGAAATAAAAATTTTTAGGTTTGCCGACGACTTTGTAATTCTGTAAGAGACAGCAAAGGGTCTGCAAGAGCAGCTGTACGGAATGGTCAGTATCTTGAAAGGAAGGTCTAACATGAACATAACCAAAAGTAAAACGTGGATAATGGGATGTAATCGAATTAAATCAGGTGATGCTGAGGACATTAGATTGGAAAATGAAACGCTTAAAGTAGTAAATGAGTTTTGTTATTTGGGGAGCAAAATAACTGATGATGGTCGGAGTAGAGGGGATATAAAATGTAGATTGGCTCTGGCAAGGAAGGCGTTTCTGACTAAGAGAACTTTGTTAACATCGATTATAGATTAAAGTGTCAGGAAATCTTTTCCGAAAGTATGGAGTGTAGCCTTGTATGGAAGTGAAACATGGACGATAAACAGTTCAGACTAGAAGAAAATAGAAGCTTTCGATATGTGGCACTACAGAAGAATGCTGAAGATTAGATGGGTGGATCACATAACTAACGAGGAGGTAATGAATAAAATTGTGGAGAAGAGCAATTTGTGGGACAGCTTGACTAAAAGAAGGAATCGGTAGGTAGGACACGTTCTGATGCATCAAGGGATCGCAATTTAGTACTGGAGGGTAGCGTGGAAGGTAGGCAGGTAATAACTGTGTTTCATTCTAACCTGACCATATCACTTTCATATTTACAGTTTGGCTGTGAATTCCCTGTATTACAACAAACAAGATTTAAGTGGCGTACAGTCTCTTATTATAGTTTCTCCATTTTCCCACTGCAGTCTTGTTCACCTAACGGCGGGCTTATAATCGCCCGAAACCAGTCGTCATTGAACCAATAAAACTATTCACAACCGAAGTGGTTTATTACCTAATTCTACTCACGAGATGTCAAAATGCAGCTTGTACCCTGGAAGCAATCGTAATGGCGGTCGGTAGCACATGGTCGAAATGGATTAATTAGGAAGGTCATAAGACATTAATGTGCTGTGCCTGCTGGAACATGTCCATCGTGGAGTCACACCAATGGACGTACCTGTTGTAATATGTGACGGATGCAGAGCGTTGAATGTGGTCATTAAGTAGGACCCCTACATATTTGAGCGCTGATACGTCATTGATGGACACTGCCGCTCCCAGGGACAGCCCCCTGGCCACATCCATATACTTCATCTTCCGCTTACAGATGATACTACTAGCCACTGTACCGTACTGTTGAAACCATCGCAGCGCCGTCTGTATGTCATCCCCTGACCTCGCCAGGAATATGACACTATCAGCATATGCACAACATCGGAACCTCGTAATCCATAAATAAACCCTTCCAAGAATCGGCGGAGACCAAGCACAGCTGGCTCAAGAACAATTGCAAATAAAACGGCAGACAAAGGGTCTCCTTGCCTCACGAAACGTTCGATAGAAATGAGTTTTCATCGATTACTGCCCATCATTCAACCTCGAATGTTCTCCATGAATCTAGCGCAGAACTACATCTACAAACATACGGGGAAGCCCCTACCTTCCTTGGTCGTATGGAGAAAATAATTGGTATCAGCTTTGATATATTCAAGACGCCGTATGAGTAATGACGCAGTTTTACACACATCAAAAAAAGTTTTGCATCACCCTGGTTCCCAGGACTCCAGAAGATAGACGTTGACTGTGGATATTGTTTCACAGACACAGTCCGAAAGATGTAAACAACCATGCAAGAGCAGCGCCAATTAGACGGAGGGGGTCTGACAGCCGATCAGTTCCAGCCATTCCACCAGGAAGGAGGTACACGGCTCGTGTTGTCTGAAGTTCAAACATGCCTAGACGGTCAATACCGCGGTTCAATCGCATCCGCATTGTTACTTAGTGCCATGGACGGCTCTCAACAAGGGAAGTGTCCAGGCATCTCGGAGCGAACCAAACGGTGTTGCTCGAACATGGAGAAGATAGAGACAGGAACTGTCGATGACATGCCTCGCTCAGGCCGCCCAAGGGCTAATACTGCAGTAGATGACGGCTACCTACGGATTATGGCTCGCAGGAACCCTGACAGCAACGCCACCATGTTTAATAATGCTTTTCGGGCAGCCACAGGACGTCGTGTTACGACTCAAACTAACATGTGCAGTAGGCTGCATGATGCGTAGCTTCACTCCAAACGTCCATGGCGAGGTCCATCTTTTCAACCACGACACCATGTAATTCGGTACAGTTGGGCCCAACATGCCGAATGGACCACTCAGGATTGGCATCACGTTCCCTTCACCGATGAGTGTCGCGTATAACTTCAACCAGACAATCGTTGGAGACGCGTTTGGAGGCAACCCGGTCAGGGTGAACGCCTTAGACACACTGTTCAGCCAGTACAGCAAGATGGAGGTTCCCTGCTGTTTTGGGGTTGCATTACGCCGGGCCGACGTACGCCGCTGGTGATCATGGAAGGTGCCGTAGCTGCTGTACGATACGTGAATGCCATCTTCTGACTGATAGTGCAACCATATCGGCAGCATATTGGTGAGGCATTCGTCTTCATGGACGGCAGTTCGCGCCTCCATCGTTGGACTTCCTTCAGGATAGCATCGCTCGAGTAGAGTGGCTAGCATGTTCTCTGGACATGAGCCCTATCGAACACGCCTGGGATAGATTAAAAATAGCTGTTTATGGGCGACATGATCCACCAACCACTATGAGGGATTTACGCCGAATCGCAATTGAGGAGTGGGACAATCTGGCTTGATGAACTTGTGGACAATATGCCACGACAAACACAGGCATGCATCAGTGCAAGAGGACGTGCTACTGGGTATTAGAGGTACCGGTGTGTACAGCAATCTCGACCACCACCTCTGAAGGTCTCGCTGTATGGTGATACAACATGAAGTGTTTGGTTTTCATGAGCAATAAAAAGGGAAGGAAAAAAAATGATGTTTATGTCGATCTCTATTCCAATTTTTTGTACAGATTCCGGAACTCTCGGAACCGAGGTGATGCAAAACTTTTTTTGATGTGCGTATTTGGCAAGTCCAATACGTTATGAATCCGTGCTGGCTGTTTGTTAATAGACCGTTTTATTCCTGGTATTTCACAATGTTCGTACGCAGCATACGTTGCAAGACGCCAACGCCCTGCACACGTTGTAAACACTGGTTCTCGCCCGATCCCCGAAATTAAGCAACGTCAGGTCTAGGTGCAACAGATGTTGTTCGCTCAGGGACAGGAAAACCGCCGAAGTGGTGTCCAATTGAAATAACTGCACCACGCCGTTGAAGCACACAACTTTATCGGGTTCCAAAATCCCAGCGCATCAATAAGAATATGGTTATTTGTACATGGATCAGTGTTGTACATTAACTGTATTCCGTAAGTTCAGTGCAATTGTAGTCAACATCATTCTGTATTTTCATTATAGTCAGTGTATAACACTGACCTTTTTACACAAGATCATCAGTGCAACATGCCCTGTGATTAGTGTCATTTTTATGGTTCCATAGTACAGCAAGTGGAAACGTCACCCGCATAGGACGACTTTCTTGTACGTCTGTCCGACTGTTAAGAACTCTTTGTCTTAGGAATGGGTAGACTTATAAAATTATTAACGACTACGATCCCTTAGCGGTGTAAAAAAGTGAAGCCTCTAAGTTTAACGCAATAAATGATATGGCAATTTATGTAATATATTTTGATACTCGCAAAGTCACTCATAAAACATACGCGATACTTCCCGTTGACCTAGAATCATAAAATTTGGCAAGATCAAGGTTGCACACTGCAACAAAAGGAAAAAAAATTGCAAAATTGTTAATTTGTAGCTATACAGCAAGAAAAAAATTTCCTCATTTGTTATCAGACTGGCTGTCCATCGGTCTGTTATAGCCCTTATCTTTCAGAGACAGATAGACCTATCAGTGCTGAAATTTATGTCACATTTATCTCTACATTCATGTGGTGGTGTAAAAAATGTAAGCTTCTAAGTCAGTTCAACCGAAAGATACAGCCATTTATGTCGCATGTTTCGGTACTCGAAAACTCACTCATCAAAACCCGCATGGTGCTTTCCTTTTCTCTAGTCACGAAATTTACCAAGAAGCAAGGTTTCACTGTACAACCAACGGAAAATTTGCAAATATATCACATGAAAAAATTGTTTGTTTCATTTGGCATCTGACTGTTTGTCTGTCCTTACATCTGTTAAGCCCCATGTTTCTCAGGAACGTGTAGATGTATCAAGTGGAAATTTATGACACACCCTGAGGTCTGTAGTCGTTTAGTCCTGTAAAAATTTTAAGCTTCTGAGTCACTGCAAGCAAAAGATATTGTCATTTATGTTACATTTGTATTTGTATTGTCATTTATGTTACACATTTTGATACTCGGAAACTCAATCATTAAAACCTAGAAGCTACTCCTCGACGTAGAATCATAAGAGTTCACAAGAACAAAGACTTCACAGTACAAGTAAAAGAAAAAAATGAATATTGTTAATTTGTAATTATATCAGAAAAAAATTTCTTTTGTCATTTGTTATCAGACTGTCTCTCCGTCCGTCTGTTAAACCATCTTTTTCTCAGTAACGAATCACGCCCGGAGGTATGTAGTCGTTTAGTGCTGTAAAAATGTAAACAGACGATGTGTCACTTACGTCACACTCGAAAAATCAATAATTAAAATCTAGAAGAATCTTGACTTACAATCATGAAATTTTATATGAACAAAGATTTCACAGTACAAGGAAAGGAAAAATAATCTGAAAATTGTTAATTTATAATTACATCACACGAAAAGAAAACTCTTTTGTCATTTGTTACCCGACTTCTGACTTGAAATTAAAACATTCATGAAAATATTGGAATCCTGTGAGCATTGTTTTGCGAGTATGAACGTCGATAACAGGCAAAAATACATAGGACAAACTGGATGTATCTTTATAACCAGATATAAACAACACCTTTTAAGAAGAAATGGCACTAGCCCCCAAAATTCGTCCTTTGCCGACCGTCTTCTGATTACAGATCACTCGCCTAAAGCTATTTGCGTTTTCATCATTTTGAACACCGACAAGAAAGGAGGTAAATTAGATATTCTGGAAGAATTAGAGATTTTTAAATATCTTTCTCGAAATGATAGCCTCATTCTCAATGATCAGCAATAAAAATTTGTTCAACGGTACAAAGCCGTTACTTGACATTTAATTTCACGTTGTGCAGTTTGCCGAAATGGTTTTTTTTTTTTTTTTATCGTTTTGTTTGGTCGTTGCGGACGCCGCAAGACATCCTGTTCAAGTGCGGTGGTTGATCCTTCCACTCAGTTTTTTATTACAGAGGCCACCCGGCTCTCTGACCGAACACGCTGACCTACCGTGCTGGCAATCCATCTAAATTAACTCATAATTTTTCATTTATTATATGGTTTATTGGCTATATTTCATGTTATATCGCTTTCTGCAAGCTGTGTCATTCAGCCCTTCCTGTATTTTCTATAATGACGTTTTTATGCTTCAAACTGTACTTCTAAGCTCTGTTGAAGACAAAATGTCACTTTTTCTGTCGCTGTTGAACAAAATATTGCTTTTTACATTATGCACTGAACAATATTCATTATAATTTTCATTTTTTTTTCTTTTTCAATCTCAGTTTGTTCGTTGCATCTGCTCGTGGCGGACGTCGTAAGACATCCGTTTAAGTTCGCTGTTGACCTATTAACACAGTTTTTTTATTACAGAGAGCAGCTAACCCTCAGACCGAACGCGCTGAGCTACCGTGCCGGCAATAAACAGAGAGTCCAATAGACGCTTTTTCATAGGTCAGCACGTTACCACAGAGCCGCCGAAGAAGTAAATTTTTTTCGTCTGTCTACACTTGGATGTGAAGTAGGCAAGTTTGTGCATGCCGCTACTAGATGGCACTCTCGATGCAATGTCATGTTGCCCGCACTTGTTAACGCGGGCGTCTCAGTCCATTGCAACCTTGCCGGCACGGTAGCTCAGCGTGTTCGGTCAGAGGGTGATGTGCCCTCTGTAATAAAAAAACTGAGTTAACAGATCAACAATAAACTTAAATGGATGTCCTACAACGACCGCCCCGAGCAGATGCAACGAACGAAACCGAACAAAATAAGATTTAAAAAAATAATAAAAAATAAAGGTTAGCTGCCCTCTGTAATAAAAATAACTGAGTTAATGGATCAACGATGAACTGAAACGGGTGTCTTGCGACGTCCACCCCGAGCAGATACAACGAAAAAATGAGCTTAAAAAATTAAAAAAAAAAGCAGCCCATAATGGCTCGCCTTCAGGCATTCCTTCTTATATATTTTGTGACTAAAGCCCTTCCGGCTTGTGAAATATTTTATATGTGACAAGTAACTACTGTCTCTGTTTTTTGTTGTTAGTTAGTACTTACACTTTTTATATAAAGATGTATTTTCCTATAAATTTGAAACTATGTTATAGGCCATTTTAATTGTTTTAATTCTGATGAAGGCACTCTTAGAAGTGTTGAAACCTGGTGAATAAGACTAAAAATAATAGTGACCGAGGGCTCATTTGTTTCAATTTTAACAGGCAGAAATCATCCCGATCTTCAATTTGGGTAATGGATGAAGTGTCTGTATACATAATTAAGTTTGTACGGTTCCCCCAGATGGCCTACTCTCAGCTGGCCAATTTTTTTATGCCTGAGGATGGTATGTTGTTTGAACGAAACTAGGTGTTTCAGTAAGGCTGCATACAAATATTGTGCCCAATCTTGTTTTTAAAAAATATATTTAAAAGCTGTATGCCATCGCCTTCCTTAAAACAATGTAAACGTTCAGTGCGTAACATAGCAGTGGTGCAGTGTATGTGTGTTTTGGTGCGGCAGTTCCCCATCATCGAGTTCGACCCGGAGACGTTCCGCATCCTGCTGGACTACCTGCACACCGGCTCGTGCCCGCTCACCTGCTCCAACATCCCGGGCCTCATCTGCGCCGCGGAGCACTACGACCTGCCCGAGCTGCTGCAGGCCTGCTTCCACCACGCCAAGCAGTTCCTGCGCATCGATGTGGTCAGTACCCGCCTATTCTGGCCCACTCTCGTAAAATGAAACGATACTTAAATCGAGACCCTAAGCTGTCGACAGGCATTGATATACATCAACAGGGACA
Organism: Schistocerca gregaria; assembly: GCF_023897955.1. Lineage (NCBI taxonomy): Eukaryota > Metazoa > Arthropoda > Insecta > Orthoptera > Acrididae > Schistocerca > Schistocerca gregaria. The sequence goes on along the minus strand of NW_026061870.1, from coordinate 140,468 downwards.
GTTGGAAATGTGTTCCCCGACCGGGACTCGAACCCGGTTCAAATTGCTCTGACAAAGGAACCTCCCCATCGCACCCCCCTCAGATTTAGTTATGAGTTGGTACAGTGGATAGGTCTCGAAAAACTGAACACAGATCAATCGAAAAAACAGGAAGAAGTTGTGTGGAACTATGAAAAAAATAAGCAAAATATACAAACTGAGTAGTCCATGAGCAAGATAGGCAACATCAAGGACAGTGTGAGCTCAGGAGCGAGGGGGGAGGGGGGGGGGGGGGGAGATGGCGGGGGGAGTTTCCCTTGTCAGCACTATGGGACTTAACATATCAGGTCATCAGTCCCCTAGAACTTAGAACGGCTTAAACCTAACTAACCTAAGGACATCATACACATCCATACCTGAGGCAAAAAATGGTTCAAATGGCTCTGAGCAGAGTTCATCAGTCCTCTAGAACTTAGAACTAAGTAAACCTAACTAACCTAAGAACATCACGCACATCCATGCCCGAGGCAGGATTCGAATCTGCGACCGTAGCGGTCGTGCGGTTCCAGACTGAAGCGCCTAGAACCGCTCGGCCACCAGCAGCCGGCCTCGAACCCGGGATCTCCTGCTTGCATAGCAGACATTCTATCCACCTGAGCCACGGAGGGCACAGAGGACAGTGCGACTGCAGCGATCAATCCCTTCCACTCCGCCCGTAAGACCCACATACCCAACTTAATGTCCACACCCTAGTAGTGCCCCTGTTCATTAAGCTCATTACTGGCGGCAGACAATCTTACCGAGTCCCATAAGAGTTTGGGCAATGCGTGTGCATCCAGCACAGATGAAGGAGGTCAATGGTCGGTTCCTGTTCTTTCGGACATGTTAAGGCTAACCGGCCATTGACCTTCTTTATGTGTGCTGGATGCACACGCATTGCCCGAAGTCTTACGGGACTCGGTAAGATTGTCTGTCGGGAGTAATGGGCTGGGGCACTACGAATGTAGTGTGTGCACATTAAGTTGGGTATGTGTGCCTCTTGGGAAGAGTGGAAGGGATAAATCCCTGCAGTCGCACTATTCTTTGTGCCCTTGGTGGCTCAGATGGATAGAGCGTCTGCCATGGTAAGCAGGAGATCCCAGGTTACAGTCCCGGTTGGGGCATACATTTTCAGCTGTCCCTGTTGATGTACTGGGTGATCAAAAAGTCAGTATAAATTTGTAAACTGAATAAATCACGGAATGATAATGATAGAGAGGTACAAATTGACACACATCCTTGAAATGACATGGGATTTTATTAGAACAAAAAAAAAGACAAAAGTTTAAAAAAATGACCGACAGATGGCGCTTCATCTGATCAGAAAAGCAATAATTAGCATAACAAAGTAAGACAAAGCAAAGATGATGTTCTTTACAGGAAATGCTCAATATGTCCGCCATTATTCCTCAACAATAGCTGTGCTCGAGGAATAATGTTGTGAACAGCACTGTAAAGCATGTCCGGAGTTATGGTGAGGCATTGGCGTCGGATGTTGTCTTTCGGCATCCCTAGAGATGTCAGTCGATCACGATACACTTGCCATTTCAGGTAACACCAAAGCCAATAATCGCACGGACTGAGGTCTGGGGACCTGGGAGCCCAAGCATGACGGAAGTGGCAGCTGAGCACACGATCATCACCAAACGACGCGCGCAAGAGATCTTTCACGCGTCTAGCCATATGGGGTGTTTTTTGGTTCTAGTAAAACCCCATGTCATTCCAAGCATGTGTGTAAATTTTTACCTCTCTATCTACATTATTCCGTGGTTTATTAAGTTTTCAAATTTATACTGACTTTTTGATCACCCGGTATATCAACGCCTGTCGACAGCTTAGCGTCTTGATTTAGTTATCATTTCGTTCTAAGAGAGCTGCATGGTCACCGATGGTATCTGTTCTTTCGGACATGTCCGAAAGAACAGATACCATCTTCATATATCATATACGCTCTTGTAAAGGTGGATTCACACTTGAGGGAACATCACAGTCACGTAACCGTCACGTTTTGGAGAGCCGACGGTCAGAGGAATTCCTGAGCGTTCACACTACACAGAGTCGAAAGAACAGAACGTCGTGACGTTACACCTGATTCACAAAATAACCACCAGAGGCGCTATTTCGTAGTTCACAGTACATCGTAATAAAATGCCAAAATTTAATTTAAAGCGGTTTGCAATGATTGCTGTTGCATTTGATGATGATGAGGAACAGGAGCCGCTCGGAGAGGCCGAGCGGTTCTAGGCGCTTCAGTCTGGAACCGCGCGACTGCTCCGGTCGCAGGTTCGAATCCTGCCTCTGGTATGGATATGTGTGATGTCCTAGGTCAGTTAGGTTTAAGTAGTTATAAGTTCTAGGGGACTGATGACCTCAGAAGTTAAGTCCCATAGTGCTCAGAGCCATTTGAACCATTTTTGAGGACCAGGAACAGCGAGCAAAAAGAGTCTGTATTAGGAAAAAAATGTTAAAAAATCGGGACTGTGAATGGGATTCCACATTATTTATTTATTTATTTTCACTTCAAGTTCCGTAGGACCAAATTGAGGAGAAAATCTCCAAGGTCATGGAACGTGTCAGTACATGAAATTACAACATGAAAGTAATAACAGACAAAATAAATTATGAACCCAAAAAAAATTCAAACCAATCAAAAATACAGCAAAAATCAGCCGAATTTTCAAGGAACTCCTTGACAGAATAGAAGGAGTGACCCATAAGGAAACTCTTCAGTTTAGATTTGAAAGTGCGTGGATTACTGATAAGATTTTTGAATACTACTGGTAGCTTATTGAAAATGGATGCAGCAGTATATTGCACAAGAATTAAGGAAGTCTGATCCAAATGCAGGTTTGATTTCTGCCGAGTATTAACTGAGTGAAAGCTGCTTATTCATGGGAATAAACTAATACTGTTAACAAGAAATGACACTAAGGAATATATATATATATATATATATATATATATATATATATATATAAGAGGCCAATGTCAAAATATCCAGACTTGTGAACACTGGTCGACAAGAGGTTCGTGAATGTACACCACTTATTGCCCGAACCTCTCGTTCCTGAGACAAAAATATCCTTTTAGAATGGGAAGATTCACCCCAAAATATAATACCATACGACATAAGTAAAGGAAAATAAGCAAAGCGCACCAATTTTCCGGTCGATCACTCACTTCAGATACCCTTCGAATCGTAAAAATGGCAGAATTAAGTCTCTGAATAAGATCCTGAACGTGGGCTTTCCACGACAGTTTACTATCTATCTGTACACCTAGAAATCTGAACTGTTCGGTTTCACTATTCATATGTCCATTCTGTGAAATTAAAACGTCTGGTCTTGTTGAATAGTGTGTTAGAAACGGTAAAAACTGAGTCTCACTGTGATTTAGCCTTATATTATTTTCTACAAGCCAAGAACTTATGTCATGAACTGAACTGTTTGAAACCGAGATCAATGTTGCACACAACATCCTTTACTACAGCAAACAGAAATATTTTAGAGTTACCTGTAAAACTAGAGGGCATATCATTTAGGTATAAATAAGGTACAGGAGTGGTCCAGCACTGATCCCTGGGGTACCCCCCACTTGACCGTACCCCACTCAGACCCCACATCACAGCCATCCTCAGCATTGTGAATAATGATCTTTTGCTGTCTGTTGCTAAAGTAAGACGTGAACCAGTTGTGAGCTGCTCTCCATATTCCGTAATGGTCCAACTTCTGGAGCAATATTTTGTGATCAACACAATCAAACGCCTTTGTTAAATCAAAAAATATGCCTAGCGTTCGAAACCTTTTGTTTAACCCATCCAGTACCTCACAGAGAAAATAAAATATAGAATTCTCAGTTGTTAAACAATTTCTAAAGCCGAATTTTACTTTTGATAGCAAATTATGTGATCTAAAATGATCAGTTATTATCCTTACATATACAGCCTTTTCAATAACTTCTTTACAAGGAGCTGGAAGAGAGGGAGTATCATTCTATAAATATTTCAGAATGTTTTTTGTGCTTATTATGCAAGATACAAATAAAAATTACGAAGAGACATTACAGATTTAGGCATCCAATATCACCATGGCAGAAGCTGATGCTTTGCCTAAAGTATGTCTGCATGGGCCATTTTGCTGAACTAAACAAAACAAATATGGAAGTGCTAGTCGCCGGCAAGAACAGGGAAATATCACATGACTCCGTCAGTGGCCCATCGAAACATTTTTCCCAATAAACCTCGACGTGATCTGACGTATCGATGACGTTCCGTTGACAGCATGTGTGAATGCCACAGTCTGAACTACAGTGACTTTCGACGTGACGGTTACGTTCCGTCTAGTGTGAATCCACCTTTACATAATAACACAGTGGGAAGTAATACGAAAGTATACTCCCCTGACTGCTATCACGAAAAAGTCTTAATACGTATTGTATGACAGTACTATGTTATAAGCATTTGTTTTATACACTGAAGAAATATGTTGCAAAGTAAACGGTACATACTTTGTTCAACGTGCTTTAGGCTCGCTTTTTCCAATGGAATAGCGAAAAGAAAAACCGGGAGTAAAACTGATGCAACATGCAGAAGTTTAAAATAAGCTTCGTAATAAATTATGAACAGCGGATAGCGGAAGCATATGTAAATAAAGCCCATCTAGACATACCATACGCAAACCATCAGCTTCTTTCGGGGTGATATTGGACGCTGAAATCTTGAGTTGAAGACATGCGCCGAAAAACGGGCTGAATATTGACGATCACGTCTGAAACACCCTGTATATTAATAAAAGTAGTTATAAACATGAAACAAACTGCAAACAACTGAGTTTCTTCCCGAGTCGATAATTACTCTGAAGCACTTTGTCTCAAAATTTTTAGACTCCTGAGATATTTTCGCAATTGGCTAAGTGAAAAGGAATATTTATTATGATGATGTATTTGTACCTCGTTATCACAAACTGAATAATACTTAATACCATTTCTTATAGAGGTACGGTAGGATGAGGTACAATTAAGATTTTCTTATAGCGGACTGGCCATTGTTAGTAACATAACCTTTGAAGATTATTGACCGTTTCACTGGAACATGAAAGTCTGCCTTTCCCCCTCTGTACAGTTAAAACGCCGCAGTTGTACCTACTTACGATTAAAAAATAAACACTGCATTTGCAAGCTTCTATACATGGACGAAAACTAGCCAATAGCGTCACTAATTGAAGACATTCGTATTGAGTTCTTAGCTTTTACATTTAATATTTATAAGGTGCCACATAGGAATATTATATTTCATTTTTTTCTATTATATGAAAAAAGCGATCTAAATATCTCTATACACATTATTTACTGTTCAGTACAATATCAAATATTTTGTAAGAAATATTGTATAAATTAGCGTGAATAGGTAACCGCACCCAAGGAACACACTGCCTTAACCTCAGAGTTGGGGAGAACATGGCGGACGATTCAGCCTATTATATAAGCGATCTACCCACATGCTTTCCGTGTGCAGTGATAGTACACTAGCCAGACGAACAAGCAGGTAATTTCAGGAGGAATAGTAAATATTTAAGTGGGTATAAAAGGGCGTCCCATAAAGAACTCAAGTCTTGAGTGGATTAGAATGTACAAATTATTGATCAAACTGGCTAACATATACATTATTGTAGCGTATGCTACTCATATGCCCTTCACTCTGCGCACTTTCGATAAAATTTTCCATAACTTTTCGACATATTTGCACCTATAGTTCTGAAAATACCCACTGACAGTGTGGAAGTGATTGCGGCGTTACTCATGTACACACAAGATTTCTAATATCTCCACAAACAGAAATCACTTGGCGTCAAATCAGAGAATCTCGGCGGCCAGTTCACACCACGATTGCGAGAAATCACCCTACTAAAGAACCCCTCTGATAACAATTATAGCAATAGACGTGTGACAGGTGGCGCCATCTTGTTGAAACCGAAGCTCTTCATTTTCACACAATTTATTTCAGACCACAAAAACTCTCTTCTCTGTACACAGCAACATCTTCAAAGAAGTACGGCTTAGTTATGACCTCAGCTCAAATTCCACACCACACAGCCACTCGTACATACAATGTCTTCTCCATAACTATTCGGGGTTTTCAGTACCCCAAATCCTGCTTGTTCACGAAGCCATTCAACAGCAGTTATGGCTCGTCAATGAACGTCATTTTCCTGCTGAAACTGATGTCCACCCTTCATCTTGCAAGCACCTAATGGCCAAATGTTCAGCGTGTTTCTTGATCGTTTGGCCTCAGTTATTGTGTCAGTTGCATATTATAGACCCGAAATTGCAGATCTTTTTTCATAATTCGTTTCATGTCGATTCTGGATTGTGCGTGTCGCCTTCTACTTCACCTATACTCTGCTGATTTTCGGGTTCGCGTGAGATATGACTGCTGGACACTCTACCAGTCTCACACATCTTAGTGAAGACTCGGGTAAACACTCCTGAATCTGGTGCACTGCAGTTACCAAATTGTGTATTGAATCCTCCACAATCACAGCAACGTTTCCTTTACAAACAATGTGCACAAATACCATATCGGCATTCTCAGCATTTGCAGATATGTGAAGCATGCTTAAACGCTTGAGTAGAATTGTCCAGTCACCATCTCAACTGAAAAATTCGGTTGCGTTTACTCTAACTTGAACTTAAAAACAAAGATGACAGTCAATGAAGAAATACATATCAACTGGAGTTCCAACACACTAGCTGATAATTATCTCTGTTGTCATCTATATGAATAATAATTGGATGCATGTTGCATGGAATGTTTTATTCGAATTAATCTATACTACCACCTCATAAATTATTGACTGTTCCTCCTGAAACATTTTGTATAAGATGACATCAACATCGACTCTGACACTATAGTCAGTGGAGAGACCGAGATTAGGGCGTAAATCCAGTTTACATACATATTAAAAACGTGTGCTTTCTTTGTTCTTTCTCTTCCACAGTGCAAGGCATGTTCACAAACATGAACAAACTTACTCTGGAGAGAGAATGCTCTTGCTAGCACATGACATCGGACATTACAGAATATATTTGTATTAAATTAATGAAAGAGTCCCAGAAGATTTCAGAGAAAACAAAAGTCAACAAAATATTTTGACAATGCAGAACGCTTTGTCTTCGTACCTCAGTGCCTCTATCCCCTACACTACTGTGAATATCTAACAAATGATCAAGTCTTTTACGTTATTATACCTTCAAAGCTTTAACCGTCGCTATATCATTTAGTTAGCACGACTCTATACTTTGCTCTTCGTTAGCATCATTAAGAGCTTACAATGTGGTCTGAAACGTAAACTTCTCCACATAACACAGCAACGAGACACACTAAGGATGGCTAAATCCCGGCTGGGACAGGACTACGTGCAAAACTCTGTTGAACACGCTGCTCGTTTTTGCCAAGAACACAGAGATGACCTGTGGAACGCCGCCCCCCCCCCCCCCCCCCCACCCGCCACTTCAGATAACAGCAGACTATACTAGCAAATGTTTTTTTAATTCCATTTTTGGATCACAATATAAATTCCTTCGACGACGACTGGTTTCAGTCAGTAATGACCATCTTCATATCTACAATATAAAATACATACACCTAGTGGCAGAGTACATCTAAGCCCACAGCAGCGACGTCTAAGAAGCATACAGGCAAACAGATTTCTGGTAGCTACTGCACATCAGTAGATTTTGTACAGTAATGCCAGTTGCAAAATGACTGTGTAGACAATGTGGCATATTTTGCACCATATTTTAGTTCTACGAGACGAATTTTGCAGAGTGTATTTATATGATTTGACGATGCCATTACAGCTTTATCACATTAGGGCATGGTGTAGAACAGGTACGCTTTACCTTATTTTGTCTTTACCTTTCCCAATTTGTATGAGAGTATATTGTCATATGAAATTCTGTATTGTTTTTAAAGATAGTCTGCCCATTACGTGTATATTTTTTATATTGTAGATCTGAAGATGGTCGTTACTGACTGAAACCAGTCATTGTCAAAGGAATTTATATTGTGATCAAAGACTGGAATAAAAAAAACATTTGACAGTACCTGGATCTTGTTTATATTCGCAACCATGTTGCAGCTGGTGAGAATATACTAGACCATAAATATTAGAATCTCTGCAATATTTATCTGAACAGTGTACATCAAATTATTATTACACACTTGTAGAAGAACCATGAGTTTTAGTGAATAATCTGTTAAATACACATGTCCATGTTACATGTACAATGAAGTACACTAACCTTTTTAGTTCTTGCACTAACATGAATACTTTTCAATATTTTCCCATATTTGGTTTTGAAGTGAAACGTGTTGACTCAAGTTTCTGAGGGACTGTATCATCAGTGGTGGGTTGATTGTGCTGAGCATCTTTCTTTCCTCATAATATGTAAGAGCCACCTGATTTTTCTTGAATAAAGTATGTGGTGGCAACACATGCATTGGAAATTCGTGAAGGTATTTAGTTTCAACAACTTTTTTAAATCTGTTGCACTTATGCTTTATTTTAGTACAAGTAACTTTATAAGAAAGCATTAGTTTTGTGAATTTTCCAGGATTTATGGCAATATGTAAATATGTGCACACACACACACACACACACACACACACACACACACACACAGGGAGAGGGGAAACAAATACCTAGAAAGTTAAATTGGCTGAAAATAGGAAAAAGAGGGAGATAGGAAAAGACAGAAAAAAGAGGGAAAAGGGAGAACCCAAGAGAGAGAGAGAGAAAGAGAACAGAGAAATGAATGTGTACATGAGAATAAATGAGAGCTGAAGAAGAAGTGGAGAGGAAAGGAAAAGGGATGACTATTAGGAGAGGAGTAGTGGGAGGGTAATGAGGAGTGAATGGAAAAGGTGGGATGGAAGGAGAACGAGAAATTGAAGGGGAAGCAGGAGTGAAGAGGAAGGAGGGGTGAAAGTGTGTGGATGAACAGAAGGAAAAATTGAAGGAGAAGAGCCAGGAGAAATGTGGAAGTGGAAAGTGGAATGAATGGGAAGAAGCGATGTGGCAGATGCAGGAATGGAGGAGTAAGGATGAAAGAAAGGAGAAGAGGAAAGAATAAATGAGAAAGGGGAGGGAGAGGGCAAGAGAATCAAAATTGAAATTGGTGGAAGCAAAGGAGAAGGAGACGGTAAGATGGACAAAGAGGAATAAAGGGGAAGGAGGAGTGTAGGAATGGAACAGTAAGCGAGAATCGAAAGAGTAGAAGGAATGAAGGAATGGAAGGTTAAGGAAGAATGGAAGGAGATGGAGGCAGATTCTGAAGCAGGAAGAGAAAGTAAAGTGGGAAGAAGAACAGAAAGCAGGGAAGGAGCAGAAATAGGATGAGGAAGAAGAAATAGAAATACAAGAATATTGAGTAAGAGAAGAAGGAGAAGAGATAAAAGAAATTGCAGGAATGAATTTTAGAAGAGGAACAGATGAAGGAAGAGAGATGGATGGAGGAGTTATAGAAGGGGAGACGAAAAGTGTAAGGGGAGCAGGAGAAGAAGAAAGAATATAAAGAGAAAGAAAGCCAGTAAGAGAGGGGGCAGGGGTCTCATAACATGACCATCTTAGATTTATTCAGATCTCTTGGCAGATGATGTTAGTCAGGTGTCCATTCAAATTCACAATTCCTTTTCTGTGTTCAGTATTGTGATACATGAACCTACACCAACAAGCTTATCTAAGGTCATCATTCGAAGTACCTATGTTGAAAACTGTCTATAAATATGAAATGGTGAACCTGGATGGACACCAGGAAACAGAGAGACATCAGTCTAACCTGGCTATCCCTCCTCTAACAGGTTTGCGTGATGCTGTGTGCCCTGGAGAACTACTACTGGCGGTACACGTCTGCGTCGGAGCTGGTCAACATGATACTTGCCTTCGTGGAGACCAGAGCGCACCAGGTGAGTAGTCAATCACCCATTCTGTGGTCACCAGTATTCACTGCGGCAGTTGGAGGCATTTCAACTGATCAACCAACCACTGCAATGTACAGCAGAATGGATGCACAAAATTAATAATGTCTTTGAAATGGCCCACAGGAGCTTCAAAAGGACATAGTATGCCATGCCAAATTTCCTGCAGAGTACTGATATTTGTGAATAAAGTGGGCAGTCACTCTTAATTGCCAAATTCATGCAACATCAAACATGAGCGGTTTAACAAAGAACAAATGTTTCACAAGATATACTGTCTGTCATCCAAAAACAACTATGATATTCACTCATGTTGAAATGTTCTTCCACCTTTTTTGGATCTCCTTCTACATTATAATTTAAACAAAATTTCTGATAAGCAAAATAACTAGCTTTCCATCCTACTTATCACCAACAGTTATTTCCTCATTTAGTGTATTTTTACTCCCATTTTGGTTTCCATGTGCCATTTAACCAAAAGTATCTGCGCACTTATAACTGGACATTAATATAAGATGTTTCCACTCTTCACCCTTATGATGAATTGAACTTTTATAAAGACAGTGAGGTGTCTGAATGTGTGCAGAAGAGTGGCGGCTCATTCTTCCTCAAGATTGGAAACCAGATAAGGTAGTGATGTTACACAGTGCAGCCCGGAGTAAAGTCAACATTGTAGCGCATGCTGAAGGTGTTCCGTTGGGTTCAAGTGGAGACTCTAGGGTAGGTCAGTTCATTTCTGGAATGTTATTGTCCACAAACCATTACCTCGCAAATTCTGATTCATTGCAGGATGCACTCCAGTGCTGATACAGACAACCACCATCCCCAAACTGTTCCTCTGCTGTATGCAGTACACAAGCCTGTAATATGTGTTTACAACCTTCCACATCTAGCAGTTTCTTAAGTGCAACAAGTGGACCACAACCTAACTGTGAAAAATATCCCCAAGCTGTAACACTGACTCCTCCATGCTTCACTGTGCATACTACACATGATGGCAGGTAATATTCTCCGGGCATTCACCAAACACAAGCACTTTATTGGATTGCTGCAGAGTATAGTGTGATTTATCACTATTTTCCAGCCATCTGCTGTCCAGTGACATCACTCTTTGTACCATCACAAGTGTCACTTAGCAGTAGCAACTGATATGTAAGGTTCACGAGTGGCTCCTCAACCACAGCACTTCATTCTTTTAACTCCCTACACACAGGCATTGTGCTAGACAGATTGCTGGTAGCACTTTGGAACTCATGAATGATTCTGTCCACTGATTTCACATGATTTTGTACAACAACTCTTTTCCTGGTACCGAGTGCCATGGGTTTCGAATCTGCACCAGACGGCATGGACCTCGATTACTAGTAGAGGTCTCTGCAGCCGTCGCACCGTAAGCCATAGCTGCGCGGGCTCCTAGCCCACATATAATGTGAGGGCGCCACTGTGGAGCACATGGTCTCAGTGGCCAACAGTGACATACCCTATTATGTATTTAAGCGCCTGCCTCTCTCTCAGTGAGGCATTGTATTCACTGCCACCTTAACCAGCACCACCTCCTTCCCCTTAACCAATGTGGCTTCTGGCCTTCCTTCTCTGCCAATGACCATCTCCTTAACCTTACCAATCTTCTTTCCCTCCAACTTAACTCCTGTCACTCCGCTATCTTTGTTTCCCTTGACCTCCAGAACGCCTAAGACCGTTTCTGGCATCCCGGGCTCCTCTTCAAACTGCAGACCTGTGCTCTTCCCATCAACTTCGTTCACCTCATTACTTTCTTCCTCTACCATCATCCCTCCTATGTGACTATCCACAATTCAAACTCTCGTACTTTCTATCCCTCTGCCAGTGTGCCCCAAGGCTCCATCCTTTCCTCTCTCCTCTATCTCCTGTACACTGCTAATATGACCAAATCTCCCCGCCTGTTCATCTCCTCCAGTTTGCTGATGACACCGCCTTCCTAGCCCTTTACCCTACCCTTCAATGGTCCCAGCGTACCCTCCAAACCCACCCTGACCAATTCACTACTTGGTGCAACCAATGGATCCTCCGTATCAACCTCTCCAAGACCCAGGCGATCATCATAGGCCGCACCACCCGCTCCTTCCACCTCCATGATTTCTAGCTCACCATTTATTGCTGTCCTATCCACCTCACTCCTACCCTCAAATACCTTGGCGTCACCCTCGACCGCCACCTCACCTGGACTCCCCATCTCCTTACCATCCAACACAAAGCTCACAACAGATTCCGCCTCCTGAAACTCCTGTCCAGCCAAACATGGGGTCTATATCCTTCCACCATCCTTCACACTTAAAAATCCTTGACCCGCCCCATCCTCTGTTATGCCAGCGTGGCTTGGATATCCACCCCTCCCAGATTCTATAAATCCCTTCAAATCCTCAAACACCATGTGCTCCACCTCGCCTTCTGCATCTGCCTTCCGTCCCCACGCGCATCCTCTACGACCTCATCCCCTTCTCCCACCTTCTCTTTTTCCTCGAACACATCCGCACACTATATATTCTCTGTCACATTGATCCCCCTGGTGTCTCCCTTCCTCTCCACCCCCAGACTGTTGCCACGCCTTTACAGTTGTGTCCCAGCCTCTCTCCATCTCCACAACCTCCGCCTCCTTTCCTAACTCAACTTCCACCATCTACCCCTCCCAGATGATGAGCTTTGCCCTGACATCTACCCTTCCCACCAACTCTAACCCCATCTTCCTGCCTCCTCCTCAGGGCTCCCTCTCCTCCCCCTCCCTTCTCCTAAGAGGCTTCCCCCTGCTACTCCTCCCCCCCCCCTCTTGTGCTCCCTTTCAGTGTCTCTGCACTCCCTCCTGCCTTGTCTTCCCTCTTCATCTCCCGCCCCACGTGTCTCCTTCCTCTTCATCTCCCGCCCCACGTGTCTCCTTCCTCTTCGTGTACCAGATGACATCCCTACTCTCTTCATCTCACCACCTCCCCTGCTGCACCATGCTCTCCCCTCCTTTTCCATCCTCTCTGGCCTCTCCCTCGGCAGGTCCCACCTGCCAGTTTTATTCTTCATTGTGTGTGCTCCAAGTGGCTTTAAAGTGTGTTGTTCTGGAGTGTTTTTAATACTGTGGCCGACTTTTAACCTGTGTGTGTGCCTTCAGTGTCTTCTTTGTGTTTTAAGAATCGCCAACTTTATGTCGACTTTTTTAATTGTCTGCCATGAACGTCTCCATATCAGTGTATTTTTACCTCCATTATCTCCCCTTACTCTTTTTATGTCCCCTTTTTTTATCACCTTTTATGTACATTTTATTCACATATTATTTGTTGTGTCACTCGGATGAAGAGCGGTTGATTGTGCCACTGACGGCCCTCCCCTCCCCATATGGGGTAGGAGAATGAAATCACAATAAAAAAAACAACTCAGTGAGGCAGCCTGATATTCGCGTGAGTCTCTCGATATCTCGCTTACAGACATCATGTTTACTTTCCATGTCCAAGTGGATGCTGTTGATTTCTTGAGGTTTCCGCTTGTGACCCTGTTGCTCCTTGTGGTTTGCTGTTCTTGGTGTCTTGCTCGGTCGTCTGCCATTGCGTGTGTCCATCCTTTCCCATTCGTCCATCTTGTTTGTTTGCAGGCCACTCCCATCCTGTCCCACCACGCTTTCATTCATGGCCACCCCACAATCATTACGGTCGTGGTTACAACACTTCTTAAAGCTCGTCAGTCGCTGTGTATTGGTATACGATGTCTGGTTGTGGTTGTTTCTTCACATTTCCACTTCACAGTCACATCACCAACAGTGAGGCAGCTTTAGATGAGACCAAACGTCTGTTGATGGATTTGTTACTCATGTGACATCCATTGACTTTAGTCTGTTTATCATAAGACTAAACCTGATGTAAAAAAACACAAACGCAATGATTGTCCAGAAGCCGTAACACACATACACTGTTGTTGTTATGCTCTAAGAAGTAAGTCCTACTTTGTATGAGATGTATTATTCCTAAGTTATATTAAATAAACCTTTAAGATATTCAGATGTATTAACAGTCATCAATATATTTATTAATCATGCTTTAGCTATGTAGCTTTTATTTCAAAAATTGTGTAGAGTCACAGCCTCTTTACTGTTGTACTCTGATTGTCACACTCATACTGTTCCTCAGCGAAACATGGGTTTGTAACACAGTTAAAAAGATCCAAGACATAGGTTGTTCTTAATGTTTTTCATAAATTCACAGAGACAATCAGCTATTGAAGTTTTTCGACAGGTATTACATACAGTTGAGACACCAACTTACATTGTAGTGTGGTATTGTGGTATCGATAGCATAGTAGATTGATAATTAATTGCAGGCTACTGTTCACTTGTTCAATTCTTGCCTGAGTCATTTATCATCATTTTTTATTAATAGTGCATGTCTTCTTGTTTCTAATTACATATTGAGTAAAAAATTGCTGTTTTAATTTCAAATATAAATTCTTAGTTATTGATATTTAATAACAGACTGTTTATGAAGGTTGCTTAAATTAAGAAAACATGACAGTCTAATTTTTGAAGGCAAAAATGCAAAACTAAATACTCTTTATTTGGCTTGTGTCCATTGTTTTATACCTCAGATGTACATAACTGTTGTAGAAATACGGAAAACAATCATTTTCACAGTATCGAGCACACCATACAAATGCTGCATTTTTACATTTGCCGCCTGTACCATTACAATATGAAACCTACAGAACTGATCTGGGGCCAAGTTAAGGGATTTGGCTCGAGAAATAACAAGACTGTTAAACTGCCAGATGTACTGGAACTAACGCACTGAGGAACAGCACCTCATAAAAGAGTAGGAGAAAATGCGGTGCCTGGGTGGCTTTGTGGATTGTGTTGTTGATCGACTCATTATCACTGTAGCAGATGACAGTCCCATAACTGAGATGTATTTGTCAGATTCAGATAAGGAAGGAGCTAAGAGATTACCTGATGACTGACTGTAATTAATATCTTCATTGGCTCCAGTATTCAACAGTACATATTGTTTCTTTGTCTGTCTCTTTTTACATCTGAACTGCAAATGCTCACACCATTGTGTGTGTGTGTGTGTGTGTGTTTTTGTGTGTGTGTGTGTGTGTGTGTGTGTGTGTGTGTGTGTGTGTGTGTGTGTGTGTACCTATCATTTTTCCCCCTAAGGTAAGTCTTTCCGTGTGTGTGTGTGTGTGTGTGTGTGTGTGTGTGTGTGTGTGTGTGTGTGTGTGTGTGCGTGTGTGTGTGAGCGCGCGCGCGCTCGAGTATATACCTATCATTTTTTCCCCTAAGGTAAGTCTTTCCACTCCCGGGATTGGAATGACTCCTTACCCTCTTCCTTAAAACCCACATCCTTTCATCTTTCCTTTTCCTTCCCTCTTTCCTGACGAAGCAGCCGCCGGTTGCGAAAGCTCGAAATTCTGTGTGTGTTGTGTTTGTGTGTTTTATTCATTGTGCCTATCTACCGGCACTTTCCCGCTTGGTAAGTCTTGGAATCTTTGTTTTTAATATATGACATAATGTTTACATCAGATTTATTCTTATGATGAAGAGAGTATAGTCCATGCTTGAAGTCAGTCAACTCTCCTGACTGACCCATTCTACTGTTACTGCTTCTATACTGACAAACAGTATTCCAGCCATCTTTATATTACCACCTCTCGTGATATCTAGTGGTGCATTCCAGTTCAGTATTACACAGAGGTGTCCATTCAGTTTTGATCATGTAGTGTATCATAGATTACTCTTCTGTTTGTGTAGCTTACAGTAAATTCTTCCAAGGACTTTGAAAATTGTTTCCAGTTTTCTTTTCTGGCAACTTAAAACTTTTCCTGAATCCAGACTGATCTTCATCCAGTGTGTCTTCATTTGTGTCTTCTATTTATCAGCATATTGTTTTGATCTGTATGTTACTAACATGAGTTGTTAGGTAGATTGCTTCAAAGCTCTCACGTTTCTCAGCTGGGTGCTTTCTATATTATGTTGTAATAACATCTACTGCATTGAAAAAATGGTGCATATCCTTTTACAATGTTCACAACATCAGATAAAATAAACTTCCATTCCATGTACCTCGTACCCATCTTAATAATTAATGATTTGTTTGAAGACCAATCAATCAGGGTTTTCTGATCAACTAATTGGGCATTATAGGGTCAATAGTATTCAGACATTTTCCATAATCCTCTGGCTGCTGCAGCTGTGCATCTGGCTGGCCATGTCGAGCATGCCCTTAAGGTCACCTAGTCCATTTACCTACACTAATAGCCACCTCCGTGACCTGCTGTCCATGCCTGAGCTCTTCGTTATGCCAACCTTGCCCTGTGCTGAGTATTGCTGGGGCCAGGGCAGTCAGGATTCTCTGTTAGTCTGAGTCTGGTCACAGACATTACAAGTAAACACAGTGTATCTGGGTACTTATTCCATAGCTTTGAATCTGCAGATGAATTGCTTAACAGACAATGTACACTGAAATAGCTTATGCTGCTAACATGTAACTCCTCATGAAAGGCTTTCTTTCATTTGCAATTAGTTGTTGTTGATATATATATGAGTTTTATTTCACGTGTTGATACTTGTTTATCAGCTTTTTGGACATAATTTACAATGTCAACATTGTAGAATCCATAATGATGAAACAGTGATGTTCGTCTGTACTAGCGCTATAATTTGCCTCCAAACAACTTTCGAGGGAAGTGCCTGGATGCCAAGAAACACATTCAAAGCTAATCATTATATTTTGAGCTCATTAACCCAATAAACTACCCCTAGGGAAACTTCTAAACCAAAATGTCCACGCTTCTTAATTCTTTTTATAAGGTATGTAATTGTTACAGTACAGTAGAAATAAATGATGGTGTATAACTTTTATTTAAGAATTCAATAAGGAAATACTACAGTTTCTGCACAACCTAATTAAATGTCAGCTTTAATTCCTAATGACCTTTTGAGCCTCAGAAACAGGCAAGTGTGTGCAACTGACTGACCATCATGTAATGAAGTTAACTTTTTTTTTTACATGTATATAAACTTCTGTGTGTTAGTCTCACCAAAACTCAAAAATAGCTTAACAGATTTGGATGATTCTTTTTTTGTTGTGTTCATAATTGTGAAGGCAAGGTTTGTATGTAAGAAGAGTTTGGAAAAGTTGCCTAGAAAATTGGAAAATTCTAGAAATACTGAAAGAGATTTTTTCTATGTGATTTCCATGATTTTCATTATTCACAATTAAAATGATTAATATGAATAATTATGTATTTATTTTGTTCATTATGGTCTTGGATTTGAAGCATCCAGTCTGCCAGCAGAGATTGTATGTTTCACATGTTCATACATAAGGTGTTTGTGAGCACAGTAATTCATATGGAGAGGCTCTTCAAGCTCAGATAGTTCTGTATTTTTAACTATTTATTTTTGTTTTTAATTATTTCTAATCCTTCTTCCTCATCCAGGTTTTGGCGAAGTTGATTTCCTTTTTTAATTTTTGTATTTATTTTTCATTTTTTGTCTTTTTTTATTTTTAAGCATTTTTTCAGAAGTAAGGGCTTAATTTCATCTTCCAGATGTAGCAACTTGGCTAACAGTTCTTCTTTGTGTGGTATGTTTCAAAACATGGTACAACACACAAGTGTACGTTCCATGTTTTGCATTCATATTTCATTTCTCGGCGCACATTCTGTTTCGAGCATACTGCACATTTTTGCCATAGTCAGCTTTTCTTGAACTGGTCACTTTGGAATGACATTTGGGAAGTGCCTTCCAGTAAAGTGCAGAGGATTCTTGTCATCAGTGTGTCTTGCTTTCCTATATCTTATGCATTCTATAGCAAATTTTTCCACAAGCTTTTGTACCAGATATAAATTAAAATCTGCTGATGCTATTTTTCCACCTTTCACCAATCTGTGGCTTCATTACTTTATTGCCAGTCTTCCTGTTTGTCTTTCCCTTGTCATACAATTCCATAGTGTTACAGATAGTAAACATCAACACTTCTCTCTTGTCACACCACTTGATAGCAAGCAATTTGTCAATTGACATAAATTCAGCTTGTCCCCGTTTAAGTTTCTTCCATAGCTTCGGCAAATTGTGCCTGTTGCTACATACAGTGCCACATACTGCTGCCTATGTTTGTGCCAGAGGAACAAATCTGGACTTGCTTATCAATTGTCGACATCCAGAGTATGTCCACATTCACAGTATGCCACTATATCGTCAGATTTTACCAAATTATGGACTTCAATTTCTGTTGTTGTGTTGAGTGTGCAATTAAATCCAAAACATATCCATTTTTACAGCCACACAACACAAATGTCTTGATTCCAAATCTACTTCATTTTGAAGGAATGAATTGTTTAAAAGATAAACAACCATTGAACAATAATAGGCTTTCAGCAGCACACAGCTTCTTGTTTGGATTAAACACACTGTGGAATGCTAGGAACTGTATAAATTATTTTCCTAATTTTAAACAAACTGTCATCTCCATGATTGGCAGAGTTGTCATTCAAATGCAACATTCTGAAAAGTAACATAAAATGGTCATGGGACATAACTTTGCTGAAAATTGGAGTGCTCAGAAATACATCTCTAGAGCAATATTTCCATATTCTTAACTTTTTAACATGGGCCTTGAGAAGCCAGATACAAGTGAAGCAATGCAGTTCTTCATACCACTATCTTTCCAGATAGACTGTTGAGAATGGACTGATTCCGATGTATTTACAATGGTGAAAATGTAGAATCACTTCATTTCAAGTGCTACTAATTTCAACAGATTTTCTGATTGAAATACATGGAAAAGGATAGAATGCTTGAATCAGGCACTAGTTGGCAATTGTGTTCTGAAGATGAGTCATCAAATGCATCCAGTACTGGAATGAAATCACACTTTTGCCAGTCCAATTTGCCACTAAGGCATGGGCTTTTATGGATTGATTCATCTTCACTTTCAGTGTCTGAAAAAGAACTAATCTTGTGAGCTCTGCTAAGTGAAGTATGTGAACATGTATTACTACCAGATTCTTCTGAAGAATCATCATCATCACTACAGCCATTGAAGATGCCACACTCACTGTCACTGTTACTCCTTGTGAGGTGAGTATCTCCAGTATATCTTCGTCTGTGCAGCCACTTCAACATGCTGTTTGTTTGTGGAATTCAAAAATGATAGCACTCTAAAAATCCTGATTAATAGGCAGTAAGCTAAATGAAATTACAGAAGCAGAATGTAGATGCAGACATGCACCAGCTAACACTAATGTCGAACACCAACTGTGAAATTTGACGAAAATACTGCTGAGTAGCTATAGATGTCTGCAGGACCACTGGTAGTGGAACCGGCCAACGGTAAAAGCTGTCATTAGAACACAGGTACTGGCCAGGCCGTGATGGTGAATGCCGTCTGCAGCACCCATGGGAAATACCACTAGAGTGGCTAAGGTCATCCGCAGCCCTGGCAGAGAGGTGGAGCATGACAGGGTTTCACGTATGAGTGCTCAAAGGGTTAAAAATAAATAAAAAGCCTGACAGTATCTGAGAACAAGAGTAGTCATGAATGTCTTGAGCATTGTATATGTATTTAGTGGTAATGTGAAATGAGATAAACATATAAAATCTGAATTAGGAAATGTAATGGAAGTATTCTGGGAAAATGTGATGCATTTTTAAAGGAAATGGCATGCAAGACACTTGTGCAACTCATTCTAGATTATTGTTCCAGTGTTTGGAGTCCCTATTGGTTAGGTATGACAGCAGGCATTGAACAAATTCAGAGAGACATTGTGTAACCCATCTGCATAGTCCATGCAAAAGTGAGACAGAAATTCTCAGGGAAATTAAATGGGAATCTCTGGAAGAAAAACAATTTACTTCTCACAAAATCCCATTGGCTAAATTTAGACAACCTGTTTTCAAAGAAGACTCAAGTAAGGACCATGAGAATAATATGAAAAGGTGATTAGGGTGCATACAAAGGCATATAGACTGTTACTTTTGCCTCTCGGAATGTCCTTAGAATAGAACAAAAAATTGGTAATGTTAGTAAGATGTACCCTCCACCATGCATTGTACAGTGGCTTGTGGATTATTAATGTAGACTGAGATGTAGAATCGCCTTGCCCATCTCTTTTAAAATGTTTATTGTAGATTGAAGTGGTTCAAATCCCTGTCTAACCTTTGTGTTTTACATCTTCATATCTTCTCTAAATCCACATGGAGAAAATGGCACAATGGTATCTTAATTACTGTCAAAGATGTTCCTTCATCAAGCAAATCTTACTGGACTGATGTCCTTTCTTAAACCACTTAATAGAAATTTTGCATCTGCAAACATGTATTTTCCATTCTCTAGAACTGTGAATAATAATGATTGTAGTAGCTTGTGGCTCAATGACTGAGTATTAGCCTTTCAATGAAACAACACTTCAGTGGCTTGCCTTTCCCTAACCTACCCCATTATCCAATTGGGGAAAGGGAACCTGCAGGTTGAAATGAATTACTAAGCACTTGTCGTACCTGCTGACTCCTCACATCAGTGGGGTTAAGATTAGATAAAAGGCAGAGTGAAGATTTCCATGCCCAACTGGGATTTCATCAAGAGACCTTTTGGTTTCTAAGCACACACTTTACCACTGAACAACCAGGCCTGATTGGAAGCATGAAAGAAGTTGCCCGATTTGTCGGTGTACCAGTGAAGGCTGTCTGACATGTCTACAAGTAACAACGCACCACCCGCAGCTATGTAACAACCCAATGACAAACAGTTTCAAATGCAACAGGAATTGCTATTATCAGTGAATTCAGGTCTATCTCAGTTTCAAGGGGACACTGCAAAGTAAAATCATTGCAATCGGCATTTGGAGAAAGATACCTCACAAAAGACTGCCACTCACAGCATTTCAAACAGTTGCATATCATCACTGGACCAAACAACAGAGAAACTGCACTGTGGCCCACTACCTTAGCTGTTTTCAAATGATGCAAAGCATTGAGTACACCAATGGCCCAATGAGGCATTGACCTGCACTGTGTGTTCAGACCAGAGTTGGTTCTGTGATATTTGGAGGTTTTTTATCATTCTATTACTTTGGTCCACTCATTCAGATTTCTGGATGTTTATATCCTCAGTGACCTCCCTTTATACCTGCACAATATGTTGTTGACACTCCCATCTTCCGAGATGACAACAGCCATTGTCACAGGACTCCCTGAATACGTTGCTTGTTTGGTGAACACTAAGTCATCTTATCACATCTTAACTTGTCTGTTCTTAACCCCATACAAAACTGCTGGAACCATTTGGTACAGCAGGTGGAGTGTAACAATGAACTCCAGCAGTATGGTAGCTTCATGGGGTTTAATCATTGTGTCAGGGTCAGGATGGTCCCAAGTGTTGTTGACCTCATTACAGGCTACGATGTTGTTGCTGTATGGAAGACAAGGTATCACTTATGGTAAACTGGCTCCTCATTGCGGAATCGTACAGGCAGTGAGAATAATAACAACTTTATTTAGCAAAAACCATCTAGTAGCCAAAAGCATCATCTGGACGGCAGCTGAGCCATGTCAGCACAACAACAGTGTCACACTGGCTGTGCACCGATTTCAGCAGTCGGAGTCACTTGGGTCTGTGGTCTTGTGGCCAAAGCTGCACCAGCAGCTCACCCACAACCTATGGTGCAGAAGCGTTGACCGCCAACAACATGTGACAGTAGTCCAAAACGAAGCACCCTCAAGTGTGGTTATTGAACACAGAACCTCTGGATGGCATCCCTGAGTCGGCTGACGTTAGCCAGCACTGGGCCACCAGCTGGTAGAACAACCTGTTCTGTTCCGGGCAGCATCAGGACTAGGCACAGCCTATAGGCCTGTAGCTAGCAGAGGTAGCATGCAGTAGTAGTTGAGACTGGATGGCCTTCATCGGATGGAGTGATGATGTGGAGGTCTCCTCGGGCTAGGATGCAATTGACAAAAGATACTGCATGACTGGAATGGATGGTGTTTGTGGCTGCTTATAATGGTGCTTTTGTGATGGGATGTCACTTTTGATTATACAGACTATGGAAATGACATAGTGCCAGGACCAAGCACGGTGTAATCCGTGTCACCACTGCAGCAGCCTGGCCCTCTTACCATACTGTGTCAACAATGTTACAACATGGCAGCAGCAGCAGGTCTGGGTATCTAGTACCAGCAAACTTCAGTGACCAGACACAGATTTTCATCATGTCAGCTCAGCGTCCTTCCAGCTTTTGGCAGCAGAATGTGGTGGGAGCACTCTGGCTCTCCTGCCACACCTTATACACACAAGTTTGGGGAGGTAGTGGTATAACACGAGTGGCTTCATCCCCTAAAAAACTGTGACTTCTGCTTTGAATGGGGTCATTATCAAGCTGTGTTACACAGTATTAACCTCAGGAAACCCAAGCCTTTTTTTCTAACTTGGATGCCTAAGGGGTGGGGGGGTTCGGTGAACCCACAGGTATTAAATAAGTTTACTGACGAAAAATTACAACTTTCAAAATGGTTTATGTATTTTAATTAAGGCATCGCTTTATAAATGTTGTTAATTGTTATAAATATTGGATTGAGTGAATAAAAAATTGACATATTACAATACAAAATACATATGTGTTCATATACAATAGACTACTCTGAGTCCTCAACCGCGAGGCAAGAGACACACTTCACAATTTATTTCTGAATGTGTGTTACAGACATGTTTATGACACTGTCCACAATACTGTTTTGGTTTACTTAGATTGTTGTACTTCTGCTTCTTTGTTTTAGCTTCTCTTACACAAATATGGCACCGACCATTCCCTGCAGGAGGCTGACGTGCTTCTGTTGTCACTTCTTTGATTTTCTTTTGTAGAATGGTCTCCATTTATTGAACAATTTGGTTAGATAACCCTCTTGCATTGGCACTTATTTCTTCTACCTGCAATTTCACTAGTTCCATCCCAGCTTGCAGAAGATAAATTTTCCATTTGATGTGTTTCTTTTCATTCCATCTTGGATGTTGCTGGATGAATATGGTGGTTGCATTGATAGCATAAATGTTGATGAGAGAGTAAAATACAGATAGAGGCCATCTCTTTGTTCCCTTCTTGCAGGTGTACATACTCGCCATTTGATCAATGGTACCAATTCCACCTTTAGTGGAATTATAATTACACTTATCTTGGTTTTATTCATCTCTCCTCCAACAGTGACTTTATCTTGGTGCATTGTTGACAACATCAGTAAGTTTTTACTTGGTTTCAGTTTTGCTATGTTGGACACCAAAGTTACTGGAGGCCTACCTGTTGATGGGTCTGTTAACAAGAACATTGATGAATATAGCTCTCGATTTGACGTGTTCTTCATTATGTCTGGAATATGCTTCCTGTTTTACTGGAGAGTTCCTACTGTAGTAACTTTGTAGTTTTGGTATAACTCTTCTGCCAAATCCACCGACGTGTAGTATCGGTCTGTAGTAATGTATTTCGACCAGTATTTTTCACAGGTGCTACCAGACATTTGACGACAGGTGCTGAACCCCATTCTTCTTTCCACAAATTCTGAACATTACCTGCCTAGGGTTCCTTATTCAAGACATATCTGCCAACTGCATTGAACATCATGCGTGTAAGGATGCCATAGTTGCCCAACTTATCTTCATAAATACTTTGAAGGGGCAGTGCCCTCTAAACAAGTTGAGCATCTCATCAATGGTTAGGTGGACCCCTGCCTTATACAGTAGAGGGAACCTATCATTCCCTTTGTTGAAAGCATCACGGATTGCTGTGAACTTGTCTGCTTCCCTTCTTAGCTGGCAAGTACTTTTGTCATCAAACCTTATGGTTGCAATAAGTCCTTGAAACGTTCTCTTGCCATAATACCCTTGTAAACTGGCCGACCCATTAGATCTGACTAAAGATCGTTTACACTGACAGAATTGCCCTTATTTGCCCCCATAAGTATCAGGATTCCTATAGAGGCATACAATTCTTTCTCATTAGTCAAAGTAACATTTTTCCTAACTGCCTCTTCATTTGAATGTTTTACTATAACATCCATGATGACAGGCGTAAGAAGCAACTTCAAGGCTTCTCCAGGTGAATGGCAAATACCAACTGTTGTTACTCCTGCCTGCTCTCTTACTGTATTAGCAACAGACCTCCAAGGAATTCTAGGCTGTGTGGCTACGTACCTTCTTCCAGACAATAACATCCTGATGGTCACTGCCTGAAGCTGCTTTACCTTCATCTTCTCTAACATCCACATCACTTTCTCACTCTGAATCATTCTCCATAACACCAACCTCATATTCACTTTCACTCCCCGAGTCAGAAGCTTCATCTAAAATTTCATTCAGAACTCTTTCTAAAGATGAGTCATGTATTCTTTTAGTCATTTATAAGTCTGGATGTGAACAGCAGGGAACTGCACTAACTCACTGCAAGCTTACAAGATAAATAACAGCTGACTGATATCAACAATCACTTCCTCTGAAAGTAAACCGATTATTGTGAATATCAAGAATACCAACCAACAAGAAATTAACTTGCATTGTTTTAGAGATGAGAAATATGAAATCCTACTAAGGGAAATTTTCTATAGCATGGAAGCCTAAGGGGGGGGGGGGGGGGGGGTCACTAGACCCATAATAAGTTTATTTATTGTTTCTTTCAAAGCAGGAATTTTCTATAAAATATATTGACACTAATGTTTCATAAAATAGGCAACAAACAATAACTCAATAGGAATATGTAGTATGAAACTTACTTGGGCAAAAGCAGGGGACATAAAAAAATTGTGGGTTCAACGAACCCCGTCCTTAGGTGTCCTAGGGTTAATGTGCTGTGCCCTGGCACTGACTTCCTTTTCTCCAGTGTGCTATGATACACCTCAGTTGCAACCGAGAATCATCAGTCTGAAAGTGAAAACGGCAGTTTGGTTTCTGGTCCTTTTATTCTATTCTTAACAGTTTAACTGACTTCATAAAGTTAGACATATCACACCACACTAAGACCATTGGGCAACATTAGTGGTGCATTGTCAGAAGAGAGCACATGTCCTGGGTTTTGTTCAGAGATGGCTCTTCTATGATATGGATTACAGGTGCCTCACAATGTGCAGCTGACAAGGCACAAAAATTAGAAATGTACTGCAAAGTTGATGTACACAGGGCAGTACGGTTCTTATGAGTGACACCTCTAAATTGTACACAGATCCATCATGAAGTTCTAGTGGTATATGGACTAAAAGTAATGTTGTGCACTGCATAGTGAAATGATGCCAACAATTTGACCAAGGTTGTGTAGATGCAGATGATAATGATGATGATAAGGAAGTCCAGATCTTACATCAAGCTACTTCCATCTTTCCAGCAGAAAGCATGTCTTGGGAGGGGGGCATGGTGGTATCACAACGATGAGGTCCTTCTGCACATTAGTTCTCCAATGGCACCATGACCAAGGAATGGATTTCTATAGTGTAAGAACTGAATGACTGGTAGAGCATTCTGACCATTGTTTGAAGAGACTTGGTAACTATGTCAAAAAATAGTGTCAATTTATTTGTGTCACTTTGAACTGTTTTACAGCATTTAATAAAGTTACTTGGCTTGCTGTAATATTGTGTAACTTATTGTTTGAAACTCCCTTCTATGACATTAGTGGGGCCTGACAACCAGCTCTCTAAAGTGACCCAGTATGGAGACATACAGCTCATGCCTGCTCCAAGTCTCAAAAAACTTAAGTGCAGTCAAACTTGAAGTAGGGGTGCCAGACCAATGGGTCAGTAGGTCCTATACATCAGAGTGCCACAGTTGCTTCCCTGCATAATGAGTTCGGACTGCCCATTGGAGCATGTAGGGCCATTGTTATGCTCAGCCTCCGGCCTAGGGTGGCAAGCCGTCATCATGCGTCTGACGTCTTGCCTGACCCTAGTTTACCAATACACTGTCGTATCGACAACCAAGTCTTGCAACTGCCTTTTCTAAACTGGCTGCATGCTACAAAGTGACTTGGGATCTGGGTGAAATGAGACCAGAGACCTGTCGTTAATCGAGGACTGAGAAGTTAGATAGATGGCTGTGCTAGTAAAGCTGTTATCTTTGATCTTTATGAGGCCTGAATACCATCAGACACTGCAGTTAGCATCTGCAAGGTTTATCTCACTCACATGACAGGGCCCTCAGCCGTTTAACTTTCTGTGTGTCTCACTTTTTTTAGTACAATTTGTAAATATACATACGTTTTCAATGGTCATAGCTGAAGCATCCTCCTACATCATCTTACAGGAAAAGTAGTCAAAGGAATATCTTCTGCTGGTCACCAAGACTCACTAATAGAAGCATTGCTCTAAAAAGAAACACAGTGCACAGTGCTGCTGAATCAATAACAAACACAATGCAACTTAGCATATGGGTTAACATCCACTCAGAAGTGTAGAGTGAAACAAATGAAAAGAAAATCCTCCTGGTTGTTATGCCGCATCATCCTCCTCTTCAGATTTTCTCTTACACAATTTCAATCTCTCTGTTGAGACCTTCTTCGTGATCTTCTGGTGTGCCTGTTTGCCTGAACACTGTTATAGATCAGTGTTGCATTCTCTTATATGAAGATGTTTTCCCACACTTCATAAGGAGAATTGTATTACATGGTGAAATCTTTCCAGCTACTCATTCTATAGGTATCTAAATGAGCAGAGCAAGAGGAGGGGAATGTTTACCAAAATATTATAGTTTTGTTGCAGAGTTGGTTTCTGATCATTGTCTGTATTCTTTGCACAGAGTGGCTGTGTCTTTATTTCCTTGATGGCAGGAGAGACGACTCTGGAAGCCTACAGCAGTTATCTCTCCTGAAATATCTTTTATACATAGAAATCTCAAAATGCTTCTCACATGTCCTTCTATAAAAATTGCATTTTAGGCTGTATACTGCCCACAATTCTCCTAATGTTCATACTTTATTTTAAAGGTGTATGGCATTCATTCTCTTTAATACATTCTTTCACTGTCCTTCCAATTTCACCCATACAGGGTGTACAAAAACGTGTGTCAGAAACTGTAAGTATCTATTCCTGACATTAAAACATTACAATAAGTTCATGTGAACATGGGTCCAAAAATCCTTCACTAGAGAGCTATGAAAGAAATTACCTTTGTTGCCTCACCTTTGTTGTGTAATTTGCCTCAAATGTGCACTTTCACTTACTTATTTACAGGTGGTCATCTGCATCTACATCTACATCTACATACATACTCTGCAATCCACCATATGGTGCATGGTGGAGGGTACCTCATTCCACAACTACCATCGTCTCTCCCTGTTCCACTCCCAAACAGAACAAGGGAAAAATGACTGCCTATATGCCTCTGTATGAGCCCTAATCTCTTTTATCTTAACTTTGTGGTCTTTCTGCGAAATGTAAGGTGGCAGCAGTAAAATTGTAATGCAGTCAGCCTCAAATGCTGGTTCTCTAAATTTCCTCAGCAGTAATTTACAAAAAGAACGCCTCCTTTCCTCTAGAGACAACCACTTGAGTTCCTGAAGCATTTCCGTAACACTTGTGATCAAACCAACCAGTAACAAATCTAGCAGCCTGCCTCTGAATTGCTTCTATGTCCTCCCTCAATTTGACCTGATAGGGATCCCAAACGCTCGAGCAGTACTCAAGAATATGTGGTATTAGTGTTTTATAAGTTGTCTCCTTTACAGATGAACCACATCTTCCCAGAATTCTACCAATGAACCGAAGATGACTATCTGCCTTCCCCACAACTGCCATTACATAGTTGTCCCACTTCAAATCACTCTGCAATGTTACGCCCAAATATTTAGTCAAAGTGACTGTGCCAAGCACTGCACTACTAATGGAGTATTCAGACATTAGAGGATTCTTTTTCCTATTCATCTGCATTAATTTACATTTATCTATATTTAGAATTAGCTGCCATTCTTTACACCAATCACAAATCCTGTCCAAGTCATCTTGTATCCTCCTACAGTCACTCAGTGACAACACCTTCCCGTACACCACAGCATCATCAGCAAACAGCCACACATTGCTATCCACCCTATCCAAAAGATCATTTGTGTAGATAGAAAACAACAGTGGACCTACCACACTTCCCTGGAGCACTCCAGATGATACCCTCACCTCTGATGAACACTCACCATTGAGGACAACGTACTGGGTTCTATTACTTAAGAAGTCTTCAAGCCACTCACATACTTGGGAACCAATCCCATATGCTCATACCTTAGTTAGGAGTCTGCAGTGGGGCACCGAGTCAAACGTTTTCTGGAAGTCAAGGAATATGGCATCCGTCTGATACCCTTCATCCACGGTTCGCAAGATATCATGTGAAGAAAGGATGAGTTGCATTTCGCAGGAGCGATGCTTTCTAAAGCCGTGCTGATGCATGGACAGCAACTTCTCTGGCTCAAGGAAATTAATTATATTCAGACTGAGAATATGTTTGACAATCCTGCAACAAACTGATGTTAAGGATATTGGTCTGTAATTTTGAGGATCTGCCCTTCTACCCGTCTTATATACAGGCATCACCTGTGCTTTTTCCAAGTCGCTCAGGACTTTACGTTGGGCAAGAGATTCACAATAAATGCAAGCTAAGTAAGGAGCTAATGCAGTAGAGTACTCTCTGTAAAACCGAATTGGAATCTCATCAGGACCTGGTGATTTATTTATTTTCAACCCATTCAGCTGCTTCATAACCCCAGGGATGTCTATCACTATGTCCTCCATGCAGGAATCTGTACGAGACTCAAACGGCGGTATGTTTGTATGATTCTCCTGCGTGAAAGATTTCTCAAATGCTAAATTTAAAATTTCAGCTTTCGTTTTGCTGTCTTCCATTGCCAGGCCAGACTGATCAGTAAGTGACTGGTTGGAAGCCTTTGACTGCCATTTGTTCCATTTTAGAGAACTTTTATCATAACATTCCACAATGACATAGTTAGTGTCTTAAATGATAGATTTGTTCTATTTTTGTGGCCTAGCAGATGAGACAGCAGATGCAGCACAGCAATTTTGTGTGAACATTATCCTGGAAGGCAGTCCCCTTGTGCAAGAATACTAATGCTTGTCAGAGACAGCCTCATTTGAGAAGAGTGTTGAAGATGGTGGGAGACCACGTGACGTACGAGTGCCTGAGCCTGAAGAATGTGTTCTTTGTGCTGTGCATGAAACTCTGACGAACAAATACAGGGAAATCATACAGCAGCTCATCAAGTTTTCATACACAGCTGGACGGTTCAGTACCCTTGAACATAGGCACCATGGGTAGCGTGAAGAAAATCAAGTCTATAATCGATTTCGTGCCATGTATTGCGGAGAATCTGTTCTGTGACAGAGTTGGTGACAACTCTTATGTGCTGTTTCAAGTCTTGCAGGTCCTTTACTGGTGTAGCATATACCTGGTCTTTCACATAACCCCATAAGAAAAAATTGAGGGGGGTTATGTCAGGCAAACATGGCGGCCAAGAAATTGGACATCCACGGCCACACATCGTTGTGGCATTTAAAAATTTTTGGGCATCAAGGCCCCAATGGGGTGGTGCACCGTCCTGTTGAAACATCACATTTGGCTGCAGGTCTGTTATCTGTGGAACAGTAAATTGTTCCATCACATCCAAGTAGATGGCTCCATCCACAGTCGTCTCCTGAAAGAAAAACGACCCAACAATGCGATTTATCAGCAAACCACACCACACATTAACTTTCAGACTGTCGCACATATGTTCCCTAGGTGCATGTGGATTTTCGGACACCCAGATGCACACATTGTGACGATTGACAGCCCCTGACACATGAAAGATTCCCTCGTCAGTAAACATCATGCATGATAAAAATGTCTCGTCCGTGGCAATGCGATCTAACATGACACATGCAAATTTTTCTTGCTTTGGTCGATCATCAGGCTTGATTTCTTGCACGACCTGCACTTTATATGTGTACAAACATAATTGCACATATAACATTAGTTCTTAACCCACTTCATTTAACAATAAACATTAATTTTATACCATTAAAAATTATTTTTAATAATCTGCAGTTACTGCATATCCTGCAATGTAGAAACTGTCGGTTCTAGAGAAAAGCTGAATAGCACCTTCTTTTTGTAGGAAATACAATGTGATTTAATTTTGTACTGGGAAACATTTTTACTAGGTGGTGCTGTTTTTGAGTATTTAAGAAAAACAAGGAAAAGCTACCTTTAAATGGCCCCTGCTGCCTACCCCCATGCTCAAACCAAATTGGTCAGGATTTTTGGTATGTTGCCCACACAGTTCCTCCTACCACTGTACAAAAATTTGTAACTGCATGAATTTTGCCAACAATGCCATACGTTCATTTGCATTTAGCATTATCTATTTATCATCCCTCAACTGACCTCATATCCCACATAATATTGCACAAATTTCGATACTTATTAATTATTTAAGTTTCTGGATGATTTTTTAGCTTCATGTGCTTCGTATTCTGTGATATATGTAATCATAATTTTGTTTTTGTTTTATCACCATCCATTGAGGGTGTGATATCATACATCCTTATAAGCAATTAGTGTAAGGGTGTTGTAATACATGTGAAATTTACAAATCCTGAAACCACTGGTAGTGCAGACTCAGATAAAAATATTTTTTTAACTAAACAGCCTCTGTATAAATCGTGTTGTCCTCCTTGAAACATACCCATACACTGGTACATTTACAGTTCCAGATCAAATGACAGCTGGTAAATTGTGTGCATCCCCACATTTTCTGGAAGTCACTCTTGGCCACAGCAGTTGTCGGTCTCACGTACATAAGCCCCAGCTTCTCACTTATAGAGGTTTATTTGCACAGGATATCACAGAACAGAAAGACAAAACATTCCACAATGCTTTCAAATGATAACATTTGCTTAG
Source organism: Schistocerca gregaria (assembly GCF_023897955.1). Lineage (NCBI taxonomy): Eukaryota > Metazoa > Arthropoda > Insecta > Orthoptera > Acrididae > Schistocerca > Schistocerca gregaria. The sequence goes on along the minus strand of NW_026061870.1, from coordinate 109,556 downwards.
CAGGGTCCCAAGTGACTGCAAAAAAGTACAGGCAACTGCCATATATAAGAAGGTTAAAAGAATAGACTAAAAAATTGCAGACCAATGTCCTTGATGTCAGTTTACTACAGGAAAGCTTCTATCCACAAATCTACACACATTTTGAAAGCATTGCTCATGTGAACTTCACCTTACGATTTCTGGCATAAAGTCCTATGAACCAGGCTGAAGGGCAAAGGCAGATTCGATAAAGTGGCTCAAGTATGTCAATGGCTCAAAGACTTTTTTGAGTAATAAAACCCAGTATTATCATTTATTTCAACACTCACACTTGTGATCACTTCTAAGTTGTTTATTTTTATTTTCAGATGACCTATTTCTATCTTCTAAGAAATCATCCTCAGATTTTACATTCCACAATGACTGTAGGAACTGTTGGTGTGGAGCAAGCCCTCCTGTTCAGGTGTATTCTCCATGCCAGCACAGATGGATCCACTCCATGCCTTACCTGAGCAGCTGCATTGATGATCTCACAGTTTGGTTTCATGTCATACATATTACTCGGTCAACTTTCTGCCTTCGCTGCAACCCTCTGTCACTAAATAGTTCTGAATTGTAGCATGTAATGCAACAGTGCTTAATGTAATTGTGTTGGTGGGTGACAAACAGCATGATATACCTGAGTTTTGAATTTGAAGAGTTTGTCTATTCATGGAGCTCCTTCTCCTTCAGCATGGCAATACAAGACAACAGATAAGCACTGTGACATATGCAACAATGTGATGCCTCATGTTCACTGTCATTGATCATCCTCTGTACAGTTCCATCTTGGCCCCATACAGTTTTCATGTTTCTGAAACTTAAAGAACACATTTGAGGACTTCACTTTGATAACGATGAAGCAGTGCAGGCAGAGTTGATGTTGTGGCTCCATCAACAAAGCGCAACATCCCTCAATGATGGTATCAATAAATTAGTCTCTTGCTGGGAGAAATTTGTTTATCACCAAGGTGAGTATGATGAGAAGTAAATTTGGAGACATGAAGAACAAATGTGTAGAATGTTAATAAAGTGTGTTTTATTTAGAAAGTCTTAAGATATTTCACATAAGAAATTTTGAGCAATTATTTTTCATCATGCCCTATTTTGGATAACTTCAATCAGATGTAGTGGCATTCCTCTTTTTTCCATAATATCAATAGTTTTCCTGTGTAAACATTATTAAAATCTTTGCTGTAGTCTATAAAGACTATGTAGGTTTCTACATTGTATTCTGTTCTTTTTTGTGTCATTTGTTTTAATGCAAAAATGTTATCTGAGCACTATCCTCTTTCTTGAAAACTGTTTGTTCTTCGAGTAATATGCTGTCTATGATGGTTCTCATCGGATTTACTGTTATTTTTGCATATACTTCGTATGCCGTATTTAAGAGACTGTAACTTCCACAGTCTGTTCGTGATCCTCCTTTAAAAAAATGCTTCCTTTCATTCCATTGGTCAATATAATTTGTTTTTAGTCTATTGTAGTGCTTTATAACTCAAATACCCATTAGTGCCAGTAACAGTGCTTTTGGGCAGTCCTAGAACTCAACAACAGTAAGGACCCTCTGTGTGCAGCTGTTCCAAGTGCAAGACTTCATGATGCTGTCCGAGTCGATGGTGCAGATGATCATGTGCCGCAACCTGGAGATCCCCGAGGTGCGCAAGTTCGAGGCGATGCTGGGCTGGGCACGCAACAAGATCCGCACCAAGACCTCCTCCAAGATGGATGCCAAGCTCGAGTTCAAGTGCATCATGGAGCGACTTGCTAGGGACCTCAAGCTGTATCGCATCTCTCCGCAGGAGCTCATCAAGGTCAGCACTCCTGCCTTCACTAGCCTGCCTCACGTACTGCCTGTGGATGTCCAACAGAGCGCACACATATTAAACAAGTATTTTTCTTATTCCGAATAATCCTTCCAGAGGGTGTGATAAATAGCCACTGTTTCTGCTTCTTTATTTGCAATTGCTGTTTCCTTTGGGCCCACACTGCTTTCATTCTTTGAGAATGTTGTTGCTTTTCTTCCTGCATCTACGTTCTTCCAGTTTTTTATTTTTTCCTCTCTTGAATATCTGTTTTGTTTCTTATTGTGTCCATGTTGACTCCCACATTTTCAACATCACTTCCTACTCCTCCCAGTCATGTTAATTTGGATCTGTAGTTGCTTAGTAAGCAAAAGATTTGTCTAGTTATACTGTCATTTTTTATCAAGGCTATGCATCCATAGAATTTTAATTTTATTTTTCTCATTATGTCTTTTAGCTTTTCTACTTTCCGGTAAAGCTCTGTATTAGGCCTTGATAAGTATTCTGATTCACTGCTGTTTTTGAGGCCTAGCATTTTTCTTAGCATTAAGAGTTTTCACTTCATACAGTATTTCTGGTCTGATCACAAATTCATAATATTTCAATTTCCCATTACACAGTAAATATTGTTAGTATATATTTTTCTTGTTATTTGAAACATTGATACTTGTACACCTCAAGCTTCAAAATAAAGACTGTACAAGATTGCTACCTAGTGATAACAACCAGTGAGGGAAGGATATTAATGCATGACGAAAACTGCATAATAGCTTTCATTTTACAGATCGTTCTGCCCAGCAAGGCGATCAAGAATGAGCGCATCCTGGAGACACTGATGTTCCAGGCGAACTCTGGAATGTACCGTATCCAGGACTCTTACCTGGAAGCGTGCCAGCAGCGGCTGCTGCAGAAGCAGGACTCGCGATTCAGCGAGTGGGAGTCATTCGACTACGGGCTCTAAGCCGGCTGGCCACAACCACCAGGTACTACGTCCACATCACACCTTCACACCTTACACCTCTGGTCTACAATAAACCTAATCTCTCTCTCTCTCTCTCTCTCTCTCTCTCTCTCTCTCTCTCTCTCTCTCTCTCTCTGTGTGTGTGTGTGTGTGTGTGTGTGTGTGTGTGTGTGTGTGTGTGTGTGTGTGTGTGTGTGTGTGTGTGTGTGGGCACGTGTGTTTTGATGGTTGGGTGGCCAGATAGCTATGTGCAAGCATGTGTGTGTTGGAGTTGTATTGAAGAAAAGAGAGTTCTTACTGGTTCAACATACACTATGTGATCACAAGTATCCAGACACCCCCAAAACCATACATTCTTCATATTAGGTGCATTGTGCAGCCACCTATTCCCAGATACTCCATATCAGCGACCTCAGTGGTCATTAGACAACGTGAGAGAGCAGAATGGGGCACTCTGCAGAACTCATGGAGTTCGATCGTGGCCAGGTGATTGGGTGCCACTTGTGACATACGTCTGTATGCGAGATTTCCACACTCCGTAACATCCCTAGGCCCACTGTTTCCAATGTGATAATGAAATGGAAATGTGAAGGGACGTGTACAGCAGAAAAGCGTACAGAGACCTCGTCTCTTGACTGACAGAGACCGCTGACAGTTGAAGAGGGTCGTAATGTGTAATAGGCAGACAACTATCCAGACTATCACACAGGAATTCCAAAGTGCATCAGGATCCACTGCAAGTACAATGACAGTTACGTAGGAGGTGAGAAAACTTGGATTTCATGGTCAAGTAGCTGCTCATAAGCCACACATCATGCAGGTAAATGCCAAGTGACACCTCACTTTGTGTAAGGAGCATAAACATTGGACAATTGAACAGTGGAAGAACATTGTGTGGAGTGATGAATCATTGTACACAATGTGGCAATCCGATGGCAGGGTGTGGGTATGGCAAATGCCCGGTGAATGTCATCTGGCAGCGTGTGTACCGCCAACAGTAAAATTTGCAGGCGGTGGTGTTGTGGTTTGGTCATGAAGAGGGCTTGCACCCCTTGTTGTTTTGTGTGGCACTATCACAGCACAGGCCAACATTGATGTTTTAAGTACCTTCTTGCTTCCTACTGTTGAAGAGCAATTCGGGGATGGTGACTGCATCTTTCAACACAATTTAGCACCTTTTCATAGTGCACGGCCTATGGTGGAGTGGTTGCACAACAATAAATCCCTGTAATGGACTGCCCTACACAGAGTCCTGACCTGAATTGTATAGAACACCTTTGGAATGTTTTGGAATGCCAACTTCATGCCAGGCCTCACCAACCGACATCAATATCTCTCCTCAGTGCAGCGCTCCATGAAGAATGGGCCGCCATTCCCCAAGAAACCTTCCAGCATCTGACTGAACGTATGCCTGTGAGAGTGGAAGCTATCATCAAGGCTAAGGGTGGGCCAATATCATACTGAATTCCAACATTACCGATGGAGGGCACCACGAACTTATAAATCATTTTCAGGCAGGTGTCTGGATACTTTTTATCTTATAGTGTAGCCCACCGTGATTTCCTATTTTAAGTCAATCTCTTCATCTCACAGTAACACCAATGAGCATATTACTAAGTTATTTCTCTGATGTACACTCTCTGATCAAAGGCATCTGGACAACTATTAGTGGACGTCAATATGGCAAGTCACCACCCTTCACCTTTATGAAGGCTTGAACCCTGCTGGGGACACTTTCAGTGAGGTGACTCAATATCTGTGGTGGAATGGCAGACCATTCTTCTTCAAGAGCTGAAACCAGAGAAGAAGGTAGCAATGTTGGATGCTAGAGTATGTAGCAAAGTTGATATTCTAACTCATCCTGTAGGTGTTCCATTAGGTTTAGGTTGGAACTCTGGGCAAGCCAATTCATTTCAGGACTGCCACTCTCTTACAGAGGCTGCCTGATGATAGGCTCCCCTGTCATGTTGATACAGTTTATCATCAGCTCCAAATTTTTCTCTAGTCTGCACAGTATACAACACTGTAAAATTTGTTCATACCTTTCTGCATTTAGTGTTTTTTAAGCACACACATTAACCTCCACAAACATCCCATATCACTACTCCCACTGCTCCATACTTCATTGTTGACACTACACATCTTGGCAGATAATGTTCCCCCGGCATTCACCAAACTCAAACCCTTCCACAGTATAACATGATTAATCACTCAAAATCTCTTGTTTCCAGTCATTCACTTTCCTGTGACGTTGCCCTTTGCATCACCTCAAGTGATTTTTCACAGCCACACTGCACAACGGTTGATGGTCCCTGTCCATCAGTGTATGAGGTCTGCTAGGCTTCGATTTAACTGTAGCTGTTCCTTCATGTGTCCACTTCACAACCACATCACCAACAGTTAACCTGGGCAGCCCTAGAAGGGCTGAAATGTCTTTGATGGTTGTATTAATCAGGTGACACCCAGTGACTAGGCCACATTCAAAGTCACTGAACTACTCTGAATGGTCCGTTGTGCAACTACTCCTTGTCTTCTTACAATACAATACTCCCCAGCTCTTTTAATGCTGACACATATTTCTCCCATGACATCTAGCAGTCAGTTTGTGACAAAGCAAGCTGGGATCTCTTTACTTCCCCTCTTGTTTTGCCATCTGCCTCCTTAAATTCATTTTTTTTTTCATTTTTGACTAATTACCATTAACATACATGAGTATAATATGCATTTTCATAAAAGAGAAAGGTTGGCCCTCAGTCATAAGAAATATAGTACCAGAACTAATTTTGTGCTTAGTTTTGTGCATGTACTCAATTTCCTTATTTATTTTGACTGATGATGATGATGATGAAGACCCATGCTCCGAGGAATGTAGGGGGCAATGCGAGAGTCCCACACCGCCAACTAGGCAAGGTCCTAGCGGAGGTGGTTTGCCACTGCCTTCCTCCGACCATAATGGGTATGAATAATGACGATGAAGATGACACAACAACACCTAGTCATCTCGAGGCAGGGAAGATCCCTGATCCCACCGGGAATCGAACCCGGGATACCTTGCGCGGGAAGTGAGAACGCTACCACAAGACCACGAGCTGTGGCCTTATTTTTACTAATTGTAGTTAATATCTTTTGCTGTAGGATGAAATCAGTAGTTGTTTTGTGACTTAAATGCTATTATTGACTTATAAACAAATATAAATTCTGTACTAATTATAAACATTTGGAAGAACCACCACTAGGATTCTTTAAGTATTTATTTGGTTCTATTCAAAAACATATCTTCAAAGCCATCCCTGACTTAATTCCAAAATCTGTTAATTTCATCATTTAAACAAATAATTCGGTCTAACCCTTGTCATAGAAGAAACTGTTAAAAAGGAGGAATTTTTCTTTATACTCAGTTAATTGAACAAGTTATGTTTTAATTGTAATTTCTGTAAATTAAACATCGAAAAATGTATAGTTTCAGTACCTGTTATTGTGAGGATATATAATGGCCCGATGTTTGGTCCTGAGACAGTCAGTCCACTGCTGATTTTCAGACGAGGAACCTATATTGGTTAGGTCAACAACAATGTATCAACTTAACCATGAAGTAAGTCGAATACAAATAGGCCATGTGTTAAAATAATTACAGTGTCTGTTCAATAGTGCCACATGCACTGTATTATTCTGCAAGAACTGTGTGGTTAGGTTTTTACTGTTCATAGATGTTCAATGGTGAACTTGCTATTGTTGCAGTATGCTGACATTTTCCTGCAAACTATTAAAGAGGCTTATCAAAAGTTGACCAACAGTGAACTGGCCATATTAACTGTAAATTTTGGGGGATGTGAACAGTAGAAGTAAAGAACTGTGAAATGCAACTGTGCGACAGTTGGCTACATCATTTACAGTAGTCAGTGCTGAACTTCCACTCCCAATTTTTCAGCCAGTATAACAACACATTATGTCAACACCAAAGACTATCAACAAAGAAATAAAGCACGTGCACGCCGAAGTTCCACATTACTTACGGGGTCCAGCTACTTTTGATCAGGTAGTGTACGAGTGTCATGCAGATGTTAACTTCCCTTTTTTTTTAGAAAAGTAAGAAAAAGAAACCATATTTATACAAAAAACTTTATTGGCAACCGATACGACATTGGTCAAGCTATTTTTTGACATAATTACCATCAGAACTGAGATGGTTATGATATTGTGTTATCAATTCTTATATTACTGTCTTGTAGAAGTGTGCTTCCTGGGAGTGGAGCAACATTGCAAAAGCATTCACCATCTCTTCTTCATTGTGAAAATACTGACCAGAGGACAAGAATTTTTTGAAGTGCAAGAAAAAATTAAACTGCTGCCAGCAAGATAAAGACTATAAGGTGGTTGATCAAACAGATCCACAGCCCAACTCCATTGTCACGGATAAGCACAACACCTGCACTGTGCATTCCATGCCCCCTGTTTTGAATGCCCTGCCACGATTTCTGCTGTGTTTCAAAGTAATGGTCAACCTTCACTGTTTAAGTTCTGTGCAGGAAGTCGGTGAACAGAATGTCCTTGCAGTCCCACAATGCTAGGCCCATTCTGGGGCAGCAGACTTCTACGGCACAGGAATACAAAAGTTGATGCCACCATATAAGGGTCTCAATTCTGATAATTACGATGTCAAAATATAGTTTAAACATTGCTGGATCTATTGCCAATGAAGTCTTTCATGTAATTATGTTCTTTCTTAACAAAACAGGACAACTTAATTGTTGGATGATCCTCATATTTCAGTTTTTGTGTTCCTCTACAACTTTTGCCCTCTATGGTTTCCCCCCAGTGCCATGAGTGTCTTTATACAGGTGCTATCATCCTGTCCTTTCTTCCATGAGGGTGTCAAAAGTAAGTGTGCAGTGCTTTTTCTCAGTCATTAAAACAATACTGCAGTATTCAAAATTACATCATTTTTCAACATAGTATTTCAGTGTTGTTGCTCTACCATTGCACAAGCTTTCCAGTTATCTTAGAGAAAAAATTTATCAGATGAGCAGCAAGCTACATACACTATTTGATCAAAAGTTTCCAGTCACCCTTATGTAATCTGTAACTGGATAGATGTCACGAGAGGCTGACCTACCAGTATATAAGGAGGTGGGCCGTACTGCGTTGTCAACAGAGAAGTAATAACAGCAGAAATGAAATGAAATGAGCGTATGGCATCGTTGGCTGGGAGGTACCATCTGTGGCAGTTTGGGTGCTGAGTGCAAGTCTTATTTTGGACAATGCCATACTGGGCGACTTGCACCCTGGTGACAAGGATGAAATGATGATGAGGACAACACAACACCCAGTCCCCAAGCATAGTAAATCTCCAACCCACTTGGGAATCAAACCCAGGCCTCCTTGCATGAGAGGCAGGCATGTTACCACCCAGGCAGGCAGACAGTAAAGCAGAATAAGTTGGTCTGGAGAGTTCATTAACTTTGAATGTGATTTTCAAATTACGCGATCAGTAACACAAATCTGAAGGCTGTAAATTCAACCAAATACTTAGGGATTACAATTACAAATAACCTAAATTGGAATGATCACATAGATAATATTATGGGCAGAGCAAACCAAAGACTGCAATTCATTGGCAGAACACTTAGGAGGTGCAACATGTCTACTGAAGAGACTGCTTCCACCATGTTTGTCTGCCCTATTCTGGAGTATTGCTGTGCAGTGAGGAATCCACATCAGGTGGGACTTACAGATGACATCAAAAAATTTCAAAGAAGGGCAGCTCGTTTTGTATTATCACGAAATAGGGGAGATAACGCCAGAGACATGATACATGAATTGGACTGGCAATCATTAAAACAAAGACTTTTTTGTTGCGACAGGGTCTTCTCATGAAACTTCCAATCACCAGTTTTCTCCTCCAATTGTGAAAACATTCGGTTGGCACCCACCTATATAGGGAGAAATGATCATCATGATAAAATAAGAGAAATCAGGGCTCGGATAGGAAAATACAGTTGCTCATTTTTCCCACACGCTGTTCGAGAGTGGAACAGTAGAGAGACAGCTTGAAGGTGGTTCATTGAACCCTCTACCAGGCACTTTATTTTGAACTGCAGAGTAATCACGTAGATGTAGATGTAGAGGCATTGGTCATCATCCAAGTATGAGATCCATCAGGAACATTTCAACCTTTCTGAAGCTGTTGGTGATGCGACTGCAAAATGGAAATGGGAAAGAACAACCATAGCTAAACCAAGACCTTGCAGACCTCATGTAGTGCTGAGTAGGTACTGTTGGACATTGTGGAGGGTGGTTGTGAAAGCAAAGTCTGCGATGCAAAACTTTCTTGAAACTGATGCAAAACAGGCTTTGTAGCAGATTGAAAGAGTAACAATCAGAAAAGAGTCCAAATGCCAGAAAACATACATGTATGCAAAATGCAAATATTTCTGGTAGTTTTGTTTTGCCTACCTTTCACTTTCCTTATGATGCACCATAGCCACATTATCACAAGCTGACATTCAGTCTTGAAATGGGTAGTGGTCGTTATGTTTTGGCTCATCAGTGCCTGCAGACATGGGTACACACACAAAATTCAGTTGGTTATACCTGCCATATAGTTCTCTAAGGTAGTAAATGCTTAAAACAAATTAGCTTAATGACCTAAAAGTAATTCATTGAGTCTCTTAACTGCAAAGACCCCCTCACTTGAAGATGAAATTAGGATCATGACTGTGCTGTCATTTGTGTATTGCATCTCCATGTCTTCCCTCCTGCTTATCTGAAAAACTGACTCAGACTCCTATCATGATGAGCGAGATTTTGCACTCAGGAAAACGGTGAGGCATAAGTAATATACACCAGCAATTACCTTTTTCTATTAACACCTACTCTGTGTCCTCTATAGTGCATTTAAAGCAAGTTATGACTTTTGACAGTTCAGTACGCAGGGGGTATAGGGAAGCATAGTTGCCAGATTGTGCTGGGCACAGCAGCAGATGATCCCAGTATAATGCCAGGCCTGCTCAGCCTGGCTCTTCACTGTGTGAAGAGCAAGTCAGCCAATTAGTGATTTTTCTCAAATAAACTTAAGGAAACTACTCACTAATAAACTCTCATTCTCGCATATCTTATAGTTTAAGTCGTCAGCTTCATGCTGAACCACTTATGGTCATGGTTATATAAAAAAAGATGCTGTGACTTACCAAATGAGAAAGCACTGGTAGATAAATACAATAAAAAACACACAAACAAACACACACATTTCAAGCTTTCGCAACCCAAGGTTGCTTCATCAGGAAAGAGGGGAGGAGAGGGAAAGACGAAAGGATGTGGTTTTAAAACCCACATCCTTTTGTCTTTCGAAACCCAAGATTGCTTCATCAGGAAAGAGGGAAGGAGAGGGAAAGATGAAAGGATATGGTTAAAACACACATCCTTTCATCTTTCCCTCTCTTTCCCTCTTTCCTGATAAAGCAACCTTGGGTTGTGATAGTTTGAAATTTGTGTGTGTGTTTGTGTTTTTTTTTTTTTTTTTTTTTTTTTTTTTTTTTTTTTTAAATTGTGTTTATCTACCAGTGCTTTCTCGTTTGGTAAGTCACAGCATCTTTTTTATATATATTTTTCCCACACAGAATGTTTCCCTCTATTATATTCACATGGTCATTATATTCATATTTAGATAGTAGGTAAACGGGTGCAAGAAATTCTTAGTTTGCAGAGAAACATAGGTATCATTATGAATTTGTGTTTGTGCACATTAGGTTACTTGTTGCTCCATGTTAAATGTAGATAATATATTGAATTATTCTTTTAAGTTGGAAGGATATCACTGTTTCCAATCTCGAGAAAATGGACTGTATGTAAAGCACTCTGCCATGGGATTGTGAGTCAGTGGAAACTAGAATGAAATATTCATAAATTCCTCATAACTCATAAACGTTTTGAGATATTGAAACACAAGTTTGTCAAATGACAGCATGCAAAGACAAGAGAGTTTTGCCATATGATTAATATGCAAAATTTTCATATCTACTGGTATATTCCAGTGGCTACAGATTTTTCAGTGACATAATATAATTATTGAGTGTCATCAATAGCTGGTAAAATGAGAACTGCCACAAGTTTTGTAACAATATAATTGAGGAATTACAAGTTTAATTTTATACTGACAGTGGACTGTTTCATAAACTATTGACCTGACTTGCACTCAGTTTTTAGATTAATATTCCACTATTTCAGGATTCTGTTGCAATTTCAACTGAATGAGAACATTAGTGAGATGAATATTTCTAAACTCTGCTGTGTTTTGACAAAAAAGAAAAATTAACATGGCAACAAGAGAAGTTACATATTCCTCAAACGTTGTCACACTCCTCCTTGAATCAGTGTCTCCTTAACAAACATCTTGCTTTGGCTGACAACTCAAGATCAGTCCTGTCATGTAACATTGCCAGAGGAAGCCTGATTAAACTATTTCCTTTACCATTAGCCAGTTTGTCGACCTAGTAGCATGAAGTTCTGTGTTGTACAGCATTACAAGTTCCATCAACTTCACCTTATGTAGGTCCAACTTTATCTCGTGGAACATTTTTTTGTACCTAGAGAAAAATATCTGCTTTCCTCCAATGCACTGTTGAAGCTTTATGCATCACAACAGAGTGATATTACTTTTGTCCTGTACTATTGTTGAATTGTGAGGAATGGTTTGCAGCAGAACATTATCTTCCCAGCTGGTGCAAGTGTTTGTCAATGACACTTTTATTGTAAATCTCATATTTAGATGTACTGCACTGTTGTTGTTAATGCAACGCCAACACAAAACACTTGTTCACAATATCTGATGGCTACAGAAAACTTCAATGCCAGAAAATACTACACTATTGGCCATTAAAATTGCTACACCATGAAGATGACATGCTACAGACGTGAACTTTAACTAACAGGAGGAAGATGCTGTCATATGCAAATGATTAGCTTTTCAGAGCATTGACACAAGGTTGGCGCCGGTGGCGACAACTACAACATGCTGACATGAGGAAAGTTTCCAACCAATTTCTCATACCCAAACAGCAGTTGACCGGCGTTGCCTGATGAAACAGTGATGCCTCGTGTAAGGAGGAGAAATGCGTACCATCACATTTCCGACTTTGGTAAAGGTCGAATTGTACCCTATCGCGATTGTGGTTTATTGTATCGTGACATTGCTGCTCACATTGGTCGAGATCCAATGACTGTTAGCAGAATATGGAATCGGTGGGTTCAGGAGGGTAATACGGAACATCGTGCTGGATCCCAATGGCCTCATATCACTAACAGTCGAGATAACAGGCATCATATCCACATGGCTGTAACAGATTGTGCAGCCATGTCTCAATCCCTGAGTCAACAAATGGTGACAGTTACAAGACAACAATCATATGCACGAACAGTTCGATGACGTTTGCAGCAGTATGGAATATCAGCTCGGACACCATGGCTGCAGTTACCCTTGATGCTGCATCACAGACAGGAGTACCTGCGATGGTGTACTCAACGATGAACCTGGGTGCACGAATGGCAAAATGTAATTTTTTCGGATGAATCCAAATTTTGTTTCCAGTATCATGATGGTTGTATCTGGTTTGGCGACATCGCAATGAACGCACTTTGGAAGCGTGTATTCGTCACCGCGATACTGGCGCATCACCTGGCGTGATCATATGGGGTGCCATTAGTTACACGTCTCAGTCGCCTCTTGTTCGCATTGACTGCACTTTGAACAGTGGACGTTACATTTCAGATGTGTTACGACCCGAGACTCTACCCTTCATTCAGTCGAATTGGTGAATGTGTACTCCCAGATAATTTATGGAATTAACTGCTTCCAGTTGCTGACCTGCTATTTTGTAGCTGAATGATATGGGATCTATCTTTCTATGTATTCGCAGCACATTACACTTGTCTACATTGAGATTCAATTGCCATTCCCTCATTGTTACAACCTCTCGATACTTCACAGCGTCATCTGCAAAAAGCCTCAGTGAACTTCCACCAGGTCATTTATGTATATTGTGAATAGCAACGGTCCTATGACACTCCCCTGAGGCACACCTGAAATCACTCTTATTTCGGAAGACTTCCCTCCATTGAGAATGACATGCTGTGTTCTGTTTTCTATGAACTCTTAAATCCAATCACACAACTGGTCTGATAGTCCATATGCTCTTACTTTGTTCATTAAATGTACGGGGGGGGGGGGGGGGGGGGGGGAAGGAGGGGGGGGGGGGGACTGTATCGAACGCCTTGTGGAAGTCAAGAAACACAGCATCTACCTAGGAACCCATGTCAATGGCCATCTGACTCTTGTGGACGAATAGTGCGAGCTGGGTTTCAAGCGATCGTCTTTTTCGAAACCCATGCTGATTCCTACAGAGTAGATTTCTAGTTTCCAGGAAAGTCATTATACTCGAACATAACACATGTCCCAAAATTCTACAACTGATTGACGTTAGAGATATAGGTCTATAGTTCTGCACGTCTGTTCGACGTCCCTTCTTGAAAACGAGGATCACCTGTGCCCTTTTCCAATCCTTTGGAATGCTACGCTCTTCTAGAGACCTACAGTACACTGCTGCAAGACGGGGGGAAAGTTCCTTCGCATACTCTGTGTAAAATTGAACTGGTATCCCATCAGGTCCAGTGGCCTTTCCTCTTTTGAGTGATTTTAATTGTTTCTCTATCCCTCTGTTGTCTATTTTGATATCTACCATTTTGTCATCTGTGCGACAATTTTTGTTTGTCTGCAAGGAATTGGCTATGTTTATGTTTGCTGTGAAGTTCCCTTTGCTTCCGCAGCAGTTTCCTAACTCGGTTGTTGTACCACGGTGGCTCTTTTCCATCTCTTATGATCTTGCTTGGCACATACTCATCTAACACAAATTGTACGATGGTTTTGAACTTTGTCCACTGATCCTCAACACTATCTCTCCCTAAAACAAAACTTTTGTGTTAAGCCGTCAGGTACCCTGAAATCTGCTTTTTGTCACTTTTGCTAAACAGAAAAATCTTCCTACCTTTTTTAATATTTCTATTTACATCTGATATTATTGATGCAGTAACTGCTTTATGATTGCTGATTCCTTGTTCTGCATTAACTGTTCATTGATAGCTACTCAATATGTTCAGTTTATTCTTGCAGTTTAACTGACTATAAAAGTTTAATAACATACGCTGTGGTATTATTGCATGTATTTTAAATACTGTGGAGCTATAACTGTGCTGACAATGAAAATGTTCAAGTATTAGTGTCTACAATACAAAAATTTAAGTGTCAGTAATGAATCATTATGAAACAGTCAATTTCTGCATTCCACCCAGCCAATTTCTTAAAATTTTTAAATGTAGACCACATGATACTATTTGGTAACCACCATGTTTTAAGGGTTTCTTTAACAGTGTCATCTCATACCAAATAACATTCTTAAAAAAGCTGTAGTCGTCTGTATACCTAGTATATATCTTGTTGGTTATGGATACTTTATTAATTGCAAGTGACGATCTATTTAATGTATTTGTTAATCAGTCTATGCCTTTATTGTTGTTGAAATATTGCTGCTGAACTCCACAGTATTATCTGCAGTATTATCTACTACTTTAAATTTCAGAAATAAAAGGTAACATAAATAATTAAATATCTCACCAAGATATAATACATATAATAGGTTGCTTGAGGATAAGAATGCATGAGAATGAGTAAGTATCAGAATTTAAAATATTGCGAGATACGATACCTTAAAGAATAGACAGTCATGTTGGTCCAGATTATTACAGGATGAAGCTTAAGCTACTTCTACGTGTATACTCTAGAAGAAATCTTATGGTGTGTGGCTGTGGGTACTTGTGTTAAAACTATCATGTCCTTCCTTCCCTGTTCCATACAAGGATGAAACATAGGAAAAATTATCTACATCTATATCTTCATGATTACTCTGCATTTCACATTTAAGTGCTTGGCTGAGGGTTCATTGAACCACAATCATATTATCTCTCTACCATTCCACTCCTGAACAGCGCGCGGGAAAAATGAACACCTAAACCTTTCTGTACAATCTCTGATTTCTCTTATTTTATTTTGATGATCATTCCTACCTATGTAGGTTGGTCTCAACAAAATATTTTCGCATCGGAAGATAAAGTTGGTGACTGAAATTTCGTAAATAGATCTCACGGTGACAAAAAATGTCTTTGCTTTAATGACTTCCATCCCAACTTGCGTATCATATCTGCCACAAGCTCTCCCCTATTACGTGATAATACAAAATGAGTTGCCCTTTTTTGCACCCTTTCAATGTCCTCCATCAATCCCACCTAGTAAGGATCCCACACTGTGCAGCAATATTCTGACAGAGGACGAACGAGTGTAGTGTAAGCTGTCTCTTTAGTAGACTTCTTGCATCTTCTTAGTGTCATGCCAATGAAACGCAACCTTTGGCTCGGCTTCCCCACAATATTATCTATGTGGTCTTTCCAATGAAGCTGTTCGTAATTTTAACACCCAGGTACTTAGTTGAATTGACAGCCTTGAGAATTGTACTATTTATCGAGTAATCGAATTCCAACGGATTTCTTTTGGAAATCATGTGGATCACCTCACACTTTTCGTTATTTAGCGTCAACTGCCACCTGCCACACCATCACACTGCAACTGATATTGGTCTTCGGATGACCTTACTAGACAGTAAATTACAGCATCATCTGTGAACAACCTAAGAAAGCTGCTCAGATTGTCACCCAGGTCATTTATATAGATCAAGAACAATGTTCCATATGACATCTAATTTCTCTAATTTTCTCATTGCAATCATTTTATGAGAGGGATATGGAATAAATAACATGTTACTAGACTCCCCTTGGAATGTAAGCTCTTGAAACTTCAACAGTGATCCCCTACATGATGCACAGTCACTCTCTTGTAGAACCTGCCTCTGGAGTCTGTTAAGCAACTCCATAATGCCCACATACCAACTAAAGAATCCCATGATGAAATGTACGACTGTTTGTTGACTCTTCTCTGTATAGTCTATTAATCCTATTTTGTAAGTCTGCCATATTGATGAACAGTGTTCAAGAATTAGTCAAATGAGTGTTTCGTGAGCCACTTCCTTCACGTATGAATTACATCCTCAAGATTCTCCCAATGAATCACAATCTGGTATCTGCTTACTCTGCTGTTTGTTTCATGTTGCTGCTCTACTTTGGTCACTCTGGATAGTCACTTCTAGGTATTTTATGCTAATTCTTGCCAATACTGTAATGGAACTAGTGAAGCTTCAGATAGGTGATCTAACTAATTAATGGAAAATCTCATATAAATATGTGAAACAATTACTAACAAAGAGATAGAGGGGCTGGCCAGTACTTACCTCAGCTCAGTACAGCCGATAGAAACACAAAAAACAACCGAAAATTTAAGCTCCTAGCTTTAGGAATAACTGTTCCTTCATCAGGGAGGAGAGAGGGGAAAGAAAGGGAAGAAGGGAAAGTGGATTTAGTTACTCACAACACAGGTTATGAAGCAACAGGGAAAGGAAAACAGGGAAGGTAGCAAGGATGGAGGCATGGTTGTCAGAGGGAAGCCAAAGATATTCTACTGCAGGTACTCTGAGTTGCCTTTCGTCATCCCCCTAACCTCCGTAACATCCTTGTTAAACCCTGCAATATTCCCAGACTACCTTCTCTACCCAGCGGTTCCTACCCCTGCAACCGACCCCGCTGCAAAACCTGCCCCATGCATCCCCCCACAACCACCTACTCCAGCCCCGCTACTAGGAAAACATACACAATTCAAGGCAGGGCCACGTGTGAGACTACACATGTCATTTATCAGCTGACATGCCTGCACTGCACAGTCTTTTACATCCGTATGACAACAACTAAACTGGCTGAGCGCATGAACGGACACAGACGAACTGTCCGCCTAGGAGATGTCCAATACCCAGTAGCGGAGCATGCCCTCCAGCATAATTCTAGGGACCTAGGAACCTGCTACACTGTATGTGCCATTTGGCTTCTCCCACCCAACACCAGTCCCTCTGAACTGCGGAGATGGGAACTTGCACTTTCATCCCGCCATCCCCCTGGACTAAACCTACGTTAAACAACCTCACTCCCATTTACTTTTCAGTCTTCTCCTCTTTCCCTTTCCTCTTTAGCCATTCATGCATCTTTCCATACTACATCTTTATACTATACACCTCTTTACTTCTGTATGCATCCTCTTTGGTTTGAAGCTGGCACAGTACCTGCAGTAGAATATCTTTGGCTTCCCTCTGACAACCATGCCTCCATCCTTGCTACCTTCCCTGTTTTCCTTTCCCTGTTGCTTCATAACCTGGGTTGTGAGTAACTAAATCCACTTTCCCTTCTTCCCTTTCTTTCCCCTCTCTCCTCCCTGATGAAGGAACATTTATTCCGAAAGCTAGGAGCTTAAATTTTCGGTTGTTTTTTGTGTTTCTATCGGCTGTACTGAGCTGAGGTAAGTACTGGCCAGCCCCTCTATCTCTTTGTTAGTAATTGAAGCTTAAGATAGTGAAGACAATAGAATCGTTTATACATTTGGGAGCAGAGGTCAGTGCAAATACTAGAATGCAAGCTTTGTTGTTGGTGTTGTTGCCTGTGTGCCAAGTGTGTAGTTTTGCTAGAGTATGTAATGTACCTACACACACACACACACACACACACACACACACACACACACACACACACACATTACATGTCATCTTGAAAAGTGAACTAACCCCCTTTTCTTTTTCAGTCATCTGATTGTGTTCAAACACCACAAATAAACTGAAAAATTCCACTTGCCCCTCCCAAATAGTGGAAGAACTGGATCGAACAGGTTTGCACACGAGCTCCAGGTGAAACTTGTATGCAGCTATTTGCCAAAGAGTTCATAATTGCCAAAAATAATATTAAAAATCGACAACCCAAGTGATTACAATCATGTCACACAATCTATTTTCAAATATAATTTTTATCCCAGTCATGCATACTACACTTGTAACCACCACAGTTGATAAATTTGTGTGTAAATCGAGAAGGTAAGAGGAAAAACAGAAAAAAACTTTGCTACTGTGAAATGAAAACATGTTCTAAAACTTGAAACTGAAAAATAAAATATAATTGCTGAATAAACGTCCAAAGAAGACAACTGAATACATATATTTGTATTCATATATACATGAGTATGCATCTAAAGATAACTTGTAGTCCATTACCAGTTTTGTGAGAATGATTGAGAAATGTTTGCTATAGTGGTAGTTTGACTTAACACTGTCAGCTGCCATTTAGCAAATTTATTTCACCTTAAATATGTTTCAGTTTTATTTTTCTGAATTGAAAATGTCATACAATCAAGTGACAATATTTTATCTTTAATTAATTTCATTTGTAGGTTGTCTGTAAAAATGTAATGTTACATATAGAGATTTGCATGTTGTAATAGAAAATGACAATACCCTGTTGATTCTCAGAATATCATATTTAAGTTTGTGAAGAAACAAGACATTCTGTGTCTTTCCAGAACCACCCATAAGAAGTGTTTCCACCCATAAGAAGTGTTTACTTTACTTACACAAGTAAGTGTTGCAGTAGGTTCAACACAGGTCCTCATAATTGCTTAGCACATAAACTGATTTCATTTCACCTGCTCCAATTTCATTGGTTGATTTTCTATTTAGATTTACCAATAAAATGATGCTAATTCACCTATTGAACAATGATAAAAATTCCAAACACATTAAAAACTTATCAGCTGCATTTCTTTTAAAACACATGAGCAATTGTTTTGCAGTGTCATGACGAATTTGCTGGATAATGAGATAAACAGGTGACATAATACAGTCACATAACTGGTCATGCTAACAGGGTGAATTAAAACAATCTTCAATTTTGCTGCCCCAAAACATATTTCTTACTACCTAATAATAAAAAGGTGGAAAAGAGAGGTATATTAAAATTTTTAATTCTGCTAATATTCCTTGGCAGAGGAACAGAAGATAGAGGGGAAAAATAAATGCAGGAGCAATATTGTTGTGAGAGATGAAGTACATGCAGAAAGGGATAGGTAGACTGATGAAGACAAATCATGATTATGAATGAAAGGTCATGTCAGTCAGAGGTAGGTATCATTCGCTATGAAATTAATGACATATTAGAATATAGTAATACAGTTTGCAAAAATGCTCACTGAAAACATTTGCTCATGGCAATAACTGACTGAAAATACAAACAAGACTTATGTTTTTAACATACCTCTTCATGTGTAAAATACAGTAAATGTTTCATTCTGCAAGTAATTCCTGGTTCATAAGAAACTGACTTTGGGTTTGGCACAGAAAGTCTGAAATAAGAAAAGAAGGGATAGTTTTTGCATTCAGATATCAAATAAACAAAATGGCATAGCTTTGTGCTTCAGTTTGTTGTCACTATTTGTGTAGTTATTGTAATCAGATAAAAATAATCAGATAACAGTGGTTCGTACACTATTATACATTTGTGTTTAAGATGTTCAGTGTTGTTTACATTGGTGTATGCAGTTGATAGACATTCATTTTTAGATGTAAGGTTACATCTGTCCACCAGGTCAGCTCTGCCCCACATTTGTACCAGCCTTCATTTTGTGGAATTGTTTTCTTAACTGTGGTAAAACAAGCTAACAAGCCCTTTCCCTTTCTTTCTTTATTGGGTGTTTATTTCATGTACAAGATCTGTGTTACTGTATTATCAAGACCTGAATACACAACTTGGTTGGCACTGCTGCTTGCTACAATTTTCTGTGAAGAATATTGTATTCCTTTATATTTTATATTAATTAATGAGAACCAATAAAGCTGGTGCAGTTATGCTCCCAACTGCAGTGAATTTCAGCATTGTTTCATAATATGTTTGATGCTGCTCATTTCCTCCATCAACATATTCATGCTCTCTCCCCACCGTTTCTGACATCAGACACAGTGCCACTCTTTGTCCTATCATAACACAAGGACAACTGTAATGCATATATATTCTGTCCCCCCACCCAAAAGTACACATTTTCAGGATACACTGGTAAATATGCTCCAGATCATTTACATAATATTATTTAAGAACAAACTAAAGATTCTTTTCAGTGAGCCACCCAAATAAAACAGTAAATATAGTAATGCATAAACATTCAATGAAATTATCTGCTAAATTACACATGCTGAGTGCCAGAAATTTCCATCTGATTGGTAAAGCAGAATTTTCTCACTGTAAACAAATTATTTAGTTCTTCCCTTGTCTGGATTACCTGGAGCATAATCTTACAGCCACACCAGTGGCAGTTTAATTTTGTGTACTTGAGATAAAATTTATGCTCTAGCATCATCAAAACCAATGGGGAACTAAAGAGTAGTTCACACCTAAGTATGACCTGTCCTTGTTACCAAGGCAGTTAATTCATGTAGCTTTAAACAGTTCAGCAGGATTATCACTTGACACAGATAAAATCCGTAATGAATTACAGGCTTCACTCATTAATTATGAGCACCAGCTATTTTACATATGAAACTGAACGTAGAAGTAATTTGAAATCATTGTTGAAACCCACCAATAAAACCTATAGTTGCAATATAAAAATGTATTATCAAGTGTGTAGTTGCCTATTTATGAAGAGAGTCTACAAATAGGAAGGATAGTTCAGGAAATAAAGAACAACATTGCCCATTGGCAATTCATGAAATTATATTCCACTGCACCATTGTTGGTTCGAAGTTATGCATGGTGATTCCACTGTATCACTCACAGTTATGACTATCAAAATAATATAATAATCCGCATAATTCCGTTCTTCTCTTGGCTTCTAAACTCTTCAGCAGTGCCAGGGATTATTAAATGATCACATTTCTCAGCATACCAATTGCTGTACTAACTTTTTCTTTTTTCCTTACGCAAGCAGACCATACCTATTGTTGAACGAATTTATTATTTTTCAGCCACCAGGAAAAAAGATTCTGATTGCTGAATAACTGTAATATATTTTTGTTTGCAACTAGTAAATATAAACACCTCTTTGTCAGACAGGCACAAATATCTATAAAGAACTTTACAATCAGAATGAAACTGCAATAAATAGAGGTACTTGTATATTTGCAGAAATTCATTTGATTGCCTCAGAAAGTGGCCAATGGACAGTGGAAATAGTTCTCCATTCAACCCATCCAGTACATCATCACCATCAATATCATTTTAACTTGTCAGTCCTTTCCGACAATATTTCACTTTCTTCCTTTGAGTACACCAAGTCAGATGCATGTCAGAGTGCCAGAATAGGATATATTTTTGCCTAGGGAAACAAAATTTATTGTTTATTTTACTGGTGGACAGACAAGATCTCTTTGTATAAAGTGTATATAAATACAAGTTATTTTTGTGTGGTATTTTAAAAAGACTCATATATACATATATATGTGCAGCTTTCTAATCTGTTAGGTTACAGACATTGACATACTCCTTGCAGAAGACAGTATCATAGTTATGTGCATTCAACTGCAATAAATATAATCTTTTTTGAATTTTGTTACTTTTAGTTTTACATTTAAACTATATATTCATGAAGGAAAAATCAGTGAAATGCCAGCAAATATTTCATGGGTAGTTGTTTGCTTATTCTCACCTACACATGGGTATTCCTGCTGTACATCACAATATCACCTTCTCTCAATGAGGCATAGTGCTAAAAAAAGTATTGTAATCATGCTTGCAAGCTATTACTGCACATTTTTAAGCTGTTAGACTCTTGATTCCAGTTTAAATTAGGCAGTCCGTAACAGACTGTCTTGTAAACCCACACTAAAGCAACATTGGTTTGACCTTCAAATCTGTTAATAATTATTAAATCTGATGAGATATGTCAGAACTTTGAATGATGCATTATGCTTACTGGAGTTGTTTCTAATATGTTCCTTGCATTTTTATTAGAGCTTCCTGATATTCAAAAGTTGTGTTGGGGTGGCGAATAAGTATGGATGTTGGATATTACTTTGGATCAGATATTACCACTGCTTTCATATGTAATTCACACTCAAATATGAAGCATTCAGATTCTCCCCAGTTCCTACAATTGGCAGCAGGTAGTTAATTTAAAATCCGCCCTACAGCAAGCACTAATATTCGTTATAATCATTGCTTTCAAAGATATCTATCCATGCTTAGGTTCTCATAAAATTTTCTCAGAGACTTTACATAACAAGTCTAAAATATTGTTTCTCATACCATCTCTTCATCCATTGAACTGTGAGCATTATATTCAGTCACACTGTGTGAAAGTAGTAAAACTCCATTGTGAACTATGTTTTTGGCATGGGGTATTCTTTATAATTATAAAAAAGGTGCTTTAATGCTGTTATTCCCCAAAGAATGTATGAATACAATTAGCAGAAGCAGCTAGAATTCATCATCTACATGCAAGTTTACAAGACACTACAACACACTTAAAGTTAAATCTTTCTTCATCAAAAAGAGATGTGTCATTTTATAAAAACCTGCAATAGAGTGTTATGAAAACAAGCAATATAAGATTACAGTTTTAACAAATCACATCTAATGAAACACCAACAAGCAGAGAAAACTTCTTAGTGAGGAACTGATGACACAGAAAAAGACCACATTTCTAGGAACATGATAAAATTGATGGAATCGAATTTGTTTAGTCTTCCATGTAGTCTACTCTTACTTAAAACTTGAAATTACATACAGTTTTCTAACTGATTCCTAGAAGAACCAATCCCAATTATCAAGCTCAAATTTTATATATTAAAAAAAGTTGAGTTCAAACCATACATTTCTTTAGTTGGATCAGTGTGCCTTTCTTTCATCAACATTTTCTTGAAAATAGGAGACATCTTCGAAGATTATTTTTGTTATCCCCATTGCAAAGCATTACATGCATCAATATTGTTTAGTGACTAGCATGTATAAGCTTACATTTGCAGACCAACAGTAAACACTGGACTGAGTTGAGTGCCACCCCATCAAACTTATACTGCATTATGTGTTGGCACATCATATTACATAGCTCCAGAGGTCTTAAATATAATTCTTGAAATAAAGTTGCTGATATTTCACTGCATTCATTTTCAATTAATGTTTATAATGGTTGAAACATGTAAAATGACTGTGTATTGGAGGTGTTACTGAAGTCTTTGTTGCAGTATGCAATAAGAATATTTATTTTTTTCTTGTTTTACATATGCCCACAAAAATATGTGAAGGTAGAAACAGTAAGTTGGAAAGATTTTTCACAAATAACCAATTAGGTTGTTAGATGGGAGAATATGTCCCATGGTAAACATTGACTAAAGATGACTTCTCTGTTGGCTAATTTCTGGAAATTGTAAAATATTGTCTTTCTGTTTCATTTTTGTTTGCATTTTGTAGAAATGTTTCACATGCATTCTAACTGCTTGTTATCAAAATCAATTATAACCAAAAACATTTTTTCGTTATGTAAGTGCAGAATGCACTTGTCAAGTGATAAGCCCACTTAAATCAGTGGATCAGAAATGTTAGTAGTGCAGGTGAAAATTCATTTAAGCAGAAATGGTAGCTGTATACTGCAACAGTGACACCTTCTGTTGTGTCTCATAAGTATTATTTCAACTCTCATTCATCTCAGATCATCTATACTGCATAAGTGTTCACAATATTTTCATACAATCTAATGTTTGTGTGACTGGAAGAAACATAGCGTAATTGACTGTAGTAATTAAAAAAATTCATTGTTTAAAGCTGTGCGTATAATTTTGTGAAAGATTTTTTCCATGTATGTGTCAGCTGTATGGAATATTGAATAATAGCTTCCTTCAAACAGAGAAGAAAGATATATATTCCACTAAGTTTCTGTTAACATAGGACATATTTCTACAAAATTATATACATAAACATATATACAAATATATCTGAAAAATACCTTATTGTATGTGGCACTGCTAACATAAATATATTTTTAAGTACCGTAGCATGTTACTAAATATGTATAAAAGAGAATTGTGTTTTATATGGAAACTAAGTATAAATTCTTGCAAAAAAGAAAGAAATCACATGGCTCCTCCATTTCATTCCATGGCTGAGTCTCTTTGTACATGAACGCTCACTAGTAATATTATGGATTCATAAATGGGACACACTGAAAGCATCTGATAGTCACAATAGTTCTCAATGCTCAGTTTTATTTTGTTTTCTCCAACCATATCTTTGCTGAAAGCCATGGTAAAATGGCAAACTACTATTCTGCGTTACTCTGTAACCATATGAGAAACAGTTATTACATGACTTATATTATACTGTTAGTAATGGCAATATGCATTAAATACATAAAATATCTGCATACCTTGCTTCATCAGTTTGCTTCTATGTTATACAATGCAAAGTATGTCTTTCATTTTCCAGTACTAAAGCAATTATCATTGTTTGCAGATTAAAATGTATAACTGCACATGATATCCACATAATTAATTTTGTTTTCTCATACTGTACACTAATCATTTGTTAATTTTTAATCTGTATCCTCATTTTTCCTATTACTCTACAGGCATTCAAACTTCAAAAACTGATGCATGGAGGAGAATTCCTGGTAAAAGTTTTCTTTGCCTCCAGTCACCTATATGCACCTCTACTGTGTATAAAAAACACAGAAAATTAAATTTTTTAACTAATATATGAACTTTAGTGCATTATTTGCCATAACATATGATAGACACTTCTAACTCAGTTGCCAGGCATTTTGTGTTTTATTTTGCATTCCAGTGTGTTCCATTTTTCAGTGTGGGTGCAGCTCTATCAAAGCTGTTAGCACAATCTGCTGAGAGAAATCCTGTAAAATATACTATTAGCATAAAAAATTCCCAAAATAGATGTGCACATTCATGTGAATAATGCTACGTGGAAATTGAAGGTGCTCAGATTACAGCCCTGTGAAACTGGATGCTTGATGAGAACAGTAAATGAAATAAACTTCTTTGTTCCCTTGTAGTCCTACCCTCCCACGTGTCTGCCCACCCATCCCTTCCAATAAATCTACTCCGTATTTTGAAAAATCATCTTAAGTAGGAAAAGAGCATCCTGCTGTGACCAATTGCTTAAAGCAGTAAAATAAATTGGAGCTCTGAAGAAGTAGACTAACATGAAGTTTTTAATAAAAAAATATATTTGAATTACCATTACCAATAAGGAAAGAACAGCTAAATCTAGATGGCAGGAAGATGCAGGACAGTGGAATGAAACAGACATTCATTAGCAGATGGAAAATAACCCCATAAACCATGCATTTATGTTCATTTTGTATCCCTTCTGATAATCTTTCATACATTTGATGAATTTGATTGTTTCTCAATAAGGGTTGCACCTGTATTTGGTGCAGCTTATCTGAGAAAATATGTTTCGAATTCATGTTCATTTTTCAAAATTCAGTAGCACAGACTGGAACTTGTGCACTAAGAGGTCAGCTTGGACAAATTGTCCAACAGAAAGAAGCAAAGCTATCAGGAAATTCTCAGCAACAATTCTCATCTTCTCCCAATACAGAAAGTGTGAAAGTATCACTTTGGTAGATAGTTTCATCAAAATTCATTGATCTAGGCCCCAGATAATCAGATACAGTTAATTTAGAGGGACTTCATGTACATTCATTTCATTTGCTGCTGCAGTTTAACTGCATCCTTTAAAGAAGCATTCATTTATTGAGCCAAATGAATGACATCTGTCTAAGCCATGTTTCATGTACCACAACTACATAGATCAAAAACGTTTGTTTTAATCCCACAATGGTGCTGTTAAAATATTTGCAGGAAAGTTCTGTCATTATAAGTTACTATTATTTCCTCATCTACATGTCTACATTTCAGATGTGAATTAAGAAAATTCCTTTTGAGTTTATCTGACCCTAAGCTAGATTTGGTTCTGGTATGACAGAAAAATGTTAATAATTTATTATGTAATTAATTTTATTTGTCTTTTACAGTTTTGTTAAATTTTATTTAGTGAATGGTCACTCATGGAATCTTACCAGCAGTCTTAGACATTATATATTTTTATTTAATGTTAGTTACTTAATTTGTTGTTAGATATCTTACATTTACAATTATTACTACTAAAGTTTTTACATGTGCTACTTTCTGATCAAAATTCCAATATTGTCATGCATTTTCCCCAAGAGTCATATGATGTTAATGAAAGCATGCTTCTGAGTATATAATGTTTCATTAAATCCCAGTGCTTTTATTGATTCATTTCATTTCAACTATGTCTACATTAATGCAGTTAGTGGAACCTATATATAAAAAATCCAATGAACTCTTGATGAATAAGTACAAAACTTTCCTTTGAACTAATTGTGTAATTGTTTCAGGGTTTGTAAAGTTTTGTTTCTTTTTTTTGTAAATTATGATTGAAGTGTTATATAGAAATATACCCAATCTTAAAAAGTTCAGACTTTTTTTTTATTGAAACAGCATTCTCTACAATTAAGAAACATAAATTGGATTTTTATTACACTGTCATCATGGAACAAATCAGAGTTGGGTATGTGATTATTATAATACACAAGAATTATCTCATTACAATGAGTGATGCAAACTCTCCAGAAAATTATGTACCAAGTCAGCAAAATACAGAGTATTTGTGGCTAAATTTTCAAGACAATAAAACAGCAATGTTTTACATTGTAATATTTGTTAGATAGTTAATTCCATGTTCTGCGAATCATTGGCAGGATTTATATGTAGTATTATTATGTAAAAAAAAGTCAGTATCCAAACTAAAGTGACAACGTTCTCAGCAAGTCAGTGACAAACCTCTCAGCAGACTGTGCATTGGGCTTTTAGAATGATAGAAAAACAAAAGAATCTGTCAATTTTCTTATAAAATCCCACATCATGTACTGCACTTCTTGTGTAGATAAGAACATGTATTGTAAAAAAATGTAATCATAAAATAAATAAAAAAAGCAAACTAAGTGTCTTACGAAAGGACACAGCATCTGTATCGTCACATATCTGGTGTTGATGCTGTGTACAAACAACCCATTGTGCTATTGTTGTCTGTTTAATATTGCTGTGATGACTGTCTATTGATTGTTAAGAAAAAAAGTAAGCATTCTACTTTATAAAGGAATAGTAACATCTGTGTTTTGAAGGAAAAGACTTTTTACTAAAAAAAAAAAATAAAGAAAGAAAAAAAAGTGTGTGTACTGTTTCGGTAGATATATAGGTAAATTTATACATACATATACCTGGCCACACGCACACAGATATGCACATATGCCAAAGGATAAGACAAATACATACTTGTCTGACCCTTTGCAACACTAAAAGTATTGTAAACTGTCTGTATGAATAATAAATGTAGTGAACATATAACATTTTCTACAAACTTCTCAAAAAGGAATGGAAATGTATCTTTGTATTTAAAACAGTGCTGAAAGAAACCTTTCTTTTCTATGCTGATCATATTGCAACTGCTGAAAAAGTCATTTAACAGTCATGCAGATGTGCAAATGAAATTGACCTCTCTCCTTTTAAGTTGTCTGTAACCTGCGGATCCATCTGCATCTTTGTCATTCATTAAGATCCACGATCAAACAAAAGCTTACAGCTAATACTTCTAGCAGGAAAAAAAAGTGACAACTTTTGTGTGTATGTTTTGAATGTGATGTGAAATAAAAATCTATTTAGATAAATTCTGTTGCTTACTTCAAGAATACCTTTTCCCTTTGAGCCCACACTTTGCTCCGTAACTGTAACTTTCCTCAACTTCCCTTTTGCTACATTCATAGTCAGCACTGATGCTTTTAAAATGCTAGAATGTCAACAATACCAAGGACCATGAAGAAGCACAAGTCAATACTCTGACTAAGGAAATTTTAGTATTATATTTCACTGTATATGTATTGCGTCTTTGAATCATACATTGTACAGGGGTACAAAGTCATACAGGACAAATAAAAGAACTGCAATAAATTTTGAACAGAATTTTTTTCTATGGTTTACAGTATATAGCAACATAGGTCTACCATATGGAAAAACAGCCCTCAAATACAGTAATATATTTTACACATATACATCTCTTACTTTTAGTATTGATTATAAATACACACATACATTTATGTATAACAGTCCACATATGCATACAATTCACAAATAAATTTATGCATACACATTACTTATTTGGGCTTAACATTATAATCCATTTAAATTTTTTCAAGTATTTACATGTTGTTGTTGTCGTTGTGGTCTTCAGTCCTGAGACTGGTTTGATGCAGCTCTCCATGCTACTCTATCTTGTGCAAGCTTCTTCGTCTCCCAGCACCTACTGCAAACTACATCCTTCTGAATCTGCTTAGTGTAGTCATCTCTTGGTCTCCCTCTACAATTTTTACCCTCCACACTGCCCTCCAATACTAAATTGGTGATTCCTTGATGCCTCAGATCATGTCCTACCAACCGACCCTTTCTTCTGGTCAAGTTGTGCCACAAACTTCTCTTCTCCCTAATCCTGTTCAATACTTCCTCATTAGTTATGTGATCTACCCACCTAATCTTCAGCATTTTTCTGTAGCACCACATTTTGAAAGCTTCTATTCTCTTCTTGTCCAAACTAGTTATCGTCCATGTTTCACTTCCATACATGGCTACACTCCATACAAATACTTTCAGAAATAACTTCCCAACACTTAAATCTATACTCGATGTTAACAAATTTCTCTTCTTCAGAAACGCTTTCCCTGCCATTGCCAGTCAACATTTTATATACTCTCTACTTCGACCATCATCAGTTATTTTGCTCCCCAAATAGCAAAACTCCTTTACTACTTGAAGTGTCTCATTTCCTAATCTTATTCCCTCAGCATCACCCAACTTAATTCGACTACATTCCATTTTCCTCATTTTGCTTTTGTTGATGTTCATCTTACATCCTCCTTTCAAGACACTATCCATTCCATTAAACTGCTCTTCCAAGTCCTTTGCTGTCTCTGACAGAATTACAATGTCATCGGCGAACCTCAACAATTTTATTTCTTCTCCATGGATTTTAATACCTACTCCGAATTTTTCTTCTGTTTCCTTCACTGCTTGCTCAATATACAGATTGAATAACATCGGGGAGAGGCTACAACCCTGTCTCACACCCTTCCCAACCAGTGCTTCCCTTTCATGTCCCTTGACTCTTATAACTGCCATCTGATTTCTGTACAAATTGTAAATAGCCTTTCGCTCCCTGTATTTTACCCCCGCTACCTTCAGAATTTGAAAGATAGTATTCCAATCAACATTGTCAAAAGCTTTCTGTAAGTCTACAAATGCTAGAAACATAGGTTTGTCCTTCCTTAATCTAGCTTCCAAGGTAAGTCGTAGGGACAGTATTGCCTCACATGTTCCAACATTTCTACGGAATCCAAACTGATCTTCCCCGAGATCGGCTTCTACTAGTTTTTCCATTCGTCTGTAAAGAATTCGCATTAGTATTTTGCAGCTGTGACTTATTAAACAGATTGTTCAGTAATTTTCACATCTGTCAACACCTGCTTTCTTTGGGATTGGAATTATTATATTCTTCTTAAAGTCTGAGGGTATTTCGCGTGTTTCATACATCTTGCTCACCAGATTGTAGAGTTTTGTCAGGACTGGCTCTCCCAAGGCCCGTCTGTAGTTCCAATGGAATTTTGTCTACTCCGGGGGCCTTGTTTCGAATCAGGTATTTCAGTGCTCTGTCAAACTCTTAACGCAGACATATTTAAAGGACTAAATATGTCTGCTTGTGTCTGAATATATATATATATATATATATATATATATATATATATATATATATATATAAAACAGAAAGAAACTTCCACATGGGAAAAATATATTAAAAACAAAGATTCCAAGACTTACCAAGCGGGAAAGCGCCGGCAGACAGGCACATGAACAAAACACACACACAGAATTACGAGCTTTCGCAACTGGCAGTTGCTTCGTCAGGAAAGAGGGAAGGAGAGGGAAAAATGAAAGGATGTGGGTTTTAAGGGAGAGGGTAAGGAGTCATTCCAATCCCGGGAGCGGAAAGACTTCCCTTAGGGGAAAAAAAGGACAGGTGGAATGACTCCTTACCCTCTCCCTTAAAACCCACATCCTTTCATTTTTCCCTCTCCTTCCCTCTTTCCTGACGAAGCAACTGCCAGTTGCGAAAGCTCGTAATTCTGTGTGTGTGTTTTGTTCATGTGCCTGTCTGCCGGCGCTTTCCCGCTTGGTAAGTCTTGGAATCTTTGTTTTTAATATATATGTGTGTGTGTGTGTGTGTGTGTGTGTGTGCGTGTGTGTGTGTGTGTGTGTGTGTGTGTGTGTGCGCGCGAGTATATACCTATCCTTTTTTCCCCCTAAGGTAAGTCTTTCCACTCCCGGGATTGGAATGACTCCTTACCCTCTCCCTTAAAAGCCACATCCTTTCGTCTTTCCCTCTCCTTCCCTCTTTCCTGAAGAAGCAACCGTCGGTTGCGAAAGCTAGAAATTTTGTGTGTGTGTTTGTGTGTTATTTTATTGTGCCTGTCTACCGGCGCTTTCCCGCTTGGTAAGTCTTGGAATCTTTGTTTTTAATATATATATATACACACACTCCTGGAAATTGAAATAAGAACACCGTGAATTCATTGACCCAGGAAGGGGAAACTTTATTGACACATTCCTGGGGTCAGATATATCACATGATCACACTGACAGAACCACAGGCACATAGACAAAGGCAACAGAGCATGCACAATGTCGGCACTAGTACAGTGTATATCCACCTTTCGCAGCAATGCAGGCTGCTATTCTCCCATGGAGACGATCGTAGAGATGCTGGATGTAGTCCTGTGGAATGGCTAGCCATGCCATTTCCACCTGGCGCCTCAGTTGGACCAGCGTCCGTGCTTCACGTGCAGACCGCGTGAGACGATGCTTCATCCAGTCCCAAACATGCTCAATGGGGGACAGATCCGGAGATCTTGCTGGCCAGGGTAGTTGACTTGCACCTTCTAGAGCACGTTGGGTGGCACGGGATACATGCGGACGTGCATTGTCCTGTTGGAACAGCAAGTTCCCTTGCCAGTCTAGGAATGGTAGAACGATGGTTTCGATGATGGTTTGGATGTACCGTGCACTATTCAGTGTCCACTCGACGATCACCAGAGGTGTACGGCCAGTGTAGGAGATCGCTCCCCACACCATGATGCTGGGTGTTGGCCCTGTGTGCCTCGGTCGTATGCAGTCCTGACTGTGGCGCTCACCTGCATGGCGCCAAACACGCATACGACCATCATTGGCACCAAGGCAGAAGCGACTCTCATCGCTGAAGATGACACGTCTCCATTCGTCCCTCCATTCACGCCTGTCGCGACGCCACTGGAGGCGGGCTGCACTATGTTGGGGCGTGAGCGGAAGACGGCCTAACGGTGTGCGGGACCATAGCCCAGCTTCATGGAGACGGTTGCGAATGGTCCTCGCCGATACCCTAGGAGCAACAGTGTCCCTAATTTGCTGGGAAGTGGCGGTGCGGTCCCCTACGGCACTGCGTAGGATCCTACGGTCTTGGCGTGCATCCGTGCGTCGCTGCGGTCCGGTCCCAGGTCGACGGGCACGTGCACCTTCCGCCGACCACTGGCGACAACATCGATGTACTGTGGAGACCTCATGCCCCACGTGTTGAGCAATTCGGCGGTACTTCCACCCGGCCTCCTGCATGTCCACTATACGCCCTCGCTCAAAGTCCGTCAACTGCACATACGGTTCACGTCCACGCTGTTGCGGCATGCTACCAGTGTTTAAGACTGCGATGGAGCTCCGTATGCCACGGCAAACTGGCTGACACTGACGGCAGCGGTGCACAAATGCTGCGCAGCTAGCGCCATTCGACGGCCAACACCGCGGTTCCTGGTGTGTTCGCTGTGCCGAGCGTGTGATCATTGCTTGTACAGCCCTCTCGCAGTGTCCGGAGTAAGTATGGTGGGTCTGACACACCGGTGTCAATGTGTTCTTTTTTCCATTTCCAGGAGTATATATATATATATATAAAAACCTCCACATGGGAAAAATATATTACAAACAAAGATTCCAAGACTTACCAAGCAGGAAAGCGCCGGTAGATAGGCACAATAAAATAACACACAAAGACACACCAAAAATTTGTAGCTTTCGTAACCAAAGGTTGCTTCTTCAGGAAAGAGGGAACGAGAGTGAAAGACAAAAGGATGTGGGTTTTAAGGGAGAGGGTAATGAGTCATTCCAATCCCGGGAGTGGAAAGAGTTACCTTAGGGTTCCAGTTCCAGTTCCAAACTGCACAGTCCATAACCCTCACCCACCTAATCCTTCACCTGTTGTTGTTGTTGTTGTCTTCAGTCCTGAGACTGGTTTGATGCAGCTCTCCATGCTACTCTATCCTGTGCAAGCTGCTTCATCTCCCAGTACCTACTGCAACCTACATCCTTCTGAATCTGCTTAGTGTACTGATCTCTCGGTCTCCCTCTACGATTTTTACCCTCCACGCTGCCCTCCAATGCTAAATTTGTGATCCCTTGATGCCTCAAAACATGTCCTACCAACCGATCCCTTCTTCTAGTCAAGTTGTGCCACAAACTTCTCTTCTCCCCAATCCTATTCAATACCTCCTCATTAGTTACGTGATCTATCCACCTTATCTTCAGTATTCTTCTGTAGCACCACATTTCGAAAGCTTCTATTCTCTTCTTGTCCAAACTAGTTATCGTCCATGTTTCACTTCCATACATGGCTACACTCCAAACAAATACTTTCAGAAACGACTTCCTGATACATAAATCTATATTCGATGTTAACAAATTTCTCTTCTTCAGAAACGCTTTCCTTGCCATTGCCAGTCTACATTTTATATCCTCTGTACTTCGACCATCATCAGTTATTTTACTTCCTAAATAGCAAAACTCCTTTACTACTTTAAGTGTCTCATTTCCTAATCTAATTCCCTCAGCATCACCCGATTTAATTTGACTACATTCCATTATCCTCGTTTTGCTTTTGTTAATGTTCATCTTATATCCTCCTTTCAAGACACTGTCCATTCCGTTCAACTGCTCTTCCAAGTCCTTTGCCGTCTCTGACAGAATTACAATGTCATCGGCGAACCTCAAAGTTTTTACTTCGTCTCCATGAATTTTAATACCTACTCCAAATTTTTCTTTTATTTCCTTTACTGCTTGCTCAATATACAGATTGAATAACATCGGGGAGAGGCTACAACCCTGTCTCACTCCTTTCCCAACCACTGCTTCCCTTTCATGCCCCTCGACTCTTATTACTGCCATCTGGTTTCTGTACAAATTATAAATAGCCTTTCGCTCCCTGTATTTTACCCCTGCCACCTTTAGAATTTGAAAAAGAGTATTCCAGTCAACATTGTCAAAAGCTTTCTCTAAGTCTACAAATGCTAGAAACGTAGGTTTGCCTTTTCTTAATCTTTCTTCTAAGATAAGTCATAAGGTCAGTATTGCCTCACGTGTTCCAACATTTCGACGGAATCCAAACTGATCCTCCCCGAGGTCTGCATCTACCAGTTTTTCCATTCGTCTGTAAAGAATTCGCGTTAGTATTTTGCAGCCGTGGCTTATTAAACTGATAGTTCGGTAATTTTCACATCTGTCAGCACCTGCTTTCTTTGGGATTGGAATTATTATATTCTTCTTGAAGTCTGAGGGTATTTCGCCTGTCTCATACATCTTGTTCACCAGCTGGTAGAGTTTTGTCATGACTGGCTCTCCCAAGGCCGTCAGTAGTTCTAATGGAATGTTGTCTACTCCGGGGGCCTTGTTTCGACTCAGGTCTTTCAGTGCTCTGTCAAACTCTTCACGCAGTATCGTATCTCCCATTTCGTCTTCACCTACATCCTCTTCTATTTCCATAATATTGTCCTCAAGTACATCGCCCTTGTATAAACCTTCTATATACACCTTCCACCTTTCTGCCTTCCCTTCTTTGCTTAGAACTGGGCTGCCATCTGAGCTCTTGATATTCATACACGTGGTTCTCTTCTCTCCAAAGGTCTCTTTAATTTTCCTGTAGGCAGTATCTATCTTACCCCTAGTGAGATAAGCTTCTACATCCTTACATTTGTCCTCTAGCCATCCCTGTTTAGCCATTTTGCACTTCCTGTCGATCTCATTTTTAAGACGTTTGTATTCCTTTTTGCCTGCTTCATTTACTGCATTTTTATGTTTTCTCCTTTCATCAATTAGATTCAATATTTCTTCTGTTACCCAAGGATTTCTAGCAGCCCTCGTCTTTGTACCTACTTTATCCTCTGCTGCCTTCACTACTACATCCCTCAGAGCTCCCCATTCTTCTTCTACTGTTTTTCTTTCCTCCATTCCTGTCAATTGTTCCCTTATGCTCTCCCTGAAACTCTCTACAACCTCTGGTTCTTTCAGTTTATCCAGGTCCCATCTCCTTAATTTCCCACATTTTTGCAGTTTCTTCAGTTTTAATCTACAGGTCATAACCAATAGATTGTGGTCAGAGTCCACATCTGCCCCTGGAAATGTCTTACAACTTAAAACCTGGTTCCTAAATCTCTGTCTTACCATTATATAATCTATCTGATACCTTTTAGTATCTCCAGGGTTCTTCCACGTATACAACCTTCTTTCATGATTCTTAAACCAAGTGTTAGCTATGATTAAGTTGTGCTCTGTGCAAAATTCTACTAGGCGGCTTCCTCTTTCATTTCTTAGCCCCAATCCATATTCACCTACTATGTTTCCTTCTCTCCCTTTTCCTACACTCGAATTCCCATCACCCATTACTATTAAATTTTCGTCTCCCTTCACTATCTGAATAATTTCTTTTATTTCATCGTACATTTCTTCAATTTCTTCATCATCTGCAGAGCTAGTTGGCATATAAACTTGTACTACTGTAGTAGGTGTGGGCTTCGTATCTATCTTGGCCACAATAATGCGTTCACTACGCTGTTTGTAGTAGCTTACCCGCATTCCTATTTTCCTATTCATTATTAAACCTACGCCTGCATTACCCCTATTTGATTTTGTGTTTATAACCCTGTAGTCACCTGACCAGAAGTCTTGTTCCTCCTGCCACCGAACTTCACTAATTCCCACTATATCTAACTTTAACCTATCCATTTCCCTTTTTAAATTTTCTAACCTACCTGCCCGATTAAGGGATCTGACATTCCACGCTCCGATCCGTAGAACGCCAGTTTTCTTTCTCCTGATAACGACATCCTCCTGAGTAGTCCCCGCCCGGAGATCCGAATGGGGGACTATTTTACCTCCGGAATATTTTACCCAAGAGGATGCCATCATCATTTAATCATACAGTAAAGCTGCATGTCCTCGGGAAAAATTACGGCTGTAGTTTCCCCTTGCTTTCAGCCGTTCGCAGTACCAGCACAGCAAGGCCGTTTTGGTTAATGTTGCAAGGCCAGATCAGTCAATCATCCAGACTGTTGCCCCTGCAACTACTGAAAAGGCTGCTGCCCCTCTTCAGGAACCACACGTTTGTCTGGCCTCTCAACAGATACCCCTCCGTTGTGGTTGCACCTACGGTACGGCCATCTGTATCGCTGAGGCACGCAAGCCTCCCCACCAACGGCAAGGTCCATGGTTCATGGGGGGAGGTTCCTTCACCTATACGTCCCCTAAGGTAAGTCTTTCCGCTCCCGGGATTGGAATGACTCCTTACCCTCTCCCTTAAAACCCACATCCTTTCGTCTTTCCCTCTCATTCCCTCTTTCCTGAAGAAGCAACCGTTGGTTGCGAAAGCTACAAATTTTGTGTGTGTGTTTGTGTGTTATTTTATTGTGCCTGTCTACCGTCGCTTTCCCGCTTGGTAAGTCTTGGAATCTTTGTTTATAATATATTTTTCCCATGTGGAAGTTTCTTTCTATTTTATTTACATCATTAATTTGAACCCAACAATTACGTTTGTTATTGTCTCTGTTGCATTTTGAAACTTTTCTATCATCTTACTTTCTCTTTTTGTTTGTACAAGTAGTTTCACTTTGTATTCATAGCAGTTTTTGTATGTTATAATATTAAATGAGTAAATATGATTTGTATTATCAAACCTCCTTTCATATTAATGAAAGAATTTTAATTTTCTTGAATCATAGGCTTCATTTCAAGTTAAATAAATGCATATGATAACTTTTGTTCCTTAATGGTTTCAGACTGTTACACATTTAGATGTCAAAACATCATTCTGAGGTTGGCTGTATTGATGGTATCCAAAGCACATTAATAAATTTTTTTTAAAATCAGAGTTGAATTCTAAGATAGTGATGTTATTTTGATGGTATCACCCCCTGAAAATACCATATACCAAGCAACTTTTTCAGGCAACCCAAGTTATAAAATCACTTAATCAAAACTGAGGACTAATGAAAGGATGAGGAAATTCTTCTCATTCCTTTGAATTTTTACAGGGTGCAACATCTCGTTGTTGGTATGCTTCTTTCACATTTGTGGATCGTAGACATCACAGCTGTTGACATTTACCCTCTTCTTCTCTTCCTTAATCTTGCCGAGCTATCATTTTTTGGGAAATACACAATGCAACATTCATCCTGGGTCATACTAGAGAGCCATCTTTATATTTCAAGTGTTCACTGTTGCCGTACTAGATGAAACATTATTGCTGCATCTTGACAGAATTTGATACATTATCTAAGTACACACAAAATTTTTGTCCCCCTTATTTCCCTCCAGTACTGAACTGGTGATCCCTTGATGTCTCAGAATGTCACCCATCAACTGACCCCTTCTTCTAGTCAGATTGTGTCCCAAATTTCATTTCTTCTCAGTTTGATTCAGTACCTCCTCATTAGTTATGTGATCTACCTGGCTAATTTTCAGCATTCTTCTGTAGTTCCATACTTCAAAAGCTTCCAGTCTCTTCTTGTCTAATCTGTTAATCATCCATGTTTCACTTCCATACATGGCTACATTCCATACTAATACTTTCAGAAAAGACTTTCAGACACTTAAATCTATATTTGATGTCAACAAATTTCTTTTCTGCAAAAACACTTTTCTTGTTATCACCAGTCAACATTTTATATACTCTCAACTTTGGGCATCATCAGTTATTTTACTACCAATAAAAAAGCTTTTCTACTACTTTTAGTTTCACAGTTACTAATCTAATACCCTCTGTAGCACTTGATTTAATTCAACTTAATTCCATTATCCTTGTTTTGATTTTATTGCTATTATCTTATATCACGAGGTATTGTTTTGATTTTATTGATATTATCTTATATCGCAAGGTATTGGAAGTAAACAAATGGCTATATCACCCGTGTTGGAAATTCAAAAATACTACAATCATTAAAGCTAGCGAGTTTCTATACATGACAAGGATTCCACCTCAACAACCAAGGAAGAAGATTAATCTCGAAACTGATTACCAAATCTGTGAGTAAAGAAATGGCCACCTTTACAGTAATACTGCTGGACCAGGGAAACCTGTAAAGCCTGCTGCTCCATCGGGCAAAATATTAACAGATATGTTCCAGCAGGGTGAAAATAATCTTCAAACCATTCACTCTGAACCCAGAAAACTAGATGTATCCGAACATTGCCAAAATGGGGCCTGGCTACCAGCAGTAGACTTACAAACAACTCAAGATACCAGCTGTATAGAAGTGCCCTTAAGAAGACAATCTGAACCCTCTTCTTTACTGCCCAGGGTTAGCAAAAATAGTATTCTGTTCTTACACATTAATATACAGTCTTTAAGAAAGAAGTTGGGAGAATTGCAGTACTGGTTAGAAACTTCCAACTGTGGTATACTTAGCGTAAATGAGCACTGGCTATATTCATCAGAAATTGACCTCAATATTCCATTTGGTTACTCCTTAGCTAGTAGTTACTGCAGATCAACAATTGGACATGGGGGTGTTGCATTATATATTAAGAATGAACTAAATCTACAATACTTTAATATTGATGTCACAGACCTGTGTATACCACCTTTGAGGCTGCAGTTGTACATATACCTAAACATAATATTATTGTTGCATCTGTATATCGCACACCATCTTCTAGTGGCTATAAATTTATAGTAATTTTTTTTAAAGAAAACTATTAGTCTTACTAACTAAGCCTAAATATAATTACCAAAGAATCTTAATTTTTGGTGATATTAATATGGATATCAGGATACAGAGTCATATTGTATTGGAATTCTTGGATAGCCTAAGAGCTTTTGATTGTTATTGTCTAAATGATAAGCCTACAAGATATAATGCATGCTTAGACAATATAATAAGTAATATCCATGAAAATAATGTTGAAACTGGAGTAGTCAAGTTAGGCCTAGCTGACCATGATGGCCTACGGATTACAGTTCCAGTCAACATTCCAGATGAACAACACAAAACAGTTAGGCCTGTGAATGAATGCAACATAAGAGAGTTTAGAACTAGATTAAGGTCAGTCAACTGGAATGACATCTTATACAAAGATATGTGTGTGAATAACACAAGCAAATTATTTATAGAGGAAATTTCAAGAATATTTGATGAGTGTTGTCCCAGATTAGTAAAAACACAGAATAATAACCAAGCTCACAAACCACAGAGACTAAATAATTGGTTTACACCATACCTCAACAGCATCAGGATTATACTTCTTATGTTTAAGGACAGATCTCATAATAGCAGCGAGTACAAAGAGAAGTACATTAGAATAAGAAATATTTATAGATCTAAAATAAGCTTGGCAAAACGTAGGGTGAATGATAACTATATTCTTAAATCCAGAAACAGCTGTAAAGCTGCCTGGGAAGTAATTAAAAGTGAAATAAATAGACCAACAACTCAACTAGCTGTACCCATAGCCCCAGATATCTTAAACTCACACTTTGTTAACTTCAGCTTACAACAAGATTTGTCTCCCCCCAAAACCATCCTTGATGCTAAAACTCTTTTAGGTTCAAATGAGAATGTAGTTCATAAATTCTGCTGGGCAACAGTAACTGAAAATGATGTTAGCAATCCAATAGGCAGACTAAGTAGTTCCAGAACAGAGGACTTCTATGGTCTGTCAAACTTTGTCATAAAGAAGATATCAAGTGATCTTCGGTTCCCTCTAACCACTCTCATTAACCGTATATTACAGCAAGGGATTTTCCCCGACTCTTTGAAAATAGCAGTAACCATTCCCGTATTTAAGAAAGGAGATAAATCAAATCCAAGTAACTATCGCCCTATCTCATTAATCCCAATAATACCTAAAATAATCGAAGACTGTGTTCACCAACAAATGAATCACTATTTTGAGAGGAATAACTTGTTAAGTAACTCACAGTATTGATTCAGGTCTAAACTATCCTCAGTTAAAGCGGTTGAAAATATTGTTAGTGATATATATGATAGCTTTGAAAATAAATTAATCTCTTGTGCTACTCTCCTAGACCTGAGTAAAGCATTTGACACTGTATCTCATAGTACTTTGATCATGAAATTAAGACACTACAGAATGGAAGAGGACACCCTGAAATTATTAGAATCCTACTTAAGCAACAGAGTATAATTTGTTAGTGTAAATGGGCAGCTGTCAAACCCACAAACAATAAAAAGAGGTGTGCCACAGGGCTCCATATTTGGGCCCTTCCTGTTTGTAGTGTATGTTAATGATATGCCACAGTATTTACCCTGCAAAACAGTCCTCTATGCAGACGATACAACTTTTATCAGTTCAGGACAGACTCTTGAACCTGTACGAGAAAAAAATAATATAATATTTGAAAAATCGGTTCA
Source organism: Schistocerca gregaria (assembly GCF_023897955.1). Lineage (NCBI taxonomy): Eukaryota > Metazoa > Arthropoda > Insecta > Orthoptera > Acrididae > Schistocerca > Schistocerca gregaria. The sequence goes on along the minus strand of NW_026061870.1, from coordinate 69,961 downwards.
TTGGTTTAGTGCTAACTCCCTATACATAAATGAAACAAAAGCTGAGGAAATATTCTATAATTTGAAGGTATCAAACAAAGAAAATACGTCTATTAAACTGTTGGGAATGATGATTGACCAGAAACTTAGCTGGGATAAACATATCACGTATGTCTGTTCTAAACTTGCACGTGCTATGTTCCTACTTTATAAGCTTAGGAATAATGTCAGCCAAAACTTACTGCCGCATTCATATTTTGCTTATATCCATCACCATCTTTCATATGGTATTGTTCTCTGGGGAAATTCTCCCAATTCAGTATCAATTTTAAGATGGCAAAAAAAAGCTCTTCGATGTATAGTAGGTTTATCTCCTAGGGATATATGCAGGGAACATTTCAAAAAACTTAACATCATGACAGTTCCTTGTTTATACATCTATTATTGCTTATTACACGTAAAAGAAAACATAGCTCAATATCCCCTTAGGTCATCTGTCCACACCCATAATACAAGACAAAACCACACAATTGATCTGCCATACTCTAGATTGTACAAGATACATAATAGTTATAAATATGTAGGTCTTGAACTGTTTAATATGCTCCCTAAAATTGTACAAACAGTATCCAAAAATAAATTTAAGACAACATTGGGTCAATGGCTCAAAGGCAAAGCATTTTAATCAGTTGATGAATATATAGATTGTAATATAGCAGATTTGCTGTTTTAACATAGAGAAAGTTACCTGTGCCTGTAGTAGGACCTAAATTTGGAAATACAATATCTAACATATAGGCATAATAGACCTATTTCGAGTGCTCTATATTTGTACCAATTTTTTAGGGTAATGACATAGTGTTATCAACATGTATATGATAATGACATAATGTCATCAACATGAATACTCCCCACTTAATATAAATTTGTATAATGTTTTCTTTTTTATTGTAAAATTAACAATATATAAAATGTGTGATATTGTACTACACTAACATTCATAGGATTTATATATACATTGTTATAAGAATATACTGTAATTGAACTCATTGATGAATGTATAAGAAAATACTGAACGGTTAATAAAGATTCTTATACTCTTATACTCCTTCTTTCAAGAGGGTGCCAATTCCGTTCAACTTCTCTTCCAACTCCTTTGGTGTGTCTGACAGAATTACAGTGGCATTGGCAAACAGTTTTTATGTCTCTTCCCTGTAGTTTAATTCCTGCTCCAATTTTTCTTTGGTTTCCTTTACTGCTTGTTCAGTGTACAGATTGAATAAAATCATGAATAGGCTACAATCCTGTCTACTCTCTTTTCAATAACTGCTTGCCTTTCATATACTTTGACTCTTATAACTGCTGTCTGGTTTCTGTACAAGTATTTTATGCCTGCTACATTGAGAGTGTTCTAGTCTACATTGTCGAAAGCTTTATCTAAGTGTACAAATGCTATATCTTCTATGCAAAGTCAGAGTTAGTATTGCCTCACATGTCCTTACATTTCCCCAGAATCCAAACTGATCTTTCCCAAGGCTGGCTTCTACAAGTTTTTCCAATCCTCTGCAAGGAACTTGTGTTAGTATTTTGTAACTGTGACTTATTAAACTGATAATTTTCACCCCTGTCAGCACCTGCTTTCCTGGAAATTGGAGTTATCAATTTTTTTTAACTCTGAGGGTATTTTGCCTGTCTTATACATATTGCTCACCAGATGGGAGATTTTTGTCATGGCTCTCAAAAGGCTATAGTATCCTGATAGAATGTCATCTACTCCTGGGGCCTTGATCGACTTAGGTCTTTCAGTAGTCTGTCAATTTCCTCTCGCAGTAACGTATCTCCCATCTCATATTCATCTCTACACCATTCCAATTCTACAATACTTACTTCAACTTCATCTTCCTTGTGTAGACCCCTATACACTCCTTCCACTATTCAGCTTTTGCTTCCTTGCTTAGAATTGGTTTGCCATCTGAGCTCTTGATATTCATACAGCTGCTTCTCTTTTGTCCAAAGGCCTATTTAATTTTAGTGTAGGTAGTATCAACCTTTCCTCTAGTCAAATATGCTTCTAAATCATTGCATTTGCCATCTAGCCACTCCTGCTTATCCATTTTGCACTTCCTCTCAGTCTCATTTTTTCTTGTCACCTGCTTCATTTGTGGCATTTTCATATTTTCTCTTTTCATCAGTTAAATATCTAAGGATTTCTGCTATGCCTTGTCTTTTTACCTATTTGATCATCTGCTGCCTTCACTATTTTGTGTCTACCATTACTTCATACATCTGCTCCTTGAAACCAACGGCTCCAGCTGCCAGAGACTTTGGACATGTGTATGAGTTGCATTTGCATGAGTGTGTGCATGTGTGTATCTTGTCTATTTTTGACAAAAGCCTTGTTGGCCGAAATCTAACTTCCCGCCAGTGTTTTTGCTGTGCCTTTCTTTGCCTCAGCATCTCCACTTTATGGTGAGTAGCAACTATCCTTTTCATTATATTGTTACAGTCCATCCTGGATTTTCCATTGTTAGAAAAGTCACTCTGTCATTTATTTGAGATAAAATGTAATTCATCATATTGGATTGGAATAATGCTTGTGGTAGATGCAAGATCAGGAATGGTGAATCGCAGGTACAATGATGGAATGACTAAAAAAAGTTTTTCAAGACAGTAGTATTAAGTATTTATGGACCACTTTGGGTAGGATTCTAGAAAGGTGCACCAATATCCAGAATTTGTAGTTTTCAAAGAAAAGACAATGAAATGGGAAATGGGCTTATTGCATGCAACAAAATATATGTCCCTACTGAATTACTGGTTTGGTCTTTAATGATAGTAGACATTAAACTTTATTTTTGATATATGGATTGATCTGCATATGAGTCTTTGTAATATTATTCGGATTTTCATAGTATGAAAGCTGTGAGTACCCTTGGAAAAGCATTCACCTATCTGTATATTAAATGATCAACTTATGAGTTGTCTTTGAAAGACATTTGTTTTATATAATTTACATAACTGTAAAGATGGGCATCTAGCGTGGATGCTAATACATCGATTGCACAGTCAAAGAAACATTGTAACAGAAGCTGAACTGACGTTCTGCTTCGATCTAAATAAAAGATGACAGTAAAAAACTTTTTTAGATCTTCAGATTTTTAATGTACTTCTGCTTGTAATGTGAAAACGTTGACTTTAAACTATAAAAGTGAGCGGTCTTGCCAGCGTGCAGACAACATTATTAATTAATAAAATTCAAGTAATTTATGTTCAAAACTGTAAATCAGCAAGTTATTGTTATGCAGGTGTTGAACAGTGCAAAAATTGTCTTTAACGAAGGAAAAAAGTAATGACTGTAATTTGTGACAAGAACGTGAACCAAGGAGACAGCACAGGGCAGGCTGAAATCTGAACACACCATACAGTTAGAAAAGTACTTATGTAAGTTATATAGTTTATAAGTAAGCCATAATTTATTAGCGAGAATTTTTTGAATATATTTAATGTTTACCAGATTTCTTATTCTGTTCTTTTCCTTTATACTTTTTTAACCTCCATGCCATATTATTTTTATAAATGTCAAACAGCCTTTACTATAGCAGAGAATACTGCAGCATCCTGGTTGTGTACAGAAGGCTGCCCCTTGTCTTCTATACAACTCATAGCTGCCCCATTTATTAATAATTTCATTTGCAATTGCAATTTTTTTTACTGTTCATTGTTAAAGGTCTCTTAGGTAATTATAAAATTCATACTGATTACATAAAGAAATCTGGGTTGTTCCTTTCCAAATAATAGAAGTCTTTGTGTAATCAAAAACTAGCCTCCTTCTGACAACGATCAAGAGCTGATAAGAAGACAGACGTCTTCGACCGATTTTGTGTCTCCTGTGGCAAAGCTGTGCCAGACTGGGAACACGACATTCTAGTATGAAACACAGATTTAAATTGAAAGAAGTGAAATATATTTAACCTAATTTTTTTATCATACTAGATCTTGTAAGTATAATAGAGGCTGTGTTACCATTAGGTAATTGCACTGGTCTTACATTGCACATGTATTGCTTACAGAGTACGGTACATAGCTTATGAACTGGTTCATTCACTTGATAGCAGCTAAATACCAAATATCAGGACAGATTGTATCACCTTTATTCATCAAAGACTGCAAAGTTATCTTCACTCATCCACTTAAACTTCAAGAATGTGGACTCCATGTCTAAGGCACCACCTTTGCAACTGACTCATTACTCACGCCACTGTGTTGCTAGTCAGCAGTAGCACCTGGACCATGTCAAACACTCGTGGAGTTTTTTGTGTGCACTTTTCAGCTGCAAGTTTTACTACAACATCAGTTATCTCTCAGATGGAATAACAATCCAAGTAGATGGATAAACACATCTCAAGATTGCCTGTAGATATCCATACAATTCATGAAGGGCATGTACCTTGTACATCTAATATAGAGCTCAGAGTAAAGATGCATGTGACTGTGATTAGTTTGTAAACATCAGACCACATACTGTGGGAAAGTATTATTCAACAGGTGTGGAGTCTACCTGCTGGAGAGCATTTGTAATCTCCATAAAGCAAAGAGGAATGAAGAATCTCTGGTACCTGGAAGAATTCTGGCCCCAAGTAAGATGAATATGATGTATATGAGAGATCGTTGTTATGTACTATTCACAGACAGAATGTTAACAAGAGGCCTTTGGGACAGTAATATTATTTGGGTCCTATGTAATGAGTAGTCTTTTTGTAAAAGTTTGTGACAATATACAGAATTAATTGGAACCAATGCACACATTATTTAAGTGGAACAGCAGTGTTTCGTTTTACAACCACTTCACTTATAAAAATCTGGATGGAAGAAAGAAGTGCAATGCCAAGGAAGAATAGGGAACAGCATAACTGGGTCCTGAGGTAAATCACAAGAGTTGCAATGCTGAATATTTACACCAATTTAATAAGCAAGTGTTAAGGCAGTGGTGTTAGGTGCAGCTGCATAGAGTAATAAGTCAAGGGCGAATGTTTCTCAAGCAGTCAAAGCATTGCCACACTAATTAAATACAGCAGTAATCAGTTACCAATAAACACTTCACATGGTGATTGTATGGTTTTAAGCGGAAAGTGGCAGACTAAAAAATGGAGTGGAAGGAAGCAATTCTGTAATAAATGAGCAAAGAGAAGATGTATTGCCAAGAACAACAGGAAACATAAACAGCAACGTCAATGCATCTGGGCTAAGAGCATCTGTCTAAACTGATGAAACATGCTGACGTAGATGACCTGCAAAAAGTGAGCACACACTCAGCGATGTTCAGCCAGCATGCCATTGTCAGCAACTGATCCAACATCAGCATACAGCTTACACCATGGTGACACCAGCTTGCAGCATGAAGTCTGCACATCTAAGTCTTGAGACATATTGAAGATTTGCATACATTCAGGTTTGGAGGAAACAATGCAAGCATTGTAGCATCAAAATTTCAGAAAACTTCATGCACTTTAGGAAATGGGCAGTTTTCAGGGGGGTAGTCACGAACAACACCAATGAGTTTCAAAGACTATTGGATAAATTGCCAGAAACTAGAAGGGAATTAACAGACAGTCAAGTTAAAGTTAAATCTTTTGATGCAACAACACTATTAGAGGAATTACAGTTGGGAAGTGGAATGAACTTTTATAATCATTTTCCAAAGTTTAAACCAGATGGGCAAGTACTCAAATGTCCTTACTATGAGTGTCTTCTGGGTCAGTACCACAAAAGTGGTAAGACTCCAGAAAGATGGATTCGTTTTGGAGAGAAAAGTAAATTAGACTCAAATGGAGTTTAGATTTATTTTGGAGAGTAAAGAAAATTAAATTCAAGTGGAACTGAGATTTGTTTTGCATAGCAAAGTAAAGTAGACTCAAATGAAGTTTAGGTTTATTTTGGAGAGTAAAGAAAATTACACTCAAATGGAGACTGTGTATACCAAAGTCTGTAGAACTCAATTTAATTACATTTATTCATCAAGGGTATGTACACTCTGAGGTACAAAAATCTGTCCAACTTGCAAAAATTTACTACTTAAAGAACTTAAGAATAAAGTACTGTCTGTACTACATAGACATGAAACTTGGCAAAAGCAGAAAGGCAATAATCAATCAATAATGTATAAGTTACTCCCAACAACACTTATAGTCTTGCATGACCTCACTGCTACTGATTTCCTTGGCCAATTACCAATGAGTAGAGGAGGAGTAACTTACATATTTATACTAGTGAAGTGTTGGTCTAAGTATATTAAACTCTATCCTATTAAGCATGCCAACATAGAAATTGTGATTAGATGTAGAGAGAAATATTTCTCAGAGATAGGAAAGCCACATTGACAGACATTGGTCAGCAGTTTGTGAGTAAAGCCTTTAAAGAGTTTTTAGCATGGGAAAATTGCTACTCACCATATAGTGAAAATGCTGAGTCACAGACAGGCACAACATAAAGACTGACACAATATAAGCTTTTGGCCAACAAGGCCTTTGTCCAAAACAGACAACAGACAGACAGATGTACACACACACACACACACACACACACACACACACACACACACACACACACACACACACACACACGGGGTTTTCCACAGTCTGATTTTAGCATGGGAAAATGTTATACACATTCCTATCTCGAAACACCACCCACAAAGTAACCTCTGTGAATGTATCATGAAAGAAATTGGTATTTCGTGTAGGACATACTGTTCAAACAGACATACAAATTGGGCATAGAAAATACTTGAATTCCAAATAAGACTTAATGAACTTCCAGATTTGTCTACTGGTTTATCTCCTGTCAAAATAATTCAAGGTAAGTTCATAGGTGAACAACTGTTAAAATGCTTTAAATGACCAGAAAATGATAATAACGTACACAAAGACAACTTAGGTGATGTTGGAAAAGAACATTTTCAATGGGCAGCAGATAATTGACTGCATAAATATAATAAAAAATCTATGAGACCTAACTTTCATGTGGGCAACATGGTACTAATTAAGAAAGTACAGCAGAGCTCAAATTTGAAGAAAGAAACACACAAGTTTTTCCCTCAACATAGTGGTCCTTAAAAAGTTTTAAATGTGCCACATCGCAAAGCAGTTTTCCTGGTCAATCCAGCTGATGACTGTTGTATTTAGCAAGTGTGGTGATGTTTTGACTGCTTGAGCAATGTCTGTTCTAGACCTATTATTCCATGCAGCTACACATAACACTGCTTCCTTAATAAACACTTATTACTCTGGAACAATATTTTGCTCCAGTGTAATAAGAGTGTATTAAGGCAGTGGTGGAACAATATTATGCATCCCCATGAACCATGGATCTAGCCATTGGTGGGGAGACTTGTGTGCCTCAGCGATATGGATAGCCGTACCATAGGTGCAACCACAACGGAGTGGTATCTGTTGAGAGGCCAGACAAATGTATGGTTCCTGGAGAGGGGCAGCACCCTTTTCAATAGTTGCTGGGACAACAGTCTGGATGATTGCTTGATTTGGCCTTGTAACCTTAACCGAAATGGCCTTACTGTGCTGGTACTCTCAACGGCTGAAAGCAAGGGAAAACTACAGCCAAGGGCATGCAGCTTTACTGTATGGTTAAATGATGATGGCGTCCTCTTAGGTAAAATATTCTGGAAGTAAAATAGTCCCCCATTCAGATCTCTGGCCAGGGACTACTTGGGAGGATGTCATTATCAGGAGAAAGAAAACTGACATCATACAAATCGGAGCATGGAATGCCAGATCCCTTAATTGGACAGGTAGGTTAGACAATTTAAAAAGGGAAATGTATAGGTTAAAGTTGGATATACACTCCTGGAAATTGAAATAAGAACACCATGAATTCATTGTCCCAGGAAGGGGAAACTTTATTGACACATTCCTGGGGTCAGATACATCACATGATCACACTGACAGAACCACAGGCACATAGACACAGGCAACAGAGCATGCACAATGTCGGCACTAGTACACTGTATATCCACCTTTCGCAGCAATGCAGGCTGCTGTTCTCCCATGGAGACAATCATAGAGATGCTGGATGTAGTCCTGTGGAACGGCTTGCCATGCCATTTCCACCTGGTGCCTCAGTTGGACCAGCGTTCGTGCTGGACGTGCAGACCACGTGAGACGACGCTTCATCCAGTCCCAAACATGCTCAATGGGGGACAGATCCGGAGATCTTGCTGGCCAGGGTAGTTGACTTACACCTTCTAGAGCACGTTGGGTGGCACGGGATACATGCGGACGTGCATTGTCCTGTTGGAACAGCAAGTTCCCTTGCCGGTCTAGGAGTGGTAGAACGATGGGTTCGATGACGGTTTGGATGTACCGTGCACTATTCAGTGTCCCCTCGACGATCACCAGAGGTGTACGGCCAGTGTAGGAGATCGCTCCCCACACCATGATGCCGGGTGTTGGCCCTGTGTGCCCGGTCGTATGCAGTCCTGATTGTGGCACTCACCTGCACGGCGCCGAACACGCATACGCACCAAGGCAGAAGCGACTCTCATCGCTGAAGACGACACGTCTCCATTCGTCCCTCCATTCACGCCTGTCGCGACACCACTGGAGGCGGGCTGCACGATGTTGGGGCGTGAGCGGAAGACGGCCTAACGGTGTGTGGGACCGTAGCCCAGCTTCATGAAGACGGTTGCGAATGGTCCTCGCCGATACCCCAAGAGCAACAGTGTCCCTAATTTGCTGGGAAGTGGCGGTGCGGTCCCCTACAGCACTGCGTAGGATCCTACGGTCTTGGCGTGCATCCGTGCGTCGCTGCGGTCTGGTCCCAGGTCGACGGGCACGTGCACCTTCCGCCGACCACTGGCGACAACATTGATGTACTGTGGAGACCTCATGCCCCACGTGTTGAGCAATTCGGCGGTACATCCACCCGGCCTCCCGCATGCCCACTATACGCCCTCGCTGAAAGCCCGTCAACTGCACATATGGTTCACGTCCACGCTGTTGCAGCATGCTACCAGTGTTAAAGACTGTGATGGAGCTCTGTATGCCACGGCAAACTGGCTGACACTGATGGTGGCGGTGCACAAATGCTGCGCAGCTAGTGCCATTCGACAGCCAACACCGCGGTTCCTGGTGTGTCAGCTGTGCCGTGCGTGTGATCATTGCTTGTACAGCCCTCTCGCAGTGTCCGGAGCAAGTATGGTGGGTCTGACACACCAGTGTCAATGTATTCTTTTTTCCATTTCCAGGAGTGTAGAAGGAATTAGTGAAGTTCAGTGATAGAAGGAACAAGACTTCTGGTCAGGTGAATACAGGGTCAGAAATACAAAATCAAATAGGAGTAATGCAGGTGTGGGTTTAATAATGAATAAAAAATAGGAGCACGGATAAGCTACTATGAACAGCATAGTGAATGCATTATTGTAGGCAAGATAGACATGAAGCCCATGCCTACCACAGTAATACAAATTTATACCAGCTAGCTCCACAGATGATGAAGAGACTGAAGAAACGTATGATGCAATAAAAGAAATTATTCAGAGAATTAAGGGAGACAAAAATTTAATAGTCATTGGGATATGTAATTCTATAGTTAGGAAAGGAACAGAAGGAAAAGTAGTTGGTAAATATGGACTGGGAGTAAAAGGTTATTGCACAGAGCATAACTTATTCACAGTTAACACTTGGCTTAAGAATAATGAAAGAAGGCTGTACACATGGAAGAGGTGTGGAGACACTGGAAGATTTCAGATAGATTATTTAATGGCAAAACAGAGATTTAGGAACCAGATTTAAATTGTAAGGCATTTCCAGTGGCAGATGCGGACTCTAAACCACAATTTATTGATTATGAACTGTAGATTAAAACTCAAGAAACTACAAAAAAGATAGGAATTTAAGAAGATGGGACCTGGATAAACTGAAAGACCCAGAGGTTATAAAGAGTTTCAGAGTAAGTGTTAGGAAACGATTGACAAATACAGGGGAAAGAAATACAGTAGAAGAAGAATGGGTAGCTTTGAGAGATCAAATCGTGAAGGCAGCAGAGAGGGTCAAGTAGGTAATAAGACGAAGGCTAGTAGAAATCCTTTGGTAACAGAAGAGATATTGAATTCATTGATGAAAGGATAAATTATAAAAATGCAGTAAACAAAGCAGGCAAAAAGGAATACAAACGTCTCAAAAATGAGATCAAGAGGCAGTGCAAAATGGCTAAGCACAGATGGCTAGAGGACAAATGTAGGAATGAAGAAGTATATATCACTAGGGGTAAGGTACATACTGCCTACACGAAAATTAAAGAGATCTTTGCAGAAAAGAGAACCATCTGTATAATATCAAGGGCTCAGGTGGAAAACTAGTCCTAAGCAAAGGAGGGAAAGCAAAAAGGTGGAAGGAGTGTGTAGAGGGTCTATACAAGGGCGATGTTCTTGAGGACAATATTATGGAAACAGAAGAGGATGTAGATGAAGATAAAATGAGAGGCACCAAAAGACCTAAGTAGGAAAAGGCCCCAGAAGTAGACAATATTCCATTTGAACTACTGATAGCCTTGGGAGAGCCATCCATGACAAAACTCTACCATCTGGTGAGCAAGATGTATGAGACAGGTTAAATACCATCAGACTTCAAGAAGAATATAATAATTCCAATCCCAAAGAAGACAGGTGTTGACAGGTGTGAAAATTATCAAATTATCAGTTTAGTAAGTCATGGCTGCAAAATACTACCACAATTTCTTTACAGACGAATGGAAAAATTGGTAAAAGTTAACTTAAAGGAAGATCAGTTTGGATTCCATAGAAATTTTGGAACATGCAAGGCAATACTGACCCTACAGCTTAGAAGATTCACTCATGCTCATGTTGCTCACTCTGTGATTCTGACCTTGTTATATCCCTAAACAAGGTATTTTTTGAGTATTGTAGTCTTTGAAGTCTTACAACAACAGAGCATCTAGCAGCAATTAAGGAAACAGATTCTAAATAGTAAATATCTGCACAAATGCACTCCGAGTTTGAGTGCAAGTCTTACTGCACTTCAGAAACATTAAGCCAGTACTTTGAACGTGTGTATATGGTAGTGTCAGGTCTCGATGTGTGTGTGACTGAGTTGGAGAGCATTAGTTAATAGGTTAGATGGGATGCAGCCTCAGGATCACTCTCACTTGATATTTTCCCACAAGCCAAGTACTTTTGATCAGTTTCAAGAGATGATTAACTCTACAGAGGCACTTTTGTTTTTAGACTAACAATGCGAGAGGGAAGGTGGAACACGGATGTTGCCTTGAGTGGCATGAGTGGTGAATTCGGTTTCTGATTACAGACAGTGTTATCATTGTGGAGTGCCAGATCATTTAGTGCATGAGTGTCCTGTTAAGAGAAATCCTAGATCTACCAGCTGACACCATAAGAGGTGGGGTCAAAAGTGCCTGGGTATCTGGCCTTGGTATTGTAAGGCTGTTAGCGTTTCTAAGTATCTGATGCTTCCATATGTATGTGCCCAAGTCGGACAAGAACCTGTGTGTGCGCTCCTTGATTTGGGTAGTTTGGTGTCATTGCTAGACTACCAGTGGCATTTGGAATTCTGACATTTGTATTATCTTCCCCACATTCTGTCACTCAGAGATGTTGTGTAACCAATGGGCGGGAGTTACCTCTAGTGGTCAAGGTGCAGGGCAACTTATCTGTCGAGAATTTTTCTTTTTCGGTTGATCGGGTTCTGGTAAAGGATATTAAATTACCTTTACTATTGGATTGTTATTTCATACAGTGCTCTGGTCTGGCCCTTGACTATGCCAGTGGTGCTCTTTTCTTTAAATTTTCGCCAGTTCTGTTCTTGCCATCACCCCTTGCAGGTTAACTTAGAAGTGACAGCACTATGTTTGAGTTGAGTCATCTACTGCTTGATCAGGCAAGGCAGGTACTTGAGCTGTTAGGACAATATTCTGACGTGTTGTCCGATAAATCGTGTGTTACCAATCTGGTTGAATACACCATCTGCTTAGTTGACAATGTACCAGCCTGTCAGTCTCCTTACAGACTGTCACCTCCTAAGATGAGGATCCTTAGGGGAAAACTTGAAGGCATGTTACAGGGCAGCGTGATCAGGCCATCTACTTCCCGATACATTTCTCCTATACTTCTAATTCCCAAGGACCAGGGGCAGGATTTTCAAACTGTCATTGACTATTGCCTTCACAAACAGGAAGGTTATTATGGAATCAGTCCTATTACCTGAACTCCATAACTGTTTCATTTGGTTTTTCAGTGCAACGTATTTTGCAGTTCTGAATTTCTGAATCTCAATCAGGCCTATTACCAGATTCCCCTGGAAGAACAACCCAAGCCCATAACAGCCTTTTGCACCAATTGGAATATCTTTAAGTATAACTGGGTTCCCTTTAGTCTGGCTACTGGTGCTGCTGTTTTATCCCATTTACTGGATGCAGTTTTGGGAGATTTGAAGTTTGTGTGTGTGTGTGTGTGTGTGTGTGTGTGTGTGTGTATAATTATTTGGACGACATTTTAGTTCATAGCTGTTCGTTTACTGAGCACCTTTCCCACCTTGGACATGTTTTATCTAAATTTTGGGTGGGAGGATTGACAGTTAAGCCTTTCAAAGTAACCTTGTGCAGGCTGCAAATTTCCTTCTTGGGACTCTTGGTTTCTCTCAATGGAATAAAGATTAACCAGGAGAGAACTAAGAATTTAAAGGGCTTCCCTCCACCCAAGTATAAGAGGGAAACCGCTAGGTTTGTCAGAATCGTGAATTATTTCTGAAAGTTAGTCCCCAACTTTGCACAGCTGGCCACCCCCCTCAATGCCCTGTGTAAGAAGCAGGTTGAATTTACCTGGGGAGAGAGTCAGCAAGGGATATTTGAAGCAATTAAGACTGCAATTACCAATCCTCCGGTTTTGGCTATTCCAGATTTTGTGAAAACCTTTGTTGTACAAACTGATGCTTCCCATGCTGGGATTGCTGCAGTCCTGCTCCAAGCACATAAACGGGAAGCTGTCAGGTCTGGAACTCAACTACTATGTCTATGAATGTAAGACACTAGTGGTGTTGTTTGCCCTGAAAAAGTTGGCTAGGCCACGTAAGACCGGTAGAATCGAGCTCTGGGCTATTTGGATATCAGCATTCTGCTTCCAAGTAAAACACATTCTGGAATTGGAGAACTAAGTATCTGATGCCCTTAGTTGCATGATTAGTTGAGGAGATAGTGAATTATCAGCCCAACACCAGGAGCACCAGAACATTGTCCATACTGTTTTGGCAGAAGTACTTTATTGAGAAGTAGGATGCTGAGGGAATTTGGGGTCCTATCAGAAGGAAGTTGGTAGCGAGGGAGTCTCTGCCCAAGTACCTACTAAGGAGTGCATTTTGTACAAGGAATTAGGAGAACTGCCAGAACCCAAGATATGCCAACCAGCTGAATTAGTCTCCTCAGTATTTTGCTACTTTGACGACTCTCTGATGGGAGGTCACCTCGGACTACACAAAACCCTCACCAATGTGTGAGCTAACATTACCTGGCCATCCTTGTATCGAGACATATGGTGCTTGGTTAACCTGTGCAAGAGGGGCAAACTGAATTCCGGTTCACCTCATGGTTTCTTGCAATCTGAATGGGAACAAAATTTTCATAGATTTTATAGACCCTGTATCTTGAACTAAGAAAGGCAATAGGTACAGGCTTGTGATTGTGAATGCCTTTTCCCAGTTCATTTGGCTCCTCCCTACCCGCGGAGCTACTGCATCCATTACGATCCAGTAACTGGTTAATGTTATATCTCGGTTCGCTCCTGCGATAGTAGTGGTGAGTGACAAATCCCATCCTTCGCCTCTAAGCAAATTAAAAGGTTTTGCTTTAATCAGGCTATCAGGCATGTCACCTCTACCCCATATTACCCACAGGCATCCTTCGCTGAAAGAGTAAATAGAAATCTGAAGGCAGCCTTGATCATTTACCATGCTAGGGCTCCTAGTAAATGGGACATTACCCTCTGCTGGCTTAACCTAGCATTTATTTCCACCAAACATGAACCAACTGGAGCAGTCCTTCCTACCCTCATGTTCACCTAACCCCTTAACTTGCCCCTTTTGTGGGGCGGCAGGTGGAATAATTGTTAAATGTTCCTATTATTTATTTAATGCTGTTGTTTTCCGTTCTCAACACTGGCTCTCTAACTACAATATTGGCAACCAGAAAGTGATTAGCAAAACATGAAGCCTGTAATTAGCATTCCTAGTGCCCACTTCATCTGAGAAATACATTTATAGCTTCAGTTTATAGCTCTGAGGAATTAGGAGACTGTCTGGGATAGAAAAGGATCAAATATCAAGACGTGGAAGGGAGGCCCATCAGATAACTCACCATTTTCTTCAAATTAACATTTATTTAAGAAAAGCATACTATTCAATTAAATTCCAGATTAATAGCAACATGAAAACCATCAGAATTATAGTGAAATATAAAGTGACAAAACTACTGAAATTTACTAATGCAAGCAAAAGGAAATCATATTCAATAAACACAAGGCATCTGACTTTATGGACAGTAAGAATGAAATTTGATTATTCAGTAAAGGGAAACAACATTTACCAAATACAGAGCACATCTGATTTTACAAAGAACAGTTAGAGAATATGAACACTCTTCTCTTATGAACAGTAACAGGATCATCGGCTTGATTATAATTTTAAAAAGTTCATTAGTTAATCCTGCTAAACTCCACAGCCTACAGCCTTGGTGTCAGTTGCTCAACCAAGGCGTAGCTCCAAGGAACAAGACAACTACTCAACTTTTGCTAACTATGGATGACAACATAGCAAAGTGCTCTCAAGGCAATAACTTAGACCTCGGGCATTAGGCAGAATGCTGCCAATGTCGCAGCCCGGAAGCTATGGCTGCAAGCACCAAGGTAAACTCACACATTTCATAATAAACTGTGAACATAAATCACACTTGAGGCAGTACCCTCAAACAATATCGGAATATACACTAACAAATGATGCAAAAATAAAATAATGAGACTGATGTGAAAAAAATTTTGCTTACGATTTTAGTCAAATTTAGTGTTGTTTCCTTCAAAATAGTTCCCTTCTGATCGCATAAAACAGTTGAGACTGTGAAGACAAGATTAGGCTAATTACAGCACACATTGAGGTACTGAAACAGCCATTCTTGCCACACGTCAGACACAACTGGAACAGGAAGAAACCCTAACATGTGTTACAATGTTAAGTATCCTGTCCCACTCACTTCCAAATGGTTTACACAGTCTGTGTGCGGATGCACAAAATTTCAATCTTGCAAAAACTCATGTCAAAATTAAAGGGATATCTTGCTAGCCACTCATTCTAAAAATTAGCTGAACATCTGGAGTATGAGTCCACAAAATGCACTGCAGAAGGCCAAGGTCATTAGATATACACTGATAAACCAAAACATTAGGACCACTGCCCACCAAGATGTTGAATGCCTCCTGTGCTGTGTCATCTGAACAAGACACAGCGAGGGCAAAAGCACAACAGGCACAAAGATGCAAGTGCCATAGAGACTCACAACTTGCAAGCTCCATCAGTGCCACCCGCGGCACTGAGGATGTACATACCGACTTCGCCTCGGCCAGTTGCTGGCCGAGTACAATCCACCAATGAATGGATGATAATGGACAGAAGCCTACGAAAGATAGAAGAGCAGCTCTCACTCACTTGGTTATAGATCATTGTCTAGGGCTGACTTAGACAGGGAACATTGTATAGTGAACTCTTAGAAGTGAACAGACAGTAGTTGTTCATTGTATTTGCTGAGTACTGTGAAGTTTACCTACGATAATTTTCACTTGGCCATTAGGGCTTTTTTTGTGTTACATTACAAGCAGTGTTGAAGACTTCATTATTCAATGAGACATAAAGATAAGTAAACCTTTTTAACTCATTTGCCTAACTTTGTTACTAATTTGTTGCAGACCTTGGGGCACAGCTGCGTAGTAGTGACAGGGAGAAATTTTCTTAGTAGTATACTGCACCAGAAGCTGTTTTTGAACTCACAAACTTGGCCAACTGTAACTACAGTGGCAACTCATCCTCCACAGCAGTAGCAATGAGGTCTTTACAAAACTGGTGATGAGGTTTTACAAAGCTGGTAACTAGGGTTTACAAAAACCTGGTGGCGTTGTAGGCCCATGATGTAGTAACACAAGTATGTGAGTAGAGCAGACATGAACAGGGGCTCAACCTAGTGGAGATATGAGGTGCAAAAGGGGAAATCCACTGAGATAAGTGACTTTGACAAAGGGCAGATTATTATGACATAGAGCCTGTAAAAGAGTGTCTTATAAATGGTGAAGCTGGTTGAATGTTCACTTGCTACTGTCATGAGCATCTATGAAAAGTGGTAAAATGACAATGAAACTACATTGAGGTGCTAAATGGTTGGATGTCCATGATTCTTCATGGAGCATGAGATTGAGAGACTTCTCTGCTCTGTAAAGTAGGCTAGATGGTGATCTGTGGCATCTCTGCTGAAAGAGCACAAATGTTCGTGCATGCACAAGTGTTTTAGAGCACATCATTCATGTACATTGTTGCACATGGAGCTCTGGATCAGATGACCCCTATGTGTTCACACGTTGACCCAATGCCATCACCAATTATGATTGCAGCGGGCACAAGACCATTAGGATTCAACTGTCAATCAATGGAAATGTGTTGGCTCCTTGGGTGAATCACATTTTTGCTACACTAGGTTGATGGTCATCTCCACAAATGCCTTCATCGAGGTGAACAATGGCTCAAAAAGTGAAGCGTGCCATGGATGCAAGCTAGTGAGAGCAGTATTATGCTATAGGAAACATTGCTTCCATTGGACCTGTGGTAGTAATCGAAAATATGCTGACAGCTGCAATACACCTGCATTCCTTCATGCTTGATGTCCTCCCCGATGGCAGTGTCATCTTTCAGAAGTATAATTGTCCTGGTCTCGGAGACATAAGCATTCTACAATGGTTTGAGGCACATTATAGTGAACTCATGTTGCTCTCTCAGCGACCAAATTTGCTTGATGTAAATCCTATGGTACCCATCTGAGTTGCTTTCGGGTGCCACAACTGCATATGTAAATCAACACCCCATTATTTTCATGAATTACATGACCTGTGCATAGATATCCAATACTACGTACCTCCACAAACCTACCAATTAGCTGTTGGTTCCCTGATACACAGAAGCAGTGATGTATTTCATTCCAAAGATGGACAAGCAAGCTATTAAGCAGGTGGTCATGTTTTGGTTCATCATTAGGATCTTATGTGATACACAATTAGGTGTTTTTTCTTCTTCATCAGTACTTAGTACACTTATAAAACAGCCAAGTATCTATTACTTCTAGAACAGTAACTGAATCACCATTTTAAAAATATTTCACACTTCACACAATTAAAACATTCTTGGAGAGCTCAGGGTAATGCTTAAAAAATAAATTTAAATGAAAGCTATTGCTAATGCTTAATACTAAAAGTCTCACATATTTTCTGGTGTCAACATCTCATGCATCAAAAAGTGATGCTAGATCAGTTTTTGCATAGGCAGAAGAGAAAGACATGGAAATAAAATACAGGCAGGGGAGCTGGTCATGGTCCTAAAGTCATTTTCAGATGCGTGTGGTATACACCAAGTGTGGAGAGACTAAATGAGCAACCGATACCTATGTTTTGTGTTATGAAGCTCCAAGTACATACACTCCTGGAAATTGAAATAAGAACACCGTGAATTCATTATCCCAGGAAGGGGAAACTTTATTGACACATTCCTGGGGTCAGATACATCACATGATCACACTGACAGAACCACAGGCACATAGACACAGGCAACAGAGCATGCACAATGTCGGCACTAGTACAGTGTATATCCACCTTTCGCAGCAATGCAGGCTGCTATTCTCCCATGGAGACGATCGTAGAGATGCTGGATGTAGCCCTGTGGAACGGCTTGCCATGCCATTTCCACCTGGCGCACCAATTGGACCAGCGTTTGTGCTGGACGTGCAGACAGTGTGAGACAACGCTTCATCCAGTCCCAAACATGCTCAATGGAGGACAGATCCGGAGATCTTGCTGGCCAGGGTAGTTGACTTACACCTTCTAGAGCACGTTGGGTGGCACGGGATACATGCGGACGTGCATTGTCCTGTTGGAACAGCAAGTTCCCTTGCCAGTCTAGGAATGGTAGAACGATGGTTTCGATGATGGTTTGGATGTACCGTGCACTATTCAGTGTCCCCTCGACGATCACCAGAGGTGTACGGCCAGTGTAGGAGATCGCTCCCCACACCATGATGCCGGGTGTTGGCCCTGTGTGCCTCGGTCGTATGCAGTCCTGATTGTGGCGCTCACCTGCACGGCGCCAAACACGCATACGACCATCATTGGCACCAAGGCAGAAGTGCCTCTCATCGCTGAAGACGACACGTTTCCATTCGTCCCTCCATTCACGCCTGTCGCGACACCACTGGAGGCGGGCTGCACGATGTTGGGGCGTGAGCGGAAGACGGCCTAACGGTGTGCGGGACCGTAGCCCAGCTTCATGGAGACGGTTGCGAATGGTCCTCGCCGATACCCCAGGAGCTGTAGTGTGATATATTGTCCTAGTTAGTCAAATCTATTTGAAATGTTCTTCTTCTGTATCAGCAGGAGTGCTGTATGCTTCACTATTGAGATGGTCCCAGGCTTAAAAGTCCAGAGGACAGATGTGACTTGATCTAGATGACTCACATGTCCTATCCAGATTGGCACCTTAGATGCCATCGTGTGCCAGTGCCCACATTCCCCATGGCATTCCTGAACCATGGACCATAGACGAAATTTGAGTCTGGTTAGATGGGGATTTAACTGCAAAGTTTACATTTCACAGAAACTTGTACAAACTAGAACAAAACTTCTTACTGAAGTCAGCAGCAGCTTTTAACCATACATTTGCAATTACTTCACAAATGGTTCATTTGATGATCCATGTTTTTTAGAATGTTTTTACTTCTCACTATCCACTCGCACTAATGCGACCACCTGTCAAGAGCATAAATGACCACCTTTTGCAGCACAGACTTCTGTGTGACTTCAGGAAGAGTGTCAGTGGGGTTCTGGAAGGTACTGACAGGTATACGAACCCACGCCCACTGCAGTGTCATGGCCAGCTGCACTAGCTTTCTCAGTTCAGGATCCATGGTGCAAACAGCCCAATCAAGGTGACCCCACAGATTTCCAATTTGGTTTAAATCTGGGGAGACTGGTGGCCAGGTGAGTACAGATAACTATCCTGGTGCACTTCAGACCAAGCACGTACACTGGGAGCTGTGTGACATGTTGCGCCATTCTCCATGTATATGTCATCATGCCGAGGAAAAACAAACTGCATATAGGGGTGGAGAGGGTGCCTATGGATAGATGCATGTTAGTGTTCATACATTGCACCTTCCAAAATGATGATCTCACCCAGGAAATGCCACATAAACATTTCCCAGACCATAATACTGCCTCATCTGGCCTGGAGCCTCCTGATGATTGTTGCAAAGGGCTTGTTTTCAGGCATTTTATGCCAACAGCCATCTGTCATCTGAAAAAGTCACCTGTTCGCACACATTGGTCACCAGTTGTGGTATTGGCTTGTAAATTACAGCCTTCACTGCCAATGAACAGCAGTCAACATGGGTACATGAACCAGATACCTGCTGCAAAGGCTCATACACAGCAATGTTTGCTGAACGGTCATGGAGGAGACATTGATTGTAGCCCCTTGGGTTCTTCTGAATGGTCATTCATTAAGCAGTTGCACATCTGTTTTCCCATACAGATCTATGTAGCTGTCATTCACCCCTGTCATTTGTGGCCCACAGCTGCCTCAGTATATTCGGATAAAGCCATTTTGCCATTCACAATATACTTTAACCACAGCGGCATTCAAACAGTTTACAAACTTAGCCATTTTGGTAATGTTTCTATCCTTGACCAGAAAGCCAATGATTGTGCCTTGTCAGAGGGCAGATAAATCGCTCCATTTCCGCATTACAACAACAACTGCACTGTTTTCTGCATCTCCTGACACACTTTAGATAACCTCCACTGCTAGTGCTCTCATCTGCCACTTGCGAGTGCTCATTGCACATTGATCTCAAAATTAGGCAGTGCGTACATTAATGTGACTGGATCGTGTATTAAAATATACTTTCAATGTATCAGTTTCCACTAATAATTATGATACACCCTTTATATGACTTACATTTTACTTGTATTAAACTGACAGATCCTCTATTGTTGCAAAATGGTGTTTGTGTGAATAAATTACTTACACTAAAAGCTGAAGAATGTTTAAAAATTGATTTTTTTCTCTGAGTAATACAAATGTTATGTTGCAACTGTTTTTAAAAGTAGACCAACTACAGCAAGTGCTTCCAAATAATAGCAAAACCTGACTGTCTTTAAACACAGTTATTACTGAACTATAATCAATAGAAGTAGTTCAACATGGCACCACACTATGTAAATGTATATCTTATCTTGTTTATATCTCTGAAGGTTCTACTCAAGATGGAATCTTCTAAACAGGGTATCCGAATGAATTATTTTCTCTACTCCAAACAGAATTGGATCTCACTGTAGTGTGTGTTGTTTTTCTCGTGAAGTGCTTCACCCAGCTCCACCCCTTGGCTGTATCATGAGCTTAAGGACAATTTTCCACCTTCCCTTTAGCTGCTAGCTTCCCAGAGTAACACTGCTCTCTTTCCAGTGAAACACAGGCTGATTGTATAAAGCAACAGTACCAATAACCAACTGTTACTTCTGTGTAAGAATTCACAGAACAGCTGAGCTCAAAGAATGAAATACATATAAGAGCAGATTCTCCAAAAAGTGAAAAATTGCTCTTGCGGTTGAGGCAAGTGTCAGCCACGAACAGGAACAGCCTTTCACTTAACTGCAAATCAGGGAGGGGAGACAGTATATTTGCATCTTTACATACATTATGTACCCACAATGCAGTTTGTAGCCAATTTGAAGATTAGAAGGGAAGACTAAATCTGGAAAAGGATAGATACATGTTTAGGATAGGGAAAGTTAGTTTTGTGCAATATTCTGAGCAGAAGTCACAGCCAGGTGCGGGCCGGATTGCAGTGAGTTACTCGTGCCAACAATTGTGAAGTAGAATAGAGGCCACAGGACCATCAAATTGCTGAAAGAGTCTACGTAGCAGTTTTGCATGTCGCAAATCACAGGCAGAAGGGGCCCACTGGCCAACCTAGTGTGTTATGAGTACATCACGCGAAGTGGTGCATGTGGCAAAACAGAGGTGCACAGCCTTGTATAAATAGTGCAGGTTTCTAATGAGATTCATTCAAGTGTGGCAGCTCTCCTGGATGACAGGGCATGTCACACCACCAGCTACATGCAGCAGCAGATGGTGCGGCAGTGTTCCAGTCAACTGCGGGTCGCTAGTTCGGCCCTCTGAGACCGATGCAGAGTCTGAAGCCAGCCAGCAGCAGGCCACTCCATGGCTCACTACCACAGGCAATTGTCCTGGCTTCAAACACATGCTGGAGGCATCCCTAGGTGAGGGCTGCAGATTTGGACTACTGATCGCAGGTGCTTGTTGTCGCTGCGATCTTAGCCACGCCACCAAGAAGCACACAGTTGCCACCTGCGGTTCACGCACAGTGGCGCTGAGTTAGCAGGGGCGCAGACAGCCAAGTAAACTGCCAGCATCCTGACATTGATGCAACTCCGCTGGCGTACAAGGCCGATACACGGCAGTGCATGCACAGGTCACTTCGGTAGCCATTCTGCACCAAGCCATTTTGCAGACAGCGAAGTGGTGTCCTCAGCATTGCGGGACCCAGTGACGCAGACAAAGTAAGAGCATATGGACTATCAGACCAATTGTGTGATTGGATTGAAGAGTTCCTAGATAACAGAATGCAACATGTCATTCTCAATGGAGAGAAGTCTTCCAAAGTAAGAGCGATTTCAGGTGTGCTGGAGGGGAGTGTGGTAGGACCATTGCTATTCACAATATACATAAATGACCTTGTAGATGACATCGGAGGTTCACTGAGGCTTTTTGCAGATGATGCTGTGGTATATCAAGAGGTTGTAACAATGGAAAATTGTACTGAAATGCAGCAGGATCTGCAGCAAATTGATGCATGGTGCAGGGAATGGCAATTGAATCTCAATGTAGACAAGTGTAATGTGCTGTGAATACATAGAAAGAAAGTTCCCTTACCATTTAGCTACAGTATAGCAGGTCAGCAACTGGAAGCAGTTAATTCCATAAATAATCTGGGAGTGCGCATTAGGAGTGATTTAATATGGAATGGTCATATAAAGTTGATCGTCGGTAAAGCAGATGCCAGACTGAGATTCAGTGGAAGAATCCTAAGGAAATGCAATCCAAAAACAAAGGAAGTAGGTTACAGTACGTTTGTTTGCCCACTGCTTGAATACTGCTCAGCAGTGTGGGATCCGTACCAGATAGGGTTGATAGAAGAGATAGAGAAGATCCAACGGAGAGCAGCGCGCTTCATTACAGGATCATTTAGTAATTGCGAAAGTGTTACAGAGATGATAGATTAACTCCAGTGGAAGACTCTGCAGGAGAGATGCTCAGTAGCTCGGTACGGGCTTTTGTTGAAGTTTCGAGAACATACCTTCACTGAGGAGTCAAGCAGTATATTGCTCCCTCCTACGTATATCTTGCGAAGAGACCATGAGGATAAAATCAGAGATTAGAGCCCACACAGAGGCATACCGACAATCCTTCTTTCCACAAACAATACAGGACTGGAGTAGAAGGGAGAACCTATAGAGGTACTCAAGGTACCCTCCACCACACACCATCAGGTGGCTTGCGGAGTATGGATGTAGATGTAGATGTAGAAGAACAGGGTCACTGTAGCTGGAAACAATAAATCACTTGGAAAGCTTGGATGAGTCTTAATACGACACATTCTACCTCTTCCTGCTACATTTGGTGTTGCTGTTACATTCGGTGGCAGAAGTTGCCACTACAGTAATTAATCACAGAACCTAATAATTTGCTGTGGGTGAAAGTACAAAGATTGAGAGATAGTTCCAAAGTCTAGTACTGCAAGCTTCAAAACACATCCAAATATTAATTGAAGTAATGGAAACTCTAGGTTGTATACAATATAAGAGAAAGAGAGATAGCAACTCAATGTAAAGGTAACATGCTGAGATGCTGACAGGCAGTACGAAAAGACACTTATAGATTAGCTTTCGGCCAAATTGTTCATCAGAAAAGAAAACAAACATTTTTTCACACAAGCAAGGGCACCTCATGCACACATGATCACACATGATTGCCATCTCCAGCAGTTTGGACTGGAATGCGACTGTCACAAAGATTGGAAGCAGCAATCTGATGGTGTCAGGGAAGGCAAAGGGATAGCAGGATATGGGTGAGGGGAGAGAAGAGCACTGTCTGATAGAGCATGCAGGAGCTAGAAGGCCAACAGATAGCTGTGGGCAGGGAGATTGGGAGGTTTGGGGAGGGGGAGGGGGGAGGGGAGCAAAAAGGAGAGGAACAGGAAGGAGGGAACATGGGCAGCTACAGAGTGTGGCAAACAAAGATGGTGAGGGGATATGAGAAGGGAGGAGGTGACAGGGCAGAGGGGGTGGAAACTGGTGGGTAGAGGGTGTGGAGACAGTAGGTTTCTGTAGATTGAGGGCACGATAGTTTTGAGAGTGAAGAACGTGTTGCAAGAATAACACCCATCTGCTCAATCCAGAGAAGCTGGTGGTGGAGGTAAGGATTCACATGGCTAGGGAAGTGAAGTTTCCAATGAAATCAACAATACTATTTTCAGCTGCATGTTGTACCACAGGTTGGTCTACTTTGCTCTTGGACACAGTTTGGCAGTGGTCGTTCATTCTGGTGGACACATGGTTGCTAGTCATACCAATACAATAAGCTGTTAAATAATTGCAGTAAAGCTGTATGTGACATTAATGCTTTCACTGGTAGGTCAGCCTCTGATGTTATAGGATAAGCCTCTGACGTGACTGAGTAGGAAGTACAGGGTAAGGGATTGGACATGTCTTGCTCCTGTGCCTTTCACCCTCCACCCAACAATATCCACCTTCTCCCTATGCTCATCCTCCACCCTCTTTGTGTGCCACCCTCTGCCAAGATATCCACCCATATTACCTCCAACCTGCTCCTCTCCTTTTTCGCTCCGCATTGCCCCCCAAGCATACCATCTCGCTGCCCACGTTCTCCAGATTCTGTGCCTCCTAACAGTCTAGTTCCTGCAGTTTTCCCCCAGCCAGCACTCTTCTCTCCTCCCAGTCATGCCCTGCTATCCTTACCTCCTCCCCGCGTAATGTTTGTCTCACAGAACTTTACTATGTAATGTGTTGTTGAGCAAATGGTGTGCTTAATCAGTTTTACTGTAATCCAAAGAAAATTAAACAACTTAATCTGGAAAACCAGTATGTAATGCCTATAAGGAAATCAATCCCTCTGAAATTTACTCAGTCTCGTGAGCACAGAGTTCTGTGGCCCTGTGCAATAACCTGATAAAATTCCCTATGCAAATAAACAATGAAATACATTGTTTTTCGCTCTTGAGTCACAACAGATGTCATCTTGGTATTCTGTTCTGTCAACAGTAGGCACACAAAATATTCGATCTTGGCTCAGCACCATGCAATGCTGCCCACATTGAAACTGTTACAAACATCAATACTTTTCTGATTCTGACACATTAACATTTTTGTGACTCTGATTAAAAAAGCATTTCTTTTAAAATTACATTGGATTTAAACAAACATGACGTGGGAAAGGTTGAGGTAATGGTAATGGGATATGCTAAGACTGAATACTTTAGTTCAAAAATTGTATTCAATATAAAGTTTATCCTTCACAAAATTTGAAATGAAACATTTTAATGTTAACTTCAAAATCAGTGAACTTCTCAACTGTTCTACAATTCTCACTTACTGACTGACCCAGTTAACAATACTTCTACATCTACATCTACATACATACTCCACAATCCACCATACGGTGCTTGGCGGAGGGTACCTCGTACCACAACTAGCATCTTCTCTCCCTGTTCCACTCCCAAACAGAATGAGGGAAAAATGACTGCCTATATGCCTCTGTACGAGCCCTAATATCTCTTATCTTATCTTTGTGGTCTTTCCACAAAATATAAGTTGGTGGCAGTAAAATTGTACTGCAGTCAGCCTCAAATGCTGGTTCTCTAAATGTCCTCAGTAGCGATTCACAAAAAGAATGCCTCCTTTCCTCCAGAGACTCTCACCCGAGTTCCTGAAGCATTTCTGTAACACTCACGTGATGATCAAACCTGCCAGTAACAAATCTAGCAGCCCGTCTCTTGGATAGTTACATGACAAAAAGTCTAACATCATTTAACAAAATAGATTCCAAAATTTAACTTGCTGTATCAGGATTACAAAACACACAAAATATTACAAATTGGGTATACCTAATCAACCTATATATTAAACCAGATGGCAAATACTTGGTTCCTACATTAAAGGGTCAGTACTGCAAAATTAGCAAGGTCCACAATGCATTGCTGCATACTTAAAACTAAATATACACAATTTAATTGCCTTACAAAACTTTATTATGCTGCATCCATAGGCCAACAGCTAAATTCTCACAGCTAGACACTAGCTTAAAGTCTTGTATCCTACCTTTAACAGAGTGCAACGGCAACTGCTACTGCACTCCGTGCACCCCTACTTACAATCGATTCTGCCACTCAGGCAACATCTTTGGTTCAGTGGTGTCAAAGATACAATCTCTTCTACGTATAACCATTTCATGTCATTTTTCGTGAAATATTTTGCAAAATCGGGCTCCACGGATTTCCCATTTATCTTGAGCACCCTAAATAACTGTTTGTCCAGATGCAAATTACAAAATGTTTCAAGCAAATGTTCTTTAGCCGTCAGGGGGACATCAATCAGCAAGATTGCCTTTGTTGTAGCTTTGTTTTATACAAAGATATGAACAGTGGTATGACTTTTTTAAATGGCATCCTGTATTTTTTATTCAGTAATTCATTTACTCTCCTAAAGACCTATTCAAAAATGTATCACAGTGTACCATTCACTGAAACACAGTGCTATTAATTACATAGCACAACACTGATGTTGACACTCCTAGCACTTAGTGCAGATACTCAGGGTAATATAAGACATCCACATGCTGACATTGACAGAGGACAATGTAAACATAAGTAGAATGCACACCCGTCATTCCGTCAACCATCATTAGTTGAAGAGTCGTGTGAGTAGAATGGACACCAACGAAGAGAAATGATACTCACCTATGGGGGATGTAAGTTACCACAACAGCAATTGCAATACTGGGTACATTTGGTACAGTATTTTAGTCCTTTTAAAAACTTGTATGGAGTAAGCATACAGTAAAGGCGGTCCTTCCTACAAACAGCATCAACATAACATTTCTTTTATTGTTGATGTTGTTGAAGGTAGGCGAAATGCTATGCAGGCAGTGGAACTGTACAGAGAGCGATATCCTGACAAGAACCCACCTTCCCAATGGATGTTCTCTCTTTTTGTTGCGATGCTTCAGGAAACGGGAAGTTTCAACCCACAACAACGTATTTGTTGTAGCAATCACACAGATGAAGCTGCCAAAGTTACTGTTCTCGCTTCCGTTGCTATGAATCCACAAGTGAGCACATGACAGCTTGAACACGAGATTGGTATTCCTAAAACCAGTGTACATCATTCTTACTCATCACCGGTTCCATCCTTACCATGTACACTTACATCAAGAATTGCATGGGAATGATTTCCAGAATCAAGTACAGTTCTGTCAGTGGGCATAGCAGCAAATCCTCGCCAACCCAAACTTCTTCTCCAATGCTCTAATTACCGATGAATGTTACTTCACAAACAAAGGACAGATAAATACAAGGGACACGCATTATTGGTCCAGTGACAATCCACAATGGCTTAGACAGTGGAACATCAGCATCAATGGAGAGTTAACATCTGGTGTCAAGATGCTTGGTACTAAAATTATTGGACCTTATTTCATCATTGGTAGTCTAAATGGCACAGCATATGCCAGCTTCCTCACACAAATTCTTCCTCCTCTTTGGATCAAGTGCTGCTAAGAACCAGAATGCTTATGTGGTATCAATATGATGGATGTCCAGCACATAATGCCTTGCGTGCACGTTGTGTTCTCAACCAAAGGTATCCTGCCAGATGGATTGTTCAAGGAGGAACAGTTACTTGGCCTTCTAGGTCTCCTGATTTAAATCCTCTGGACTTTTTTCTTTGGGGATGCATTAAAGACACTATCTATCACGATATTCAAATAACTCCAGAGAACATGCAGGAACATATTGTGCTTGCTTGTAATCCTCTTCAGCAGGCAACACTGGAAGCAGTAAATAATCCTTTCATTCAATGAGTGCAACAGAGTATTAGTGTCCAGGGTCACCACTTTGAGCACCTTTGAATGTTCTACTCCTGGGCAATGGTACAGGAGAGTCAAAGCCAATTTTGTGCTTTGTTTTTACTTGGTTTTCATTTGTTTTCTGACAATTCCAGCAAGTGGACGAGTTTGTGATCCCGGGCTCAAAGTCAATGTTGTGTCAATAACATTGTGTTTCAGTGAATGGTACACTGTGATACATTTTTGAATAGGTCTTTAGGAGAGTAAATGAATTACTGAATAAAAAATACAGGATGCCATTTAAAAAAGTCATACAGCTGTTCATATCTTTGTAAAGAAAACAAAGCTACAACAAAGGCAATCATGCTCATTGATGTCCCCCTGGGGGCTAAAGAACATTTGCTTGAAACATTTTGTAATTTTCATCTGGACAAACAATTATTTAGGGTGGTCAAGATAAAAGGGGCACCCTGTGTGTGTGTGTGTGTGTGTGTGTGTGTGTGTGTGTGTGTGTGTGTGTGTGTGTGTTTCATTTTCTGATGTAGGCTTTGGCTGAAAGCTAATGTGTAAGTGTCTTTTCATTGTGCCAGTCTGCAACTCAATGTGTCATCTTTACAGTGAGAAGCAATCTATTTTTTCCTTATACTGGAAATATTAAGTGATTTACTTCTTGTAACCTAAATGACACAATAAGGAGCAGCATATCAGTTCATATACATATTTCAGTGTCTCTCACTACAGAAATTCATTGATTTATTTCACTCCCAAAATAAACTGGAATTGGAGGATATGTGTCATAGCTGTGTCAAGAAACATTACTCATAAACCGACTGTTGTTACTGCATAACACCAATCAACAAAACTGAAAATTTAAGATGCTATTCTACATTTTTTATAAACATACATTAAAAATATGAACAGATTGTCTTGTAAATCTCAAGCCACAGAAATCTTCTTTGTGAATGTAATAAAAGAAATTGTTATGTGTAATGGAGGAGCAGTTCTAACAATGATCAAGAAAATGGAAATATGGATAAAGTACTATAAAGCATAGTGGACCATTTACCACACTCAAGAGATAGGAAAAGGGATAATACATGTATTACCCAACAATACAGCCGCAATTAGTCCCAAATGCCAAGAAAGCTAGCAGCTACATGAAAAGCTGCAAAATCAGTACAACACATTATCTGTGAGTGTCACAGTAAAAGTGGTATATAGGCTATCAAAGAAAGCATTGAATCCAGCTGAACAAATAATTTCCATCTCTAACTAATGTCACCAAGTAAGTATACATCACTGGATTCAAACAGAGAGAGAGAGAGAGAGAGAGATAGAGAGAGAAACAGTGAAAACCAAACTAATTTTTGGAAAAAGAATTTGCACAGCATGCAATGCCATATGAATATTACCCATAGTGTGTGATAGTTTTTGGCTCAGAACACCATACTTTGCATGTGCATATTGTTCAAGTTGCAAGAAAGGCCATCTGAACAAAGCTAGAGTCACAAAAGGTCCCACTGCACTGACAGTTGAAAAATGTGTTAAATGTGCAGGTCTCAAAAGCTGGTAGAGGAGTGGAGGATCCAGATGGTCCAAGATGTGAAGTAGCCATTGAAATCAAGCATTTTATGTTCAGGTGTATGAACAATCGAAACACATCCTTCATCAGGACTTTATCTATCATTATGTCCTGAAATCTGGTACATCCTACCCAAGAGCCTCCTCACTCCTCTTAAAGGAGGAGCACCCAGCCTCCAGAACATCCTAGTCCATCCCTGCGCCACCCTCAATAATAACACCTTGCCACAGGGATCGTATCCCTGTGGAAAACTCAGGTGCAAGACCTGCCCAATCCACCCATCCAGCACTTTCTATTCAGCATCATGTGGCACAACATGCAGCTGAGCATAATATGCTTGATTTCAATGGCTGCAACACAATCTGGGCTATTTGGATCCCTCTCTGCTCCACCAGCTTTTATTAACTGCACAGATGGGAGTTATTCTTACAACACATTCTTCAATCCCAGAATTATCCCAGCCTCAATCTACAGTAAACTACTGTACCCGCACCCTCCGCCCAACAGTTTCCTCCCTTTGTCCTATCACACCTTCCTTTTCACCCCCATTGTGTGCCACTTTTTGCCATTGCACACACCCTCCTTTCCCCTGACCTGCTCCTCTCCTTTTCTGCTCCACATTCCCCCCTCCCCAGGGCACCAATCCCACCTCACAACACTGCACCTGGCGATTTCTAGTCCCTGCATGCCCCACCAGAGAGTACTCGTATCCCCCCCCCCCCCTCCAGTCCTGCTATCCCTCCCCCTTCTTCGCCCTACCCCAGGTTACTATTCATATGACATGTATGACAGCCGCATTTCATTCAGAGCTACCGGTGTTAGCAGCCATGAGTTCACAAGGTGTTTGCTTGTGGGAATGTGTGTGTATTCTTTGCTGGAGAATGTTTTGGCCAAAAGCTGTACACTGTAACATTCTTTTCATTGTGCCTGTGTGCAACTCCACAGGTCATCTTTACAATGAGTATAATTCCATTTTTTCCTAGTATTGTTGATATTCCAACCATGAGTTTCCACTGTTAAAAAAATTGGGTTTTTTTGACAATTCCAAGTTAATACATCTTTCAACTACTCTCTCTCTCTCTCTCTCTCTCTCTCTCTCTCTCCCATGTAAAGTCCAAGGGGTATTACCAGAGGAGTCTTGTGATTCATTTCTCTTGTTTGGGTCAGGCTCTTTCTATTCTTTTAACCTTGCCTTTTGTAATTTAGTAATAAATTTGTATATATCTCTCTATCACAATTTTTTACATATGTTATATCTTTTTATTATTCTTGTCTTAGGTACCTATGCAATAAATAATCCATATATGTATGTACAATGATGACAGCCATACGAAGTAATTTGTACCTGTATTAATGAAAAAATAAAAATGTAATGAAGCTTCTGATAAGGATCAAACAAAAACAAAACAAAAAAACATTTCAATAAAATTCTTTTGGGCATGTGACTGGGTCATATGTAACAAAACTATCAATGTATTGGCTGCTGTTGCAGACAGTCTTCATAATTCGTGTCTGCAAGCACAGATTACTCTGCATATTCCATAATTTTCAGTGGCAACAAGGACAGCAATATTTCTTCTTTGATATTTCAGCTGATAAGTATACAGCTGCCTTCAAGGTGAGTCAGTGAACAAATTAATGCCACTTGACATGTTAACCATCTCATCTTGAAGATGGCTGTATACTTTTCAGCTAAAATATTGAAAAGGAAACACTGTTGTCCAAGATCAACTTCTGGAAAATGATGAAACATTGCTTCCACCAAGAAAATGTAAAGAAACAGGTTACTCTGTTTATGCTGAAGTTAATCCTGGAGTTGTTGAAAACCCAACCACAGAAACACACCATCTGAATGAGTTGTCATAACCATAGGTAACGTCAACATTTTTTACAAAAATGTTACCAAGTGTGCACTTGGATGGTAAGGGGTGTTTTTATTAGGACTATGCAACTGAAATGTGACAATGATAAAGGGTGACACTTATGGGACTATATGAAAAAAAAAAAAAAAAAACATAAATTAGTTACAAACTACAGTGTGCACTTTATTCAACATGTAAACATCACTACAGACATTTAGATTTAGGTTATGACATGTTAAGTATACTGCCATCATTGATGATGATGTGGTGCAGGCGAATAGTGAAATTCTGCATGACCCACCAAAGTGTCAAAACATCGATACTGTCAATGACTTCTTGAATGGCTGTTCTCAGCTCAGAAATGGTTTTGGGGTTATTGCTGTACACCTTGTCTTCAATCTAGCCCCACAAAAAGGAGTCTCATGTGTTCAGATCCACATAACAAGGTCATCAATCGAGGCCCATGTCAGTGGCCTCTGGATACCCAGAGCCAGAGTGCAGTGGCCAAAGCGTTCCTCCAGAACATCAAACACTTTCCTGCTTCAATGGGGGTTAGGCTCCATCTTGCATGAAACACATCTTGTTGAAATTAGGATCACTTTGAACATTGAGGATGAAATCATCTTCCAAAGCCTTCACGTACCGTTTGACTGTGTCATCAAGGAATATTGCACCGATTATTCTGAGACTGGATATTGCATACCACATAAGACCCATAATATTATCATTCAGAAGCTCGCTGGTACCTCCTGGGGTTGCAGCACTCAAACCCTAAGATCAACTGCTTTGGTACTATCATACTCTGTTGCTGAATACTGTTGTCCAACTTGTATGAACAGTGTTCACTGTAGCAAGATAGATGCGCAACTCAACCATACAATGCAACTTATCACAGGCTGCATATGTAGCACTCAAACTGCATAGCTACCAGTTTTAAGTAACATCCAACCTCCATCTCTATGAAGATCAGATGCTCTCCTGAAGACCGAGTGAGGTGGCGCAGTGGTTAGCGCACTGGACTCGCATTCAGGAGGACGACGGTTCAATCCCGTCTCCGGCCATCCTGATTTAGGTTTTCCGTGATTTCCCTAAATCGTTTCAGGCAAATGCCGGGATGGTTCCTTTGAAAGGGCACGGCCGATTTCCTTCCCTAACCCGAGCTTGCGCTCCGTCTCTAATGACCTCGTTGTCGACGGGACGTTAAACACTAACCACCACCACCACCTCTCCTGAAGACCTGGAGAAACATGCAGAAGAACCCCCAGCTACTTGTATGCAGTGATATATTAATAGCAGAACTTCAGCGTCTGAAGTCAAGAAAACCACCTTGGCAAACTACACATCTTGAAGCCTCCGACTTTAACATCAATGAAGTAAGGAGAAGTCAGTGGGAAGAATCGTCTGTGTTCAACAGTCATGTGGTTGAAAAGCCTTCCATGCGAGTTCCAGATTTCACACTCCTCAAATGCCAGTGGAGAACCATCAACCGCATCTGAACAGGACAAGGGAACTGTGGATATGTAAAGCACAAATGAGGCTGGGCAACATCTCCAGATTGTGACTGTGGAGGTGCCCTGCAAACAGTTAATCACATTGTTGGTGAATGTCCGAAACGAAGGACTCAACTGGATCAACAGATTGGACTTAGAAATCTAAGAACTTGTGTCATGTGTAGATAATTTAGCATAAAACTTTGAACATTTGTTTCTGTACATGTATTTTGCTTGTTATTTCTTGCACTGTGTACTCTTAAAACTATGTATTTAATCCAAGCTCTGTATCACCATACGATAAATAAATAAATAACCACACAATCACCAATTGAGGGCAAAGAGACTTTTTGATTGTGAAATATGGATTCCGAGTCCCCCAAATTGACCAATTTTGCTTATTGCCAAACCCATACAAATGTAAGTGAGCATCGTCGCTAAACCAAATCCTACTAATTGTCATCATGCCCCACAGCCAACCATGCAGTTTGAATGTTCTAACACAAACCACTCAGAAGTTATGACAATCTTATTTCATAACAGTTCAATAATTGTCACCCTGTAAATGTACGAGTGTGATATGACCCACTCAGTGGCACATTTAATAAAGAAACTGACCACTATAATTTTGAGCTATGGAAACTATATGAAAAATTTAATCATATGCATTTATGTATAAGCAAACTGAATCATGAAGAAATACCAGGTATGAACTTAAGTTAAACAAATAGGGGAAGCTTAAGTTAGTAAACAAG
Source organism: Schistocerca gregaria (assembly GCF_023897955.1). NCBI lineage: Eukaryota > Metazoa > Arthropoda > Insecta > Orthoptera > Acrididae > Schistocerca > Schistocerca gregaria. The sequence goes on along the minus strand of NW_026061870.1, from coordinate 36,796 downwards.
ACGCAATGATTCTGTGACGATCTGCTTAAAAGTGAGCACCCAATAATGCTTCAATTTATTTGACAATTTTTTTTTCACTGCAAAGGTATAAACAGTATTAAACTGAACACTTGTACACTAGTGCAAAATCTCTACTGAATTTGAATCCCTTGAATCAAAGTGTTGAGATTCATTCTGGGCAGTGAAGTGGAGGATGTCAATATGGACCAAACATGGACAGAAGTAGAGGAAGCAATGAAGACTATGGAAGGAGGAAAAGCACCAGTATTGAATGAACTAAGGATGGAGATGGGGAGGGCCTGATATTGTTGAAGTGCAGTGGTTCTATAGGGCGCTGAGAACAGTTTAGACAGAAAGGAGAGCACCTGAACACTGGAGAAAAGGAGTCACAGTACTGATTTATAACAAGCATTTTAGAAAACTATGAAAATTATAGGGGAATTACTGTCACATGCCCTAGTGCCTAGGTATTGGAGAAGATCCTGGAGAAAATAGAATAAAACATGACACGAGGAGAACTGAGAAAGGAAAATGGACAGTGGATCTGATTTTCAGTGTAGAGCACCTACAGAGTGAGAGACTATAGATATGTTTAGGATTTAACAATGGTATCATGGGTGCTGAGGAAGCATATGACGGTGTGGAAAGAAGAAAGTTCTGCTAAACCTTTGGAAAGGGAGAACTGGGTTGCTGACAATGAGAACAAAAGAAGTGTGTTGTGGAAATGTGGATTGTGTAGGAGTAGGAGAAGAGAAGACAGACTGGTTAGAATAGAAAAATGGGCTGAAGAGAGGGAGTGCACTATCGCTCCTGCTTTTCATCACCATTACAGTTGAGATAATGACAATAGTGGCAGGAGATGAAAATACAGAAGCACTAGTGTTTGTAGAAGAATTAATGGTGTGGGGAAATGAACAACAAGAGATACAAGAAAAGCTAAATGTGTGTGGGGAAACGGTGGAACAGTATGGATTAAAATTTAATGCAAAGAATTGTAAAGTGAAGGTGGCATGAGGTATAGAAGATGAGGAAGTAAGTACTAAAGAAAGTGCAATGTTTTAAGTACCTGAGGAGCATAATAGAAGGTAGAACAAGGTTAGTGAAAGGAAAAGGCAATCCCACGGATTCCTACAGAGTGTACGAGGCCCGGTGTGAAGTAAGGATGTACCAAACAAACGCAAGTGTTACACCAAGCATATTATGCCCCACTACTTACATATGCACCATAAAAGTGGGTATTGCAAAAAATACAGGTGAGCAGGATACGTGCATATAAAAAGAAATCTCAAAGATGCAGAATAGACCTTACTAGAATGGACTGAGTAAGGACTGAGACAGTCAGAGAAATGGCAAAAGAGAAGCCCTTGAAAAAGACCACAGAAACGATAATACTAAGGTGGTATTGACATGTTAAAAGAATGGGAGTTGGCAGAATACTGGGACCAGTTCATGAAATGTCAAGAGGAGGCAAGAGATCTAGAGGATGACCAAGAGATGGATGGACCATTGGAGTGAAGACATGTCTGTAGATGAGAGAAGGCTGGGACAGAAAGGAGAAAGAAATGTGGTGGGGCCACGGAGAGGCCAGAGTTCCAAGTAGACCCTGACAGGGGTTGCAACCTGCGCAAGATGATGATGATGATGGTTAAGTAAGGATTGACAGCAGTGAAAATGATTTCAATGAAACATGTAGCTTTGTATTTTTAACAGTTCAGGAACCTGGATGTAAAGCTGAAATTTTGAAACAAACGTTACCTTCTCTGAAGTATTCTTTTATCTGCTTAATAGAAAGCTGGCTCAAACCAAAACACACAGAATGCTATACATCAAAGGGCTACAAATATGGAAACAGTCTCTGCAGATATCTGTTCTGTAATGCTAATGATGCTTCCAATGAAATTGACTTTAGAACACTGGAGCTTAGTTGAGAACGTGTTGAAAAATGTTTTGGCATCACAGATCCCAATGAGATTGGCTAGAAGTTACTTTAATGTGTATCTACAGAGTCCCTGATGCAGACAAAAATATACTTCCTGAAAGCTTACACAATATACTTAGCTAAGTGACAAAGTGGGAAAAAATGTTACAATGATTGAGGGAGACAAACTCAAACTCTGACGGTATATTTAACAAACCTACTGTAAATATTTTATTGACCGTGCTAACAATGATTTCCATGACACGTAATCAAAACCTTTTAGACTAAAAGCATGTCTAGACACTGTATTTGTTAACTGTACAAATACAGAACATCGGTAGGTATAATTGAAACAAACTTTTACTGTGATGATACATACAGCACAACACTTTCTGTGTGAAATGCCAACTTCAGAAAGCAGTGCCTGAGTAAATGAAAGTAAAATAATTGACACTTTGTTGTTACTACAACAAAAACTATTATAATAACTGTGTGGTCACACAAAGTAACAAAATTTATTTTTTCTTGACTCTTAACAGCCTATGAACAATTTTTCTGTAAACTTCTTGCCGTATTACTACAGACAGCCAATGGCCTTGCCGAACTGATAACACCGGTTCCCGTAAGATCACCGAAGTTAAGCGCTGTAAGTTTGGGCTCGCACTTGGATGGGTGACTATTTGGTCTGCCGAGCACTGTTGGCAAGCGGGGTGCACTCAGCCCTTGTTACGCAAACTGAGATGCTACTTCATTTAGACGTAGCGGCTCCCGTCTCGTAAACTGACATACAGCAGGGAGACTGGTGTGCTGATCATACACCCTTCCATACCCACACTGACTGACGCCTGTGGCTGAGGATGACACTGCGCCCGGTCATGACGGTTGGGCCTTCTCGGCCTGTTCAGGTGTAGTTTAGTTTCTTGTTCCTGCAGACAAGGTATTTCAATGAATTTGTTGCCCTATTCCTGCACATAGGCGATCAAAAGACACCAGAACAATACGCGCTACGCTACAGTACGAAAACGGCCATCAAACTACGAAACATGGAAATAAGCTGAACTGTACGCCTTTTCAAATTGCTAAAAAGCATCCGCATACAGCAAATTTTGTGCATCTATGAAACAGCTGTTTAATCCACAGTCATAATGCAATCAGTATGTGGGGGAGCGTCCTATCGTGCATATTTTAAAACAATATTTTTCCAGTTTCGCACTATATTTGCTACTAATGTAGTTGTACTTTCCAGAACCAAATTACGAACAATATACATCAAAGGGAATATTGAAACGATATATTAACGTCATTCTTTTAACATTTAATCTTTCTTTGATGACAAATTCAAGACAAAACTCCAACCCAAGACACCGCAGTGGCATACTCATGTCATCTGACATTAATATGTTCAGTTCACAGTTGTTTACCATCTAGCCAATAGCGGTAGCTATCGAAAATGAAGAAATTCGACCACAGGTGCCCATAGACCTGGCAAATTAGGGAGCTTTTGTTTATTGGTTTCAATCTATTTCGTCATACTACTATCTTCCCACAAATACACTGATAGATAACAACCCTAAAAAATCACCATTCTTTCAACTTTTTTCTATGATTAAAAAAAATCCACAAAGATGTATGGTATGCAGCGTATGCTATTAACTTTGGTTTGTTGTTGTTCGGCGGCGGGAAACGTCATCGTTTGTTTTCTAGTGTATGGTAGTGTTGTTATTATGCCGCGCGCAGCGAAAGTGGTATGGAACAATTATAAAATAATAATTTTTTTTCAAACATAACAGTTCTCTGAAACATATAACGTACATAAATTGTGTTGTACAAATAATACGATGATTTCACGTTGATCGTTGGACAAGTTTTTCGGTATATATTACTGTCAGAAATAGTTATCGAGTTTATTATGGAATTGTTCCATTTCACTGATAAAACTTGAATATCAGTGGCACGCTGAAAGCGACTCGTCTTTCACAATGTATGTTAACAAGTTTTATGTTCCCGTCGTTGATAATGTAGAAAGTGATAAAAATCAAGAAAGAAAGAAAGAAAGAAAGAAAACTGAATTTCATCATTAATTATTCACGAATGCAACTTGCACCGGAGAAGAAAAAAAAGTGATAGGTTACACCAGTTCTATTCTCACGTTTTCGCGTAATAATGACATGATACACAACTTTTTATTTGTTACTATTTGCAGCCTCCCTTTAATTATTCTCAAGTCAGCAGTTATAACACAGACGCAGAGCAGATATAGAGTTGGCTGTGAGTAGGTGTTGATTTAAATTAATGTAGAAGGTGGAAGAACAGAACTCGAACCTAGATCTCCTGCTTTCTAAACAGATGCTCTAACCACTTATCCATCTGGACAAAGTGGTCATCGCAATTGCACAGAGCACCCCTAGCACGCCTCCCATCAGGCCCAAATTCACAGCATCTCCACACACTACTAATGTAGCGCCCTTTACTCAGTGTTCGTGACATTTTGCTGATTCCCACAAGAGTTCATGCCAGGTTTGCATCCACATGGAAGAGATCACTGGGCGCTCTCTCCTTAATTGTATATATGTGGTGTCTGTTCTTTTGGACATTTCCAAACGATGTCCAAAAAAACAGACAACATTTCGATTCAGCAGGCATTACGAATTACGACATAAATGAATTACAGACATTGTTTCCAAGTGAGCATCGATTTAAATCAATGGAATAAGTTGAAAATTTGTGCCGAACCAGGATTCAAACCTAGGTGTCCTGGTCACTAGGCACATGCTCTGACCACTAAGCCATCCAGACACAGTGGTCATCGCAATTGCACAGACCACTGTAGCATGTCTCATGTTAGACTCTAGTTCTCAACTTATCCACACATGACCAATGTAGTGCTCCTTGCCCGTTATCCCCATTACTGTAGCATTTCACCAATTCCCATAAGAGTTTGAACCTGGTGTGCATCTGCACTGAAGAGATTATTGGCCATCTCGCCTTAATTATTTACGTATGTGGTGTCTGTTCTTTATGACATGCATTTGTGATATAGTTGAGGCCTTCAGCAAGTAAACATATTTATTAATTATGTTTTATCACCTTGAAGTGATGAGGTAACTGGTTAAAGAACGTGTTTCCTGTTTGCAGTGGTTTACTTCGTTGTAGTGTGGTGTGTAGATGATTCATATTCAACTCCAACTGTTTTCTGTGCCATAACAATGAATGTATTGTGTGCATTATGTTACTCTGTTGTGTGTATATTTGTGTCAAGAAAGCATTTGGTCAAATAAATGGTACCAACATTCAATTTACTCTGTGCATATTTTTTGATTGTTTATCCCATTTTAAATCTTCCTGGTTATCATACAAATTCCAAAACAGTTATAGGTCTTAGTTTTTCAAGAGCCTTACTGAATGATCTTACAGTTACCAATTGATGCTTGTATTTATCTTTTTTAAACAAGCATTCCTATCATTGAAATGTTTCTAAAAATACAATTTCTTACGTGACATGTACATTTGAAATTGCTGGGGGACCAAGGAATCAGCATAATTTGGATGACTTTAGGTCAGTATTTCAGAATTTTGCCAATATTATCTGATAAACAACACTGTGTGTTGTAGCTTTGTGGCAACCATCATTGAATTGTCTGTTTCATTTCACTAGCACATAGTTTTCAGTTGTGAGTCTTGTTACTGAACATTTCACTAACGATATTTCAATTTGTTTCACTTATGTGTAACAATTAAATTATTATTACTTTAGTTTGTCACTTTTTGCTTGCATAAGAGTGCAGTACACAGATTAATTCTGTCTACTGTATTTGGGAGATCAGAGTTCTTCTGTCCGCAGCATCATATGAGCGAACAAGGTTCACTCCTCTCTGTTCCCAGCAGCCTTTACTTAAAGTGCTAACATGCTGTGGAAACACTTTATGTATGCAGTCCATAGTAATGCCTTGTTCTCGTTAGCTAATTTTGCAAATGATTTTTTAGGTTTTCAGTTAGTCGTAAAGGAAATGTAGGCATGCTGAAGTACAGAATCTTCTTCGAGATCAAAATTTCTTGCTTTTTGTTCTGGTGGACCTCTGTGTGCTAACATAAGGTGATGTTTCTGAGTTGTTCACAAAAGTATGACAATTGACTGTATCACAAATCAGAGAATCACGCAAAAGGAAAAGAAAATGTGTAGCCTAATCTGAATGACAGGGTGTTGGGGTAAAAATTGTAGATCGAGATTAAGGCTTAACTACATTCATTCATTCATACATACGTACATACACATATTGTATTTCAAAACTACTGTCATGGAGAGCTTTTGGGATGTGGAATGAGTCAAATTATACACTAATAGGCAGAAGTAAACACTGCTGCCATCTCAGCCAATGACAGCGATTCCACCCGTCAGCTTTGATCCGTAGCATAACTGTGTTGTTTCGTGGTATCATTGAGGTGCAGCGTGTTTAATGTGGATCATGTTTCTAGAGGGTGTTTTGAAGGAAACTGTGCCGTGCTCTAGTGTTGGAAGTTCATTTTTCTAATTCATTTGTGAATGTGTAATGTTAGTGCCATATTGGAGTTTTTTGGTGTAGTACACCATGATTTTGGAGGTCTGTGTTGATTTGGCAGTGAGTAATTTTAATTTCAGTAGATATTGAGTACAAATTTGTTTTCAGGTTTTTAGTTTGCCGTTTGAAATTTATTTGTTTGTTTAATTTAATTTTGTGTGTTTGTTGTTCATTTCTGTGTATGGATCTGATTGTGAAATTTAATAATCAGTCATTAGTGGCAGCTGTCATAAAGTTTTTATAGCTGTTTTGCTGATTGCCAAGTACGTTAGGTACCACCAATGTGGTGTGTTGATGAAGTTATGGGAATGGGATCGGTAATTGGGATATAGAAAACTTAAGTCCCAAATATGTCATAGCTCATGTATACTTGACACTGCGTCCGTACAGAATGAAGCATAACAGAAACTGACTAAAGTAAAGTTAAGATGGAGTCTCGACAGAGCACTACAGATGTCCAAGGGTGAGGGCGTGTGAGCATCGTTGGTGAAAATCGTACGTATGGGCAGGCACACCACAAGTACTTCCATCTCAAACGAGGTGGGTTGCGCAGGCGGAGCGCTGAGAGGCAGGTCCACTTCGTAGTCAGTCAGCCACTGTGGCCAGATGAGACTGCGGCCAGCCCAGGAGTAAGCGGGTGGGATGGTCGATGACGTGGTGGAGGCGTGTGTGGCTCTTAAGTGGATCGAGCCGTCTGTAGAAATGAAAGCATGTAGAGATGCTCAGTCACACTCGTGTTTGCAATGTTGACGTGTAAGAGACCGTCCAATGGTGGGACCTTGGTATCTGTCAAAAGAATGAGCACTCGGTCGTCAAATGCCACTATAGAAACATCGTTCACTCGGTGTGGCGACACGCTGCAGGACAAACTGATAGTAGGTGTGTGTGTCTCCAACATTAGAGGTGAGGGTGCGAAACCTGTGCGAGGTGAAACGGGGCAAGGTTGGGAAACTAGCCAACGGTGGTGAACAGTCTGCGGAACGGTGCTGAACAGTCTGCGGCGGAAGAGGTGTGTGGTGAGGTTGATGGGAGCACATCTTTGTTCTCGATCACGGATGGATCGTCTGCAGAGTCCGACTGCAGCGGTGGGAGACCATCAGGGTTGACGAAAGCCGGTTTCAGGCGATGCAGAGAAACTGTCTGTGTGCGGTCTTTAATCATGATATCAAAAGTCATGTCCTCCCGCCACAGGACCTTGTAGGGGCCAAGATAAGGAGGTTGAAGAGGCTGCCTAACTGCATCATCATGCAGCATGATGTTGGAGCAGTCGTAGAGTGCGGTGGGAACATAAGTCTTGGGCGGTGAGTGACTGACGGGTGGGTGCAAATGCGTTTGTTGAAAATGCGTTCATATGTTGGACAGAGGCCAGATCGGAAAGATCAACACTGCGGGAAACAGCACTGATCCTCAAGAAGAAATCCGCAGCAACATTATCTGCACCCTTGATGTAATGTACGTCCGTTGTTAATTGAGAAACCAGGTCAAAGTGACGGTAACATAGAGGGGGTGGTTCCGCAGATGGGTTGCAGAATGCTTCTGCCAGTGGTTTGTAATCGGTGAGGACAGCAAGGAGCTCTCTACCAAATGCAGAATAATTTCTCTGAGCCGTAGATAGTTTCTTGGAGAAGAACTGAAGGGGAGAAACAATGTTGCCCTTGCGTTGTTGCAACACTGCCCCCACTGCAATGTCGCTGGCGTCCGTAGTGATGAATAACTCAGCTGAGGGGTTGGGGTGGTCGAGTGTCACAGCATGAGCTAAAGAAGTCTTCAGAGCCTTGAAGGTCTCTAGCATCGGAGCAGTCCAAGAGACAGGTTTGATACCGGAAGTTTGTTTGCCTGATAGTGCATCCGTCAGGGGTGCCTGAACAGCAGCGGCGGAAGGCAGATAGTGATGATAGTAATGGATGGTGCCGAGGAAGCGGCGTAGATCTTTGTAAGTAGCCGGGGGCAACAGAGACGTGATAGCCTGCACACAAGATTTCGGAATGTGGTCAGCGGAGATGGTGTGACCTAGGGAGGAACCTGACGCCTGGCGCAACTGAAACTTGCTTTTGTTTTCCTCGGTACTGTTGGAGTTCAAGGTCTGGAGAACCGTAGACAGATGATTTTTATGTTCCTCTGCTGAGCTGCTGAAAATGAGAATGTCGTCCAGATAAGTAAAGCATAAGTTGAACTGTCACAAGATAGAGCCAAGGAAACATTGCCATGTTTGCACCGCATTCTTTAGGCCGAACAGCATGAAGTGCTATTGGAATAAACCGAGCATCGTAATAATAGCCGTCTTAGGAATGTCTTCTGGCGCCATAGGAATCTGGTGGTAGGCGCGTTTACAGTCAATAACACTGAAAATCGTGGCGCTGGATAACATATGAGTGAAGTCATTGATGTTCAGCACTCGGTAATTGTCTACATCTACATCCATACTTCGCAAGCCACCTCACGGTGTGTGGCGGAGAGTAACCTGAGTACCTCTGTCGGTTCTCCCTTCTATTCCAGTCTCGTATTGTTCGTGGAAAGAAGGATTGTCGGTATGCTTCTGTGTGGGCTCTAATCTCTCTGATTTTATCCTGATGGTCTCTTCGCGAGATATACGTAGGAGGGAGCAATATACTGCTTCTCTCTTTGGTGAAGGTACGTTCTTGAAACATTAACAAGAGCCCGTACTGAGCTACTGAGCGTCTCTCCTGCAGAGTCTTCCACTGGAGTTTATCTATCATCTCCGTAACACTTTCGCAATTACTAAATGATCCTGTAACGAAGCGCACTGCTCTCCGTTGGATCTTCTCTCTCTCTTCTATCAACCCTATCTGGTACGGATCCCACACTGCTGAGCAGTATTCAAGCAGTGGGCGAACAAGCATACTGTAACCTACTTCCTTTGTTTTCGGATTGCATTTCCTTAGGATTCTTCCGCTAAACCTCAGTCTGGCATCTTCTTTACCGACGATAAACTTTATATGATCATTCCATTTTAAATCGCTCCTAATGCGTACTCCCAGATAATTTACGGAATTAACTGCTTCCAGTTGCTGACCTGCTATTTTGTAGCTGAATGATAAGGGATCTATCTTTCTATGTATTCGCAGCACATTACACTTGTCTACATTGAGATTCAATTGCCATTCCCTGCACCATGCGTCAATTTGCTGCAGATCCTCGTGCATTTCAGTACAATTTTCCATTGTTACAACCTCTCGATACTCCACAGCATCATCTGCAAAAAGCCTCAGTGAACTTCCAATGTCATCCACCAGGTCATTTATGTATATTGTGAATAGCAACGGTCCTATGACACTCCCCTGCGGCACACCTGAAATCGCTCTTACTTCGGAAGACTTCTCTCCATTGAGAATGACATGCTGCGTTCAGTTATCTAGGAACTCCTCAATCCAATCACACAATTGGACTGATAGTCCATATGCTCTTACTTTGTTCATTAAACAACGCCTTGCGGAAGTCAAGAAACACGGCATCTACCTGTGAACCCGTGTCTATGGCCCTCTGAGTCTCGTGGATGAATAGTGTGAGCTGGGTTTCACATGACCGTCTTTTTCGAAACCCATGCTGATTCCTACAGAGTAGATTTCTAGTCTCCAGAAAAGTCATTATACTCGAACATAATATGTGTTCCAAAATTCTACAACTGATCGACGTTAGAGATGTAGGCCTATAGTTCTGCACATCTATTCGACGTCCCTTCTTGAAAACGGGGATGACCTGTGCCCAATGCTTTGGAACGCTACATTCTTCTAGAGACCTATGGTACATTGCTGCAAGAAGGGGGGCAAGTTCCTTCGCGTACTCTGTGTAAAATCAAACTGGTGTCCCATCAGGTCCAGCGGCTTTTCCTCTTTTGAGCGATTTTAATTGTTTCTCTATCCCTCTGTTGTCTATTTCGATATCTACCATTTTGTCATCTGTGTGACAATCTAGAGAAGGAACTAAAGTGCAGTCTTCCTCTGTGAAACAGCTTTGGAAAAAGACATTTAGTATTTCGGCCTTTAGTCTGTCATCCTCTGTTTCAGTACCATTTTGGTCACAGAGTGTCTGGACATTTTGTTTTGATCCACCTACCGCTTTGACATAAAACCAAAATTTCTTAGGATTTTCTGCCAAGTCAGTACATAGAACTTTAACTTTCGAATTCATTGAAGGCCTCTCGCATAGCCCTCCTCACACTACATTTCGCTTCGCGTAATTTTTGTTTGTCTGCAAGGCTTTGGCTATGTTCATGTTTGCTGTGAAGTTCCCTTTGCTTCCGCAGCAGTTGTTGTACCACGGTGGCTCTTTTCCATCTCTTACGATCTTGCTTGGCACATACTCATCTAACGCATATTGTACAATTGTTTTGAACTTTGTCCACTGATCCTCAACACTATCTGTACTTGAGACAAAACTTTTGTGTTGAGCCGTCAGGTACTCTGTAATCTGCTTTTTGTCACTTTTGCTAAACAGAAAAATCTTCCTACCTTTTTTAATATTTCTATTTATGGCTGAAATCATCGATGCCGTAACCGCTTTATGAACACTGATTCCCTGTTCTGCGCTAACTGTTTCAAATAGTTCTGGTCTTTTTGTCACCAAAAGGTCTAATATGTCATCGCCACGAGTCGGTTCTCTGTTTAACTGCTCAAGGTAGTTTTCAGATAAAGCACTTAAAAACATTTCACTGGATTCTTTGTCCCTGCCACCCGTTATGAACGTTTGAGTCTCCCAGTCTGTATCCGGCAAATTAAAATATCCACTGAGAACTATAACATGGTGGGGAAAACTACTCGAAATATTTGTCAAATTATCCTTCAGGTGCTCAGCCACAACAGCTGCTGAGCCAGGAGGCCTACAGAGACATCCAATTACCATTTCTGAGCCTGATTTAACCGTGACCTTCACCCAAATCATTTCACATTTTGGATCTCCGTCAATTTCCTTCGATACTATTGCACTTGTTATCGCTATAAACACCCCTCCCCCCTTCACTGTCCAGCCTGTCTCTGCGATATACATTCCAATCTGAGTTTAGGACTTCATTACTGTTTACGTCTGGTTTCAGCCAACTTTCTGTTCCTAGTACTAAATGAGTGTTGTGACCATTTATTAATGAGAGCAGTTCTGGGACCTTTCTGTAGACACTCCTGCAGTTTACGATTAGCACATTAATATTGTTATTCCCTGTTGCATTTTGCCTACTCCTACCTTGCTGCATCTCAGGAGGCGTCTTGTCGGGCCTACGGAGGGAATTCTCTAACCTAAAAATCCCCCATATGCACTCCACACGTACTCCGCTACCCTCGTAACCGCTTCCGGCATGTAGTGCACGCCTGACCTATTCACGGGGACCCTACATATCTCCACCTGATAGCGGAGGTCGAGAAATTTGCACCCCAGATCTCCTCAGAATCGCCTGAGCCTCTGGTTTAAGCCCTCCACTCAGCTCCACACCAGAGGACCGCGATCAGTTCTGGGAACGATACGACAAATAGTTAGCTCTGATTCCACACCGCAAGCGAGGCTTTCTGCCTTCACCAATTCCGCCAACCGCCTTTACGAACTGAGGATGACCTCTGAACCCAGACGACAGGAGTCATTGGTGCTGACATGAGCAACAATTTGCAGTCGGGTACACCCAGTGCTCTCTATCGCCGCCGGTAGGGCCTCCTCCACATCTTGGATGAGACCCCCCCGGCAAGCAGACAGAGTGAACACTGGCCTTCTTCCCCGACCTTTCCGCTATTTCCCTAAGGGGGCTCCATCACCCACCTAACGTTGGAGCTCCCAATAACTAATAAACCCCTCCCCCCTTGCTGAAGGAGCAGCCGCATGTCCACTCACAGGCAGAGCGCGCTATGCCACTCGGCCAGCCTCCACATTTACCCTCCGCCTCGTGTGCTGCGAATGCCGTAGAACCTGCCACTCCCCTTGGGGAGAGGGTGGACCAACCGCGCCCGGTATCTGCGAAGTTGTCTCGACAGCAGGGACAGTGGGTAAAGTGTGTAACACCTGTAACTTGTGACGCACCAGACTCCCCACTGCCGCTACACTCCGAGGCAGCAGCCTGAAGATGGCTGACCGTGGCCATCAACACGCTCAGCTGTTCGCGAACAGTGGCCAGCTCCTCCTGCGTCCGTACACAGCAGTCACACATCCTATCCATCCTAAGGAATCAATTTACTGAAGAGAATTAATCAACTTTTAACTAGACTGCTAATTCACTAAAGGCGGCTGACCATTGACTAAACTGTGATTGCTAGCCACTTATTGTAGAAAACAAAATAGTACTACCTGTGTCTGGACTGTATTGAAAACAAACACTAGCACTACTGGCACTATGGCTGACCAAAGGGACTCTCTCTGACTATTCAAAACAAACACGAAATCTATGGAACACTATTAATAGCACTCGACAATTAAAGCTTCCTAAAAGCAAAACTACACCGAAGAAGAAGTGACAAGTAAGAAAAATACAGTAAATACTTAAATTAAGGTAGCTCACTGCACAGCAGACGTGAAGCAGACAGCGGTTAGGACGACACTGACACTGACACTTGTCCATAATGGTACAAGCGTTTAAGTGTCTGTAATCACCGCACGTTCAAAAAAATCCATCGTGTTTGGGGACGAAGTGGATTGGTGAAGACCAGTTGCTGTCTGAAGGTTGCAGAACACCTGCAGTCAAAAGTTCATTAATCTGCTTCCGGGCTACCCGCAACTTGATAGGGTTAAGGCGTTGGACCTTATGGCTAATAGGAGGACCGGCAGTGGTTACTATCTTGTGTGTCACTCCATCAGTGACGGAAGAAACAGAACTGCGCTTGAGATTGGTTAACATCCTGGCACCGAGTTTTCAGATGAGTACAGCATGATCCGGCATAGCCATTAGCGCAAGTGGGGAAAAGTAGCATGAAAGTCACATGTCTCTTACTGGAGCGCGGTGTGCGCTTGTTTGCAGGGGGTGGGTGCATGCGCAGAACCGAATGAAGGGGAATGGGCGGCGACTGTCCGCGGTTAACCTTGCACTAGACAACCGGCACGGGTGAGAGCAGCGCTGGCATCACATGTGGGGCCACAATGGACACTGGGTCATGTGGCCGGTGAGTGAGAGAGGGGGTAGCTGTCCAAGAGGTGGGCATGGTCGCAACATGTGCGCGACTGTCATTAGCAGCACTGTTTAAACACACGGCACTGGATGAGGCGAGTGCGACAGGGTATTGGAACGTTACACACAAGGAAAGTTTGTGGACTAACATGGTGAGAGTTCGAGCTAGGCCGAGCAATCTTGTTTAGGTGGCGGCGCTGCGAACTGCAGTTGCAGAAGCAAGGTATGAGCCGCGACAAGTTTGCTTTAAGTGGATGTCCTCTTTGTCCTGGCGGAGTTGTGTTGCCGAGTCATATTCTGACAGTAGGTCGGTAATGTAGGTCACAATGTTACCTGTGAGGGCAGAGCACTCGCGTTTGATATCGTATGTTGCAGTGGAAACAGAGCATTGGACATAGGTGCGGGTGCACGGTATGCGAATGTTTGTAGACTAGTGGGGCACTGAACTCTGTATGACGTTCAGAGATAGTTCGTCATGAGACAAAAAATCCATACCGAGGATCGGTTCATCGATGTCAGCAAGGAGATGGGGTCACTATAACCTTAACTGAGCCTGAGGTAGGTTACGTCAGCACATTGACAGCTCGTGGAAGTTACATTGTCTGTGAAGAGCGGGTGGAGCCATCGAAGTAGGTATGATCGAAATGTCAGCACCAGTGTCGTCCAGAAAGGCTAGACCTGACACAATATCAGTCACATAGAGACGACCACTTGGCCGGGCGCTCAAGTGAACAAAGTGTATTGTAAGAGGATGCCTGTTATGTTCCCCACAGGACTCAGAGTCTCTTAGTTCCTGCAGTCGGCATTTGGCTGTTGGCGTGGCAACCTGCCCTTCTTGGTGTCTTCGCCGAACACTTTGTGGTACCAGCAGAAAGAGTGAGGAGGAGATGGAGACTGCGACAGCGGGGGTGGCTTGTCCTCGTTGATTTGTTCTGGTAAATAGACTGGTGCGTGGGCGATCCTGGAGTGCTGTGCCGTCCAACGGTGTGGAATGAACTGGCTGATGTTGCCACAGCAGCAAATACAACTGGTCAGCAATGCATAGATGGGAGTGAATGGACTCGAACAAGTGTGGTAACAGATGGATCTGTAGATCGGTAGGTAGTTTGGCAGACCACACAGTCCATAGATGGCGTCAAGTATGGTATGCTCATTCACGAGCAATCGAAGGCAGCGCCAGAGTTGTGAGGGGGTGCGTTCCCCCAGGTGCTCCTCATAGAGAATCTTTATTGTTAACTCTTGCAGGCAAGTTGTTCCAGTATAGTCTTCTTTGCAAACTCGTATTTTAGTGCAAGCGGTGGCGAAAGGAGCAGGTCACAAATCAAATCAGAGTAGTCGTGGAGGTGTGTGACGAGGCAGAGAAACTTTGAGTGGTCGTCAGACACATGATGCAACTCGAACAGATGCTCAACGAGCACGAACCACAATGCTGGGTTGTCCTTGTGTAAGTGCGGCGGCCAGGAGGTGGTGACGACGGTGGCTTTGGTGTCTTCTGGGGTAGCGGCTGAACTGAGGTTAAGTCAGAGGCCAGCGTGGTAGGCCCGCATTTAAACCAGGCAAGCGAATCTGTAATAGCAGCAGATGGTATAGTTGACTGTGTGTCATGTAAACACGGCACGGCAGGCACGGACGGTACCGTGCTAACAGGCAGATGGATGTCACATGAGGGGGCCCACAAACTGGACTGCGAGTGATGAGTGGTGGATGGAATGACCCACTTCCAGAACAGGGTGAGAGACCAGCATGGCAGACACAGGTGGCACTGTGAGAGTGGCAGGCGGTTGAGTGACTGGAAACGGAGAGCCCTGCAAGTAAGGGGTGGCAGATGGGGTTGCGAACACCACCCGCATGTACACTATCTGATGCATAACATGCCTGTGGTGGGCCACTGAGGCAAGGTAAGGGTCCATGCTATGCGAAACACTGAATTGTGCGTGTAAATTGACTCGGAAGACACGAATCACGAATGAACTGCGGTGTAACCATTATGGGAACACGATCGGTATTCGGGATATAGAGAACTTAATTCCCATATATCTAATAGCTCGTATATCTTTACACTTGACACTGCGTCTGTACAGAATGAAGTATAACAAAGAACTGACTAAAGTAAAGTTAAGATGGAGGCTTGACAGAGCACTTAGAGTTCACAGATATTAAGTTTCGTGGTCGATACGAACTATTGATGCCACAAAGTTAACTGGAGTTCCTCTTTCTCTATCAGGAACAAATATTCCTATGGAGGCACCATGGGGATAATGTTTGGAGACAAATTAGTAGAGGGTCGTGGTTCAAGCAATCTGGGCTGACCTTTCAACATATTGTGTTGTTGATGTACTGTTGGTATGGTTGTTATACTACCTGGTTTTGTGTGTATGAGACTGATGTGAGTGATAGATGTGTGTTGGACTGATATTATCGTGAGGTGGGTTCTGAGTTTATTAAATGTAATAGGTTTTTTTTGGGGGGGGGGGAGGGGGAGTCTGGGGATAGTTGTAGAAATTAATAAATCTCAGTTTGGGAAGGCTAAGAATGGGAGGGAGAGGCAATCCTGTGGGAACATGGGTGCAGGGGTCAGTTGTTTATGGGGGTGACGTGTTTTCTCGGATAGTGGACTTATGTACTAAAGGGGTTGTGGTTGTGTTAATAGAAGAGTATATTGCAGAGGAGTCCAGTTGACATGGGATAGATTTTCTTTTGGGGTGAAGGGATTTTCGTCATTTAACTGTAAATCATGGACAGAGTTTAAGGATTATTCAATTTTTTTTGGCGGGGGGGGGGGGGGGGGGGGTTGCACGAGTATTGTAGAGGGTTATTGAGGACCTGTCATCTGTGTTATAGGGAGAGGGAGAGCAGCACATCAACTGTATAACTTATCTTGATGATTGTTGTTGTACTGGAATGTTACTGTTCATTTCAATTTTTTTTTGAAACTTGTGGGTAAAATGTATTGGCTGAATGTTGTAAAATGTATTGGCTGAATATTGTAAAATGTATAAGCTGAAGGTGGTTGGCTGAATTAGGAGGAAATGGTATTGTGGTAGGAAGATGGTTTTCCTTTGGGCGGGGGGGGGGGGGGGGGGGGGGGGGATTTGGTTCATTTGCCTGTGTTTTTATTTGTTCTGAAGTTCTGAGTGAGTGTGGATATGAATGTGGGCAGGTTTTTTTCTGTTTTATGTGAGAATTTTGTTGGGGATATAAACAATCAGCACATGGGAGTAGAGACACTATGGAGAGATGTGTTGCCATATGTGTTAAAAATCTGTCTTAGTGTGAAAAATATGGAAACTAAAAAGATTTGTGTGCAGGAACATATAGAAGCATTTACGTGTGAGCTTAAACTAAATAATGGTACTTTTATAATTGGAGCCGTATATAGGTCCACATTGGGAAATCTTCAGTTAGTTTTGAAAAACCTGGATTCTTTGTTTTGCTGTCTGTCAGTGAAATTATTGTTTGTTGGGATTTCAACGTAGATTTTCTGAAAGAGTCCGATAGAAAGCTTGTCCTTGGAGTAGTAATACTTGGTTCTTTCAATTTGACATGAGTTACTGATTTTCCTACACAAATGTTACAGGAAAACAGCACACAGATAATGTCTTTATAGACCAAAATAAATTTAATCAAGTAAAAACTTTTCCTGTTAAGAATGGTCTGTCTGATCATGATGTACAGCTAGATTAGATTCAGTTTTTGTTTCATACAGTTTATGACTTAGCACCATACAGTAATGCAAGACAGTCCTCCAAAATATTGCATTCGCTTAATGATTTAACAATTGAAAATTTTTGGGGAAGCTTAATATAATTAAAAGAATTTGGAATATTGTTAAAAGGGAAACAGGGCAACCTAGAACACAGGAAGACTGTATTTCTATCAAACTCAATGAAAAGTTTGTTAATATAAAGTCAGGCATAGAAAATATTCATTATAAAATGCAGGCAGTATATGGAAGAGGCAATACCTATGCAAATTTGATAAAATTCAAATTCAAACCACCTCTCCTACTGAAATTAGGAAAATAATAAATTCACTTAAAAGTAAAAGTTCACATGGAATTGATGGCGTTTCCAACAGAGTACTACAAGCTTGTGCTCAACAGATAAGGAGGATTCTCAGCCATATATGTAGTAGTTCGCGGAAGCAGGGCATTTTTCAAGATAGGATGAAACATACTATTGTTAAACCATTGCATAAAGAGAGGGTAGGTCTGATGCTAACAACTTCTGCCAAATCTCACTTTTGACAGCTTTATCCAATGTTCTTGAAGAAGTAATGTATTCAAGAGCAGCCTCACATATTTGTAATAGTGAAGAACTAATAAAATATCAGTTTGGTTTTTAGAAAGGGTTTTCAACAGAAAATGCTATATATGATTTCACTGATCAAATATTAAATGAATTGAATAATCAGACATCACCCATTGAGATATTTTGTTATCTGTCGAAGGTGTCCCATAGGGCTCAGTCTTGAGTCCCTTATTGTTCTTAGTATGCACTATGTGATCAGCAGTATCCGCACACCTACCTGAAAATGACTTAGAAGTTCGTGGCGCCCTCCAACAGAAATGCCGGAATTCAGTATGATGTTGACCCACCTTTAGCCTTGATGACAGCTTCCACTCTCACAGGCATACATTCAATCAGGTGCTGGAAGGTTTCTTGGGGAATGGCAGCCCATTCTTCACATATTGCTGCCCTGAGGAGAGGCATTGATGTCAGTCATTGAGTCCTGGCACAAAGTCGGTGTTCCAAAACATCCCAAAGGTGTTTTGTAGGATTCAGGTCAGCACTCTGTGCAGGCCAGTCCATAACAGAGATGTTATTGTCGTGTAACCACTCTGCCACAGGCTGTGCATTATGAACAGGTGCTCAGTTGTGTTGAAAGATGCAGTTGCCATCTCCGAATTCCTTTTCAACAGTGGGAAGCAAGAAGGTACTTAAAACGCTAATGTACACCTGTGCACTGACAGTGCCACGCGAAACAACAAGGGGTGCAATCCCCCTTCACGAAAAACACGACCACACCATAGCACCACCCCCTCAGAATTTTACTATTGGCAATACACACGCTGGCAGATGACATTCACTGGGAATTTGCCATACCCACACCCTGCCATCGAACTGCCACATTGTGTATCATAATTCGTCACTCCACATGTTTCTTTCACTCTTCAATCATCCAAAGTTTATGCTCTTCACACCAAGCGAGGTGTCATTTGGCATTTACCGGCGTGATGTGTGACTTACAAACAGCCGCTTGACAATCCAAGTTTTCTCACCTCCTGTCTGTCATAGTTCTTGCAGTGATTCTTGATGCAGTTTGGAATTCCTGTGTGATGGTCTTGATAGATGTCTGCCTATTACACATTGTGACCCTCTTCAGCTGTCGGTGGTCCCATTCAGTCAACAGACAAGATCGGCCTGTACGCTTTTGTGCTGTACGTGTCCCTTCACGTTTCCAAGTCACTATTACATTGGAAACAGTGGACTTAGGGATGTTTAGGAGTGGGGAAATCTCGCGTACAGATGTATGACACAAGTGGCACCCAATCACCTGACCACATTCAAAGGCCACGAGTTCCGTGGAGTGCCCCCTTCTGCTCTCTCACAATGTCTTATGACTACTGAGGTTGCAGATATGGAGTACATGGCAGTAGGTGGCAGCACAATGTATCTAATATGAAAAACGTATGTTTTGGGGGTGACCGGATGCTTTCGATCACATAGTGTATATTAATGACTTGCCACTCTGTATTCATGAAAATGCAAAGCTAGTTCTTTTATCTGATGATACTAGTATAGTAACCACACCCAACAAACAAGATTCAGCTGAGGAAACTGTATATAACGTCTATCAGAAAATTAAGTGATTCTCTGCAAATGGACTCTCACTAAATTTTGAGAAAACACAGTATATACGATACTATACAGTAAATGGCATAACACAATTGATAAATATAGACTGTGAACAGAAGTCTGTTGCCAAGGAAGAATATTCAAAATTTCTGGCTGTATCCATTGATGAAAAATTGAATTGGGAGAAACACATCTATGATCTGCTGAAACAGTTAGCTTCAGCTATTTATGTTATTAGGATTGTTGCAAATTTTGGTGATAAACATGTAAGTAAAATAGCTACTATGCCTATTTTCATTCACTGCTTTCATATGGCATTATAATTTGGGGTAATTCATCATTAAGAGAAAAAGTATTCATTGCACAGAAGCGTGTAATCAGAAAATAGCTGGAGCCCACCCAAGATATCCTTGCAGACATTTGTTTAAGGAACTCTGGATATACACAGTACTTTTGCAATACATACATTCACTTACGAAATTTGTTATTTAATAACCCATCCCAATTCAAAAATAACAGTGAAGTGCATAGCTACAACACTAGGAGAAAGGATGATATTCGCTATTCAGGGTTAAACCTGACTTTGGCACAGAAGTAGGTGAATTATGCTGCCACAAAAATCGTTGGTCATTTGCCAAATAATAATAAAAGTCTAACAGTTGGACAACCAACATTTAAAAACAAATTAAAAGAATTTCTGAATGGCAGCTCCTCCTCAATAGATGACTTTTTAGACATGAAGTAGTAACTGTGAAAAGAAAATAAAAAAATAATTATTTTGTGTGAAGAAAACTTATATTAAAGTGACACATTCCACGTCAGTAGGAAATGTCGCATTCATGACCTATGAAACAAGTACTATTGTTCACATGCATCAAAAAAAGCTTTGCATCACCCCGGTTCCAAGAACTCTTGAAGATAGGCGTTGACTGTAAATATTGTATCACAGACACAGTCCCTTTGATTGTTCAGAAATGTCACTAAACTCGCCCAAAGATGTAAACAACCATGCACGAGCAGCGCCTATTAGACGGAGGGGGACCGACAGCCGATCAGTTCCAGTCATTCCACCAGGAAGGATGTACATGGCTCATGTTGTCTGTAGTTCAACAATGCCTAGATGATCAATACTGCAGTTCAATTGCATCCGCATTATTACTTTGTGCCAAGAAGGGCTCTCAACAAGGGTAGTGTCCAGGCATCTCGGAATGAACCATGGCAATGTTGTTCGGACATGTAGGAGATACAGAGAGACAGGAAATGCCATTGACATGCCTCACTCAGGCCACCCAAGGGCTACTACTGCAGTGGGTGACTGCTACCTACGGGTCATGGCAATGAGGAACCCTGACAGCAATGCCACC
Organism: Schistocerca gregaria; assembly: GCF_023897955.1. Classification (NCBI taxonomy): domain Eukaryota; kingdom Metazoa; phylum Arthropoda; class Insecta; order Orthoptera; family Acrididae; genus Schistocerca; species Schistocerca gregaria. The sequence continues at coordinate 16,007 of NW_026061870.1, read as the reverse complement.
ATGATGAATAATGCTACTATGAGCGTTGTCTTCAGAATTAGGCTAACTGTTCTAAAACATATTAGGTATATAATACATTAATTTTATTAAAGTTTTTACTGACTGGAAAAGATGCAGTACTTACAAGTCACATCGAAACCTGGTCAATTTTGACTTAATATTTATGACCGAGGGCTTATTTGTTTTAATATAATTCTGACATGGTCACTGAACCTTAGCAGCTGTGTTCAAAGTTTTATGAATGCCATCCTCCGACCAATAGTGCAGTCATATCGGCAACATATTGGCAAGGCATTCGTCTTCATGGATGACATTTCGTATCCCCATTGTGCACATCTTGTGACTGACTTCCTTCAGGATAATGACATCACTCGACTAGAGTGGCCAGCATGTTCTCCAGAAATGAACCCTATTGAACATGCCTGGGATATATTGAAAAGGGCTGTTTATGGGCAATGTAACCTGCCAACAACTCTGAGGGATCTATGCTGCATCGCTGTTGAAGAGTGGGACAATCTGGACTGACAGTGCCTTGATGAACTTGTGGATAGTATGCCACGAAGAACACAGGCATGCATCAATGCAAGAGGACGTGCTACTGGGTATCAGAGGTACCCGTGTGTACAGCAGTCTGGACAACACCTCTGAGGTTCTCGTTGTATGGTGGTACAACATGCACTGTGTGGTTTTCATGATCAATAGAAAGGGCGGAAACGGTGTTGATCTCTATTGCAATTTTATGCACAGGTTCAGGAACACTCATAACCAAGGTGATGCAAAACTTTTTTTGATGTGTGTAGTATGTATGTATGGGATGGGCATCAGTTGTTCGGTAAGTGATGCTTAGGTGTGTGTGTGTGTGTGTGTGAGAGAGAGAGAGAGAGAGAGAGAGAGAGAGAGAGAGAGAGAGAGAGGGAGGGAGGGAGGGAGAGTGGAGGGGGGGAGCTGTGGTTGGTTAGACCTTTTTCCTTTTTGTAAGAGTGTAGTGGATTTGTTTACAGTTCATTGAGATAATTTATGTTTGATTAATTTGGTATTATTTTTTGAGGTTATTTATTTGCTTATATCGGTGATTTTATGGAGTGTGGTCTGGTGTTGTTGATTTGTGGCAGTTGGTAGTATTGTGCATCTTGGTTGCGCTATATAGATCAAGTGAAATCTGCAGTACCAGGTTTTAGATTTGTGTGTGTTTTCGTGGTATCTCTGGCTATGTTTGAGCCATATAGACCAAGTGAAAGTTTCAGTGTGTGTGTGTGTGTGTGTGTGTGTGTGTGTGTGTGTTTCTAGTATCACTGTCTTCATTGGAGCTGTTTAGTTTAGGCAAAATGTATGATACTATTAGTTGTTTTTCGCAGTTTTGGGGTGGGATGATTGTTGAGGATTTTGTGTGCATAATTTTTGGGTTGATATTTATTTTGGAATGGTGTCATGATCCTTATTGTTATGTGTGTTGATTGACACAGCCCAAAACCCCTACTTCGAGCGGTTCCCCCATTAGTTTCACTTTATTCCTGGTGTTAAATATTCCACTTTTTAGGGCCTGTTTATGTTTGTTCATGGGTGTAGTGATAGATGTCGTGGTCTCCATATTGAAAACGCTTGAAATAGGAGTGTCACCGTCTTGAAGATGCCATGGGTTAAAGCAAATAAGAGAACAAGAACTTTTAGTAATCCCCTGCTGCCTATGTCTGTAAAATATGCTAACAACAAATTATGCCTAGTGCTTCTCTGCTCAAATTGATAATTATGAAATTACTTGTAGATTTGTTATTTCAAGGGAAAAACAGCTATTTTGAAAATATCTACTGCTCGTCCTATACTATTTAGCTGCTATTTTTATATAATACTTCAAACAAAACATTCATGTAATGTGACACAGACTACTGTCAGTTCTCTATGCATGGGTAAAGTCAGGATCTATATAATACAAATACTATTAGTATGCAGAATTTACCTTCCAGAGCCCAGGTATTGTTATAAATTATGGACACCTTGTCTGATGGGGTATTTTTTTACTTCATTTTTAAGGATTTGGGGATTTTTGTTTGCTTGTCTGTCCCTTGTCATACTGTTACACTTTTGCAGCAGAATATAAAACTGTAATCTGAACCATAGCGAGAGGTGCCCATTCTATATGGAAATATGCCCTCGGTACTTGAGGGAACATAGATATGTTAATGATTAAATTCGCATCATTGATTTTTTACAATAGTATTTGTTTTATAGTCTTGTTATAAACCAGCTTTTGGCATTCTGTGTCCTAAAAAACCAAAATCTGATTCATAACGAACTGTAAAATAAATAACTTTGGTCATGCTGAGCACCACAGCTGCTACCAGTGTTAATGATTATATGTGTTATTACATATTTATTGTGTTGCAGTTGGTTTCACTGATTGAACATCCTCAAATTGCCCATTTGTGTCATGAGTTTACACATCTAGGCCACATGAATATGTTCAGTGAACAAATCTGGTCATAACACAATAAATATGTAATAATACAGCTTAGATGGTTTTATTAATCATTAATGTAAAATAAATATTATTATGGCACATCAATAATGTGCATTTCCAGGGTTGCCACATGCTCTGGAAATCAGGGAATTTCAAATGTATCAGGGAAATTTGAAAACAGCACTGGAAAAATCTTGTTTTTGTCTCAGTAGATGAAATGGTTTGTTTACTGAGACGTCATGTGTCATCACTGGCTGGGCGCAGCTGAGAATGTGCGTCGCTTCCCTACTCCCTTATTCTTACTGCTTCTGCCCTTTATACCACTCCCCTCGACTTGCTGCCACCACTTCTTGCCACTAGCCTGGCAGCTACCGATGAGAGGCAGGAGGAGTGGTTGTTTGAATCTAATTCTCAGAGATTGTTCAGCTAGAGGTGGTGATCACGTATGAGTTGTGACTGGGTGCCTGTCTGAATACCTGTGTGCTCTTGTTTTCTGACAAAGGCTATGGCGGAAGTTTAGTTGTGAGAATGTGGTTGTCTTTTTTACACGCCTGGATGTGGCTCAGCATTCATCTTTACCATGAATTGCTACTATCCTCGTTAGTGTTGATTCTCAGACTATTTGTGCAAGTCACCAGCTACATAACCGGCAGGCCGGAAAGGACAGAAGGAAGACTCCCTTGAAGACTTGCTACCTCCCTCCAGCCAACCAACACATGAGTCTCCCTCTGCCAATTGGAAAGACTCGAAGAAGTCCAACAAAGGCAAACGGTCTTCTCTTTCGCTGACCCAAAGGTCCTCTTTGACGGTGTCGCCATGTGATAACTTCTCCCGGCCGGCCTCCGTGTCGCCAGTGTGCACCACCAATCTTTCTTCTAACCTGGATTCCTCAGGTCGACAGCAGAAGAAAGCCGACACCTCTGTGGACCTCGTGGAGCAGGATCCTCTTGCCTCTACACCCTGTAGCAGCGAGTTTTCCCAGACTGGCACTCGGCAGCTGCTGAGGTGACACCCCTTCGTATTTTCCTCATCGTGACTGTCGTCAATTGGAACTTTTGCAGCCTTTGATCCAACAAAGAGGATTTATGACTGCTTTTAGAATCACAGCTCCCACTTGTACTCTGCCTTCAGGGAACAAAATTGCATCCTCACGACTGCTTTGAGCTTTTGCATTTATTCCTGGTCCGTTTTGACCTTCCTCTCGAGGTTGGCATTCCATCTCATGGGGGAGTCATTCTGCTCATATGGGATGACATTCATAGTCAACCCATCTCCGTGACTACCTATCTTCAAGCTGTTGCAGTTTGCCTTCTCCTTCCTCGCTTGACCTTTTCCCTATGTACCATTTACATCCCTCTGTTATTTGATGTTGTTAGGGTAGACTTCTTCCAGCTTATTGGACAGCTTCCTCACCAATTTCTGCTGCTTGGTGACTAATGCGCACCATCCCATTTGGGCTCTTCCAGAACCTATCTGAGAGGTGCCCTCTTCGCTGCCATTCTTAATCAACTTAACCTTTTCTTCTTTAACACAGAAGTACCCATGTTGCTTTCAGACCCATCACACACCTTTCCTTCTGCACTGCCCATCCTACACATCGTCTTGAGCGATCTGTTCTTTCTGACACCTACTCGAGCGACCATTTCCTGTGTGCTATCCATTTGCTGACTCCTACCCCACCTCCGTGCACATCGAAATAGCAACTCACTAAGGGTGACTGGAGACTTTACTCCTCCCTGGCAACCTTAAACAAACACGATTTCCGCAGTTGTGATGACCAGGTGGAATTTTTTACAAACATTATCCTTACCATCGCAGAACCTTCCATTCCTCACACTTCCTCTTTATACCATGCAGTGTCGCAGTCCTTGGGTGGACTGAGGCATGCTGCGACGCAATTCGCATTCTTCAGGATAACCAAAAAGGTAACTGAACTTCATTCACTAGTTCTTTTAACAGTTTCACCCCCTCTTCCGTCGTGTGAACCAGCCTCCGACGGCTCTGTTTTCCAGCCACTGTTGTGAAGCCACTGTCATACCCATACCTAAGCCCGGTAAGGACAAACACCTTCCTTCTGGCTATCACCCACTTTGTCTACCTATGTCATTAATGGTTTTCTGTGGAAATCCCAGACTGGCTGTGTTTTTCAGTTTGGAGAAAGCCTACGACATTTGTTGGAGGACTAGTATTGTTTGTACTCTCTACACATGGGGCCATCTGCCCCATCTTCTTGAGAAATTTTTAAAAGACAAGTTTTCAAGGTACGTATGGGGTCTGCCTTGTTGGACACCTTTATCCAGGAAAATTGTGTGCCTCAGGGTTCTGACCTGAGCGTCATCATCTTTCCTATCGCCATTACAATGGCCTGTCTCCTGCCAGGCATCTCCGGCTCTCTTTTTGTTGACGATTTTGCTATCTATTGCCACTCTTCATGGACCTGTGTTATTGAGTGGTGTCTTCAGTGTTGTCTCGATCGTCTTTACTCATGGAGCATTGACAGTGGCTTTAGTTTTTGTACTGACAAAAACATTTATATGAATTTCTGGCAATGCAACTGGTTTCTCCCACCATCTTTACACCTTGGGCCTGTTGCTTTTCCATTCATTGAAACTACAAAATTCCTGAGGCTCCTGCTTGATAGGAAACTATCTTGGTTCTCCCACTTAATGCTCCCTGCAGCTTTTCCGGTGGGTGTGAACCCTTCACCATCTTGGCTTTGTGCGGCAGCCCATGTTCACCTAGACCTTCATTCACTTTCTAAAGACACTGCACCAGGCCCGCTCTATTGCCTTCAGTTTCACAACTTATGCATGGAATTTCACAATAGTATCTTTGTGTACACTGATAGCTCATGGACTGACCGTGGTGTCGGGTGTGCCTTCAACGTCAGCCAACATTTTTTGGTATCGACTTCCGGCACATTGCTCAGTATTTACAGCAGAGCTCTTTGCCCTGTATCAGATTATGGAGTCCATCTGGTGACACACTCTTTTCAACTGTGTCACTGCTCAGACTCTCTCGGCACCCTTTAATGCCTCTATGCACTGTAGACTGTCCATCCCTTAGTGCACTGGTTCCAGGAAAGCTTCCATTTGCTCACTTTTTAAGGAGCCACTGTGATGTTTATGTGGGTTCCAGGTCATATCAGTCCGAAAGTGACAGAGGCTGCTGACGCTGCTGCCAAAGCTGCATTCCTCGTACTTCAGCCCAATAATTCTTGCATTCCCTCTGATGATCTCTTGTTGCTTTCTGTCAGGAGGTGGTGTCACTTTGGCATCGCCACTGGTCCTCCATTCATAGGAATAAGCTCTGGGCTATTAAGCCTCTCCCAGCGGCTTGGACGACCTCCTCTCTGTCCTCCTGCAGCGAGTAGGTCATTTTAACTAGGTTGCATATTGGGCACTGCCTTTTTAGCCATCACCATTTGTTAAGTGGTGCTCCCCCACTCCTTTGTGCACATTGCACCCAACTTTTAACTGTCTGCCATTTCCTGAGGGGATGCCCCTTTTTTTACATTCCCGTTTGGGTTTGCCATCTGAGTTATTGGCCGTGTTAGCGAACAATGCAGGGGCTGTCGACCATGTTTTAATTTTTATCTGTCGTAGCAATATGGTGAAGGCCATTTAATTTTTAGTTCTGGGCCTCCATTTCCCTATTGCGTACTTCATAGATCTTTCTCGACGTCCCTGTTTGTAGCTGTCCTTTCTTCTGTCATTGAACGTTGACATGTAATCATTTTTAACTCCTCTCTTCGTCTTTGTGTTTCACAGTTTTGGCATGGACACATATGGCCCTAGTTGCTTTTGTGTCCTAAAACAAAATGGGGGAGAAATACAAAGCCCTTACATTCTTTTGTCGACTTATGCCTTTACCTCGCCTTGAGACATCAAAATTTGTCAGAGAAAAATGCTAAAACGTGTCTGTGAAACCAGAGGAATATCAGGGAAATTCACGTGGAGAAACTTGTGGCAACCCTGATTTTAGGTTTTTATATATGGAAATTATTTTTGCTTCTAGTATTGCAGTTCCAAATTGCTGAGTTCATCTTAAGCTAACTCTTGGTATTAATCACAAATACCATTAGGGAATATAACTTCTATAGGCATGTAAGTACGAGAATCCATGGGTCCCTGAAGAAGCTTTTTCAAGATGTAGAATAAATACTTTTTTCCACTTAGCTGAAGTACCTCAGAAGATTATGCCATATGAGTAAACTGAGTGAAAGTGTGTTAACAATCCTGTGTCCAGTTTGATACAGTAAGAGATTTCTAAGCACAAAACTGGCAGAACTGAGCTTCTCGGTTAACTGACTCACATGCTGGTCTCACACGTGAGTGGTATCTGCATACCCAGGAACTTAGAACACGGGAGCCTCATTGCCCATTTATCCCTACTTTTGATATACGTATCTGTAAGTCCCTTTTATTTCTTTAGAACTGCACAATACAAGTTTTTAGGCATTAAGCTGGTACCTGTGGATCAGCACAAGCCTGTTCTGTTATTCTCCTGGATGTTTCTAGTATGGATGAGTTTAGATCTTGCATCAATAAGTTTGTGACACTGCAAAACATTACAGTTTTTCCAAAGTCCTCCAGTGCCCCAAGTAAATCATTTTTGTGGACTTGGCAGCAAATACTGTGTGCCACACCATATTTAATGTTCTCCCTTTTTGAATTTAATCTTATTCCTGTCTTATCATTTGTTAATGTGACTGTCCATTTTCTGTAGTTAAAGTACAATTCAATCCATGCAAGGGGAAGACTTTTAATGCTATACTATTTTAGCTTCCCCTCACAGAATTTTTTAATCTAAACAGTCAAAGGCTTGGGAAGATGACAGAGGGGATAATTTCCACTATTTAGTTCTACTGGAATTGAATTTGTGAGATATTATGTTGGATTCTCAGTAGAGAAGCCTTTACAGAAGTCAAACTGTGTTGTTAAAAGGTTATTCTCAGAATGTTGGTTCACCATTCTAAGTGGATTTAGGTTGCAATACTATGCAGAGATGAAGAGGTGTACAAAGACTGCAATAGGCTAGTGAGATGCACCAAACCAGTAGTTGGATGAAGATCACAACAGCAGACTCTAGGCAACAATGATTTCAACTCAGTTTATTGATGGAAATCCAGCTCTTGCCGAAATTAGCTCTCTCTCTCTCTCTCTCTCTCTCTCTCTCTCTCTCTCTCTCTCTCTCTCTCTCTCTCTCTCTCTCTCTCTCTCCCCCCTCCCCCTCCCCCTCTCCCTCTCTCTCTCTCTCTCTCTCTCTCTCTCTCTCTCCCTCTCCCTCTCCCTCTCCCTCTCCCTCTCCCTCTCCCTCCCACTCCCTCTCTCTCTCTCTCTGACACACACACACACACACACACACACACACACACACACACACACACACACACACACTTCCTTCTAGCTACCACTTCATCTCTCTTACCAGTGCGTTCGCAAGGTGATGGGTCATATGATTCATGCCCGGCTGATATGGTGGCTCGAGTCTCACAGATTTTGATGAATGTACAGTGTGGCTTTCAACACTGCGTTCTGCAGTTGACCATCTCATTATTTTGCCCACCCATGTCATAAATGGTTTTCTGCGGAAATCCCGGACTGTCACCATGTTTTTCGGTTTGGAGAAAGCCTACAACACCTGCTAGAGAGCTGGTACCCTTCGTACTCTTCACACGTGGAGCTTCCATGGCCACCTACCCTGTTTATTTCAGACATTTTTAAAAGACCAAGTTTTCGAGATGCATGTGGGGTCTGCCTTGTCGGACACCTTTATCCAGGAAAATGGTGTGTCTCAGGGTTCCATCCAGAGTGTCGTCCACTTTGCTGTCTCCATAAACCCTATAATGGCCTTTCTTCCACTGGGCATCACTGGCTCCCTTTTTGTTCACGATTTTGCCATCTATTGCAGTTCTCTACGGACCTGTCTCACTGAGCGGCATCTTCAGTGATGTCTTGATTGTCTTTACTCCTGGAGCATCGACAATGGCGTTCGCTTTTCCACTGACAGAACTGTCTGTTGAATTCCACAAACGCTGACTGCAAATTTGTATGTCAGTTATTTGATCTGTTGTGCTGCCATTCACAAACAGCATTCCAGGAGGTGTTTTCCTACAGGATAACACTTCCTCACGTACTGCTGTTGAAAGCCTACATGCTATAGTGTGTCAACTTGTTGCCTTGACTTGCTCTACCTCTAGTCTAGCACACATTGGACATCATCTGATGACAGCTCCAACCCATCCACAAACATCATTAACTGTCTTTATATTGACCGACCAAGTGCAACAGTCATGGAAGTCCATCCCACAAACTGACACATGACACCTGTACAACAGCGTACCAACATTTACATTTGCAGTGGCTTATCTCACATTCACATTGATCTCTGATCTTCCAACTTTAATCACTTTACATATGTTGCCTCAACAAATGTATTCCTGAAATTTAATTACTCTACATTAATTATTTTTTGGTGTTGCAAATTTTTCTGTCAGTGTACTTGGCCTTTCTTTAACCAATACTGGTGCAAGGCAGAATTCTCTTCCAAGTAGTGAGAAAATGTCATTATTCCAATTTTGAAATTAGATAAATTGCCTCTTCAAATGGACAGCTGTTTTCCAGATTGTTTACCATATGTCCTGTAAGTTACTTGAACATATAGTTGGTCGAAGGCTGTATTGTGTCCTTGAATCCCCGGATCTTTTGGCTTAGATCCAGGGTGCTTTTAGCCAAGGCCACTCTACTGTAGATACTTTAGTCCACTTGAAGTCTGCTATCTGAACAGCTTTTGGTCAGCATCAATTCCTTGTTGCAGATTTCATTGGTCTGCTTATATATCTTATGATACCACATGGTGCCATATTATCTTTGCCACCTTAAAGGAGTGGGGCCTCCATGGCCCACTCCTGATTTTTATCCAGAACTTTCTTCCATGTCGCACTTTTTGGGTACAGGTTGGTGCCTCCCACAGGCCGCCCCCCCCCCCCCCCCTGCCCCCCGCAGGAGAAGGGGGTTGCACAAGGTTCTGTTTTGAGTGTCACCTCCTTTTTGTGGCTATCAATGATATGGCGGCAGCTGCAGGGCCTGTGGTGTCCCCATCTTTGTACACTGATGACTTTTGCATTTATTTTTGTTCGTCCGCGACGGATATTGCTGGTGGCAGAATGCAGGGAGCAATACACCAAGCACAATCCTGGGCTTTCACTCATAGCATCCATTTTTTGGCTGCAATGACCTACATTATGCATTTCTGTCATTGGGTATTTTGTAACCGGTCGTTGATGCCCAGTTGACATTGCTTCCCCATCTTTGTCAACTAAAGCAGACATGTTGGTCGCACCTGAACGCTCTTCTATGCCTCAGCGACACCGACCGCGGTGTGGCCCACTCTACTTTGATATGGCTGTATGCAGCATTAGTGCAGTCCCACCTAGATTACAGGAATCTCTCATATGACTTTTTATCAGATTCGACATTATGTATGGATTCGATACACTATTGTGGGGTAAGATTGGTAACAGGTGCCTTTGGACTAGGCAGCAGTTCCACTATTGAGTGTTCTGCACCATCAAAAATTGATGGCAGCTGCTCGCCCATAGTACCCTAACTGTCATCTCCTCTTTCCAGATATGAGATCTACCCCCCATAATGGCAACACAGGTCTGGGGTTACGATCACCAAGTTCGAGTCTCGGTCTGGCACACAGGTTTAATCTGCCAGGAAGTTTCATATCAGTGCACTCTATGCTGCAGAGTGAAAATCTCATTCTAGAAAACTCTTTATCTGTAATTCTCTTTACATATTGGCTATTTTCTTCACATATGGGGAACATGATCTCATCTGAAAAGTGCAAGCAAGTCTGTAAAAGAAAGGGGGGGGGGGCAGTTCTCAATTCTTGAGCAGTGACCCTCTTTTTTTTTTTTTTTACAGTTTGGGTGAGTTTGTGTTCAATCCGTGCACCCAATTTACTCTTTCATCTACCTACTTTTTTTTCTCGTCAAGCAGAACGATATTTATGCTCGTTGTTTAATACCTGTTTATATCACTTACAATGCTGATATTTATGAATTTTTTATCATTTGATTCCGGAAAGACCATTTTTCTTTGTATTGAGGTCTTGCCAACAGCAAATTTTCTGGATGAAAAGTCGCTCAATCTGCTCATATACTTTAAAATTTAAAACTAAATCTAGCAGTGCTAGAATGTATACAAAATACTGATATACCCATTTTCTAATTGTTGTTTAAAGATGCATGACTTTTAAAACTTACGTAGATTACCTTTTTGATGATAGAACTTTACATAACAAGTTATTAAGAACATTGAGAAGATTACATGATGAACAATTGAATGACTAAAGCAGTGTTATCAACTCTCATTCATTGACACATGTAATAAATTCATTGAGGCAGTGAAGTTCAGAGCTGTTGTAAAAATTTCAGAAATTAAAAGTATATATTACCTAATTAATGTATTATTTAGGGGTGAAAGAACACAATAATTATTATTTTTGGAATGTAATAATTCACTGTTGCTTCATTTTAATTCTAATAAGTTTCACACTGTAATGAAACATTGTCTAAATGTCTCTCTCTCTCTCTCTCATTCTCTCATTTGTTATAACTTACCGCTGTTAGTTTGTATTTGTATTGCAGTCATTACATTAAAATTGGCTATATTGATTCTGCAATTTATACTATTATGTTATTGCTAAGAATTGATTTAAAGAATAAAAGTATATATTTATTTGTAAGATATTGTAAATTTATACCACTGGAACTCTTTCAAAATATTTGATTGGGTAATACTGCCAATAAATACAATGACTTTCTTTCTTCTGTTTCATAGGATGCAGTTATAATTGTAATAGATGTTGGACACTTTGACTCCAAGCATGTTATACAGAAACGCAGTGATTTTTTACAGAAGGCAAAACTATGTGTTCAAAGAATTGTGGAGAGGAGGGTACGTGATGTATTTTAAGTAGGTTATAAAGAGTAACTATAACAACAAAACAATAAATTATTGATAAAATTATTTAACTGAACAGATAAAAAAATCTACTCACCGAGCGTGAGCAGAACACGCACATAAAAGACTGTTGTGATTGGCAAGCTTTCGGAGCCAGTGGCTGCTTCTTCAGGCAGAAGCGTTGAAGGGGAAGGAAGAAGAGTAAAGGAAAAGGCCTAGGGAGGTCCAGGAAAAGGGGTAGATTTTGGGAAAATCACCCAGATCCGCGGGTCAGGGGAGACTTACCATACAGGATGAGAAGGAAAGACTAATCGGTGGAGACTGCATCGGACGAGATTTGAAAACCTGACAGCTTAAAGGTGGAAGACAGGGTAATAAGCAAGACTGAGATTACTACTACAGCTGTGCATGAGTTAATAAGAGTTAGAAGCTAAGTGAATTGTACGTAACAGCCGTGGGAGGGGACGGTGAAAAATGGACGGGAAGGACATTGAAAGATGTAGAAATCTAAAATGGAGTGAAGCAAAGAGTAATTACAGTGAAGAAAAGCTGAGACAGAAGAAATTAATGTAAATTAATGTGAGGTGGGTGGCGAGAATCAATTACATGTTGTAGTGCTAGTTCCCACTTGCGGAGTTCTGAGAAACTGGTGACTGGAGGAAGAATCCAGATGGCGCGTCTCGTGAAACAGGCACCGAGGCCACAAATGTCATGTTGTAGAGCATGCTCTGCAACCGGATATTGCGGTTGCCAGCATATACCCTATGCCTATGCCTATGCCCATTCATCCTAACTGATAATTTGGTGGTAGTCATGCCGATGTAGAAGGCTGAACAGAGCTTACATAATGGCTGGTATATGACGTGCCATTTCTATTTTTCATCTCCCCCTGCCACATCTGTTACGAACAATGCACTTAGCTTGTCACTCTTATTAGCTTGCGCACAATGTTTTAGTAGTAATCTCTGTCTTGCATATTACCCTGTCTTCCACCTTTAAGCTCTCAGGTTTTCGAATCTCGTCCGAAGCAGTCCGCAACAATCAGTCTTTCCTTCTCATATCGTACAGTAAGTCTCCCCAACCTGCAGTTCTGGGTGACTTTCTGAAAATCTACCCCTTTTCTTAGACCTCTCCAGTCCTTTTCCTTCACCCTTCTTCCTTCCCCTTCAACCGTTCAGCCTGAAGAAGGAGTCACTGGCTCCAAAGGCTTGCCAATCACAATAGTCTTTTATGTGTGTTCTGCCACAGCTTGGTGAGTAGATTTTTTATTTATCCAATTAAATAATTTTATGAAGAGTATCTGTGGTTGGTGTTTTTATTGGTATACACCTTGTTATAAACAAAACATATTTTTAACAGTTAATATGTTTCCAGATATTTACCAATGGAAAAGATGAAATTGGGTTGATTGTACTTGGTTCTGACAAGACGCAGAATCCACTTGATTATGCAAATGTGAGTGTGGTATTTCCTCTTGCACTGCCTACATGGCAGATGATATCCTTTGTGGAGAAATCTTTACATGAAAGTGAAATAAAAACAGACTGGATACATGGTGTTGCTGTTGGCATGCAAGTCTTGAAAGATGAACTAGAGTAAGTATCTAAAGCTGTCTGTTTCGTTACATTCTTGGAACATGTTGCAGAATGTGTGTTACACAAATCACAGTGACATAGTTGTGACCTTATAAACTTGAATTAATATGTTTTTGTAATGAAAAAGAAACAGAAGGCACAATACCTGCAGAATGAGGAAAATTTGGTGTGATTTTACTATATCAATGTTTTTTACAGTTTTCTGTTCAGCTCAATAATTAAGGAGGTATTGATACTAGGCTTTGGCAAAAATCCAGCTGTCACCTATAATTCCAGCCCTGTCACTGGCATTCCCTACCCCACAATATGACTGGGTCACCATGAAAGCAGCCACAACATTTTCAACTTCACTGAAACCACTGCATAGCAATTTACAAGTAAGGCTGTTGTTGTGGTCTTCAGTTTGGTTTAAGCACTGTGTCAATACCTTCTTCTCTTCATAGCACTCGGAAGCCGTGATCGGCGACTGTTTTTACAAATGGCAAGAAAACTTTTCCTGTAGTTGCTTGTTTTTTCAGTGAAAGATGCAAATATTTGAGAGTATAGTGCCTTATATATATCTGTCAGACTAGCCACAAAGTCGGAAAGTTATTTTCAAATGATTGCGCTCTTCTCCAAAGTATTAAGATTCCCAGATTCTTTCAACATGGTCCACCAATGTCTTACATACTCCTCTTCCTCCATGTTTTGTTTCCAGCATTTGGAGATGAAACATTAGACACCAAAATATAACTTATAACCACAATCTAATGAACATATAATTAAAATAACCAAAGATGTAATGTTGCACTCTCGGGTGGGACTGATATTGAATGCGAAGCCAAAGTGGAAATTAAACATTCATCTCACTTTTTGGTATTGAAATTATTCACAGTGCCATAGGGAGAACAGAGTTTCTGTGTTTTATAGAGCCAAACAGTGATTGAAGTCAACAAGGAAATTGCACACTTCAAAAAAAGTTTTGCATCGCCCCAGTTCCCAGAACCCCTGAAGGTAGACAGACTGTGGATATTGTATTGCAGACACAGTACCTTTGACTGTTCAGAGATGTCACTAAACCCATCCAAAGATGCAAGCAACCATGCATGAGCAGCGCCTATTAGACAGAGGGGGTCCAACAGCCAATCAGTTCCAGCCATTCCACCAAGAACGTGGTACACGGCTCCATTGTCTGTAGTTCAACCATGCCTAGATGGGCAATACCGCAGTACGATTGCATCCGGATTGTTACCTTGTGCCAGGAAGGGCTTTCAACAAGGGAAGTGTCCAGGCATCTCGGAGTGAACCAAAGCGATGTTGTTCAGACATGGAAGAGATACAGAGAGACAGGAACTGTCGATGACATGCCTCACTCAGGCTGTCCGAAGGCTGCTGTTGCAGTGGATGACCGATGCGTACAGGTAACGCCTCGGAGGAACCCTGACAGCAAGGCCACCATGATGAATAATGCTTTTCGTGCAGCCACAGGACACCGTGTTACGAATCAAACTGTGCACAATAGGCTACACGATGCCCAACTTCACTCCAGACATTCATGGCAGATCCATCTTTGCAGCCACGACACCGTGCAGCACAGCCCAGCAACATGCCGAATGGACCGCTCAGGATTGGCATCATGTCCTCACCACCGATGAGTGTCATAAATGCCTTCAACTATACAATTGTTGGAAGTGTGTTTGGAGGTAACCCGGTCAGGCTGAACACCTTAGACGGACAGTGCAGCAAGGTGGAGGTTCCCTGCTGTTTTGGGGTGGCATTATGTGGGGCTGTCATACGCCATTGGTGGCCACAGAAGGTGCCGTAATGACTGTATGATAGGCGACTGCCATCCTCTGCCTGATAGTGCAACCATATTGGCAGCATATTGGTGAGGCATTCATTTTCATGGACGGCAGTTCGCGCCCCCATCATGCACGTCTTGTGAATGACTTCTTCTCCAGCCATGAACCCTATCAAACTTGCCTGGGATAGATTGAAAAGGACTGTTTATGGATGACGTGACCCGCTGCCATTCTGAGGGATCTACGCGAATCTCCGTTGAGGAGTGGGCCAGTCTGGACCGACAGTGCCTTGATGAACTTGTGGATGGTATGCCATAACAAATACAGGCCTGCCTCATGCAAGAGGACGTGCTACAGGGTATTGGAGGGTGTGTATGGCAATGGGGACCACCACCTCTGAGAGTCTTGCTGTATGGTGGTACAACATGCAATGTGTGGTTTTCATGAGGAATAGAAAGGGCAGAAATGATGTTTATGTTGATACCTACTCCAATTTTCTGCTCAGGTTCCAGAACTCTCGGAACCAAGGTGATGCAAAACTTTTTTTGATGTGTGTATTTATTATACAAGTTGAGCCCAAACTCCCCGATTTTAGAGGTTGTTCGTGAATTTTTTTTTAGTATTTGCTATGAGGGACACACTGCCTCCAGTGGCTTATTACAGGGTAAATCCATTGTGTTTGATTTGTAACCCCCATATATATCTCCATATCTGTGTTGCACTGAAGATACCTGCGGAACAGTGCAAACATTGATGGTATGCTCTTTGTATCTTGTTTTGAAATAAACCTGTTCCATTCACTCAAGGTGCTTGCTGTTGACAACAATAGCTTCAGTTTACACTTCATCCTCAAGTTAGCTTTGAGTCCTATTTCGTTTTGCCTCAGGTTTGTTTTTCTGGTAGTGTTAGTTGTAGATGATACACAACAATGTTGCATCTTCAGTGCAAAGACTGGTTTGAGGTACCTCCCATGCTACTCTATTTTGTGTAAGGCTCTTCATCTCTGTTTAACTACTGCAACCTATATCCTATTAAAGCATCATACGGTATTCATCTCTTGGTCTCTTTCTACAGTTTTTACTCACCACACTTCCCTCCAGTACTACATTGAATTCATTGATGCCTCAAAATGTGTCCAGTCAACCAGTCCTTTCTTTAGGTCAAGTTCTTTGACAATAAATTTATTCCCCAGCTCTAGTCT